>NW_022589739.1:7702063-8037169 GCF_004348235.1 Phoca vitulina
TTTTTTTTTTTTTTTTTTTTTTTTTTAAAGATTTTATTTCTTTATTTATTTGAGAGAGAGAGAGAGAGAAACAGCATGAGAGGGGATAGGGTCAGAGGGAGAAGCAGGCTTCCCGCCGAGCCGGGAGCCCGATGTGGGACTCGATCCCGGGACTCCGGGATCATGACCTGAGCCGAAGGCAGTCGCTTAATCAACTGAGCCACCCAGGCGCCCTGCACATTTTCTTTTTAAAGTTCTCAAAAAAAACTGTGGGATACAAAGGTCTTTGTTAGAAAATGATTACATGGGGGAAAATATGACAGTGAAGAAAAGGCATGAATGAGCCACAGACCAAACACTCTGCAGCTGCTCACATCATATCCATCATCATGTCTTCTTGATCATTTCTGTCACTGACATTTTCGGGATGTGTGGAAATGAACATGTAAGATATATATGATATCTTTAGAAAGGGCCACCTTCTGAAAGGTAGTCAATTTCATGTGCTTTAATAATGAATCATGGGTCAAAATCAGACAAAGAGGAGGCTATGCTGGAGCACTCTAGGAAACTCCAAGAAGACACAGTGTGTAATAAATAAAGTCCCTGCCTTTCTGGAAGATGATGATGCATGTCAGCCTACGAAAAACATACCATGGGGCACCTGGGTGGCTCAGTCGGTTAAGCATCTGCCTTCAGCTTGGGTCATGATCCCAGGGTCCTGGGATCGAGACCTGAATCAGGCTCCCTGCTCAACAGGGAGTCTGCTTCTCCCTCTCCCTCTGCCCTTCCCCCTGCTTGTGCTCTTGTGCGCTCTCTCTCAAATAAAATCTTAAGAAAAAGGACACATACTGCATGATTCCACTAATATGAGGTATCTAAAGTAGTCAAACTCTTAGAAAGTAGCATCGTGGTTGCCAGGGACTAGGGGACAGCGGAAAAGGGGACTTGTTCCCTAGAGACACATTTTTGCAAGATGAAAACTTTCTAGAGGTCTGCAGCACAACACTGTGTATACAGTTAACACTACTGTATTGTACTCAAAAATGGTTAAAATGTAAATTTTATGTTGTGCTTTTTTACCATAATTTTTTAAAAAAGAACTGGGTGGCTCAGTCAGTTAAGTGTCCTGGGATGGAGCCCTGAGTCAGGCTCCCTGTTCAGTGGGGAGTCTGCGTCTCCCTCTCTTTGTCCCTCCCCCTGCACATGCTCACACGTGCTCTCTTTCTCAAATAAATAAAATCTTAAAAAAAAAAAAAGAGCTGAACACATATGGCAGAATGTTAGGATCTGTTAAAAGCTGGGTGGGTACATGGGTGTTCATTCAATTACTTATTCTCCTCCTTATGTTTGACAGATTTCATAATTTAAATGAATGAATGAATGAATGAATGAATGAAATGAAATGAAATGAAAAATATCCGGGGCACCTGGCTATCTTAGTTGGAAAAGCATGAGACTCTTGATCTTGGGGTTGTGAGTTCAAGCCCCACATTAGTGTAGAGATTACTAAAAAAATAATAATAAGCTTTTAAAAAAAAGTGAAAAACATCTATAATTATTGGCAAGAAGAAAAAGAATGTCTGAAAATTGGTTAAAATTAGTAAGTGAATACTAGGTTTCAACTCTTAAAAAAAAAATCAGTATTTCCTCACTGATTTGAATCTATATCATACCAATATTTTAAAATGTGAAGACCTGGGGCACCCTGCTGGCTCAGTTGGTGGAGCATGTGACTCTTGATCCTGGGGTTGTAAGTTTGAGCCCCATGTTGGGTAGAGAGATTACTTAAAAATAAAATCTTTAAAAATGATAAAATATAAAGACCTTAGATTTTGCAAATTTGTTAGAGACCATTATTACCACAAGTTATTATGAAAACATAAGTCTAACCGTCTAGGTATAAAAGCAAGAACTCCAAAAGCAAGTAACCTTTATCATGATAAGAAATGATATAAAAAGGGATGCCTGGGTGGCTCAGTTGGTTAAGCGTCTGCCTCCGGCTCAGGTCATGATCCAAGGGTCCTGGGATCGAGTCCCACATCGGGCTCCTTGCTCAGCGGGGAGTCTGCTTCTCCCTCTGCCTGCCGCTCCCCCCTGCTTGTGTGCACGCTCGCTCTCTCTCTCTCTCTCTCTGATAAATAAAATCTTAAAAAAAAAAATGATATAAAAAGAAATCTGGAGTGCTTGGGTGGCTCGGTTGGTTAAGTGCCCAACTCCTGATCTCAAGCTCAGGTCTTGATCTCAGGGTCGTGAGTTCAAGCCGCACGTTGGGCTCCACACTGGCCTGGAGCCTACTGGAAGGAAGGAAAGAAGGAAGGGAAGAAAGGAAGAAAGAAAGAAGGAAGGAAGGAAAGAAAGAAAGGAAAAGAAAAAAGAGAAGAGAAGAAATCTAGATTAACACATTTTAGATGTCTCTTTGCATGGAGCCACATAAAGCAGGCCTTCAGAAACTGTCAAACTGAGGTCCTAACCTCAGGTCAGTTTCACCTAAACGCAACAGAGAAGCTAGGTCTTCCCATTACCTGTTTTCAATTCCAAATTTGCCTTGTAAATTCACTACTATAAAAGGTGCTTTTCCATTTAACGTTGGTCATTCATGCAACATTTGAGGACATCTCCTAACCTGGAATGAGGAAGTTCCTTGGTACACAGAGCAACATGAAAACAGTGGGCTATCCTGTACGGTGGATGCCTGCACTTTCAGTTTACACTGCCTTGGTTAGCATTTGTAGAAAATGGTCTTTCAAGTCTCTTCAGTTTTATTTAAATACACTCAGGGACTTAGTATGTTCCACTGATGAAATGTAATTCAATTAAATACAGAGCAGCTGGCATGTACTGGCAAATGAGGTAGAGTTTTTGCAGGCTCCCTAGGATGCTAAAGGGTAAAATACAGGGATAGAATTTATACTACCGATTTTATCTGGGCAGTAGAATATTCTACTGGATGGGTGAAATGGTGGTATTTGAAGGCTCTACCAAATTCTAGGACCATTCAGTAACTGAATATTTGACACTGACTGGAAGGTGGTTGCAATAAGGTCTACCAGGCTTAACGCTAAAAATACTTACGAGAAAAAGAGGTGAGCGCAGAGACAAGAATTTAGAAATGAACATCTAGGTCTAGTCATCAGGAATGTCAGTTTTGGTGATGGCTTAATATTAACTGAACCATTGATATAAAAAAGAACTTTAAAAACTCTTTCTCTCAAACCTCAACAGATCAGCCACTAACAACACGGCTTGATAAGGGCATGCCTGCAGACAGCAGGTTGCGAAGCATGCCCTGGTTTGCTTTCACTGAGACTACGGAGTTTCAGGAATAGAAGCAGCAGGAGAAAGAGAGCTTCTGGCATATTCAAAAGCCATTTCTGACATTGCTCTATTAAAAAGGCACAAAGTCGGGGGCGCCTGGTTGCCTCAGTCGGTTAAGCATCCGACGCCTGATTTCAGCTAAGATCTTGATCTCAGGATCGTGAGTTCAAGCCCTTCACTGGGCTCCGTGCTGGGTGTGGAGCCTACTTAAAAAGAAAAAAGCATACAGTCATTTCAAGACTATTGTGTATGCTAAGTTGTACTTTACTTCCCAAGATAAGCACTGCATATCCTGTACCAGGGCATTCCTGATACACAGCTCCTAAACAAAACAGATCCTCTGTCCAAAAAGGCATTGAATAGGACACTAAATGCGGATAGTTTAAACATACACCTCTAGGCAGAAGTAACTATTTATGTACGCCTCATATTTACAAAGCACTTTTCAGATCTAGGAACTTATTTGACAGTTAAATGGAACAGTCCTGGGGCACCTGGCTGGCTCAGTTGGTACAGTGTGTGACTCTTGATCTCGGGGTTGTAGGTTTGAGCCCCATGTTGGGTATAGAGATTACTTAAAAAAAATAAAATCTTAAAAAAATAAAATAAAAATAAATGGAACAGGGGCACCTGGGTGGCTCAGTCGTTAAGTGTCTGCCTTCGGCTCAGGTCATGATCTCAGGGTCCTGGGATCGAGCCCCACATCGGGCTCCCTGCTCCGTGGGTAGCCTGCTTCTCCCTCTCCCACTCCCCCTGCTTGTGTTCCCTCTCTCAGCTGTCTCTCTCTCTCCCTCTGTGTCAAATAAATAAAATCTTAATAAATAAATAAATAAATAAATAAATGGAACAGTTCTTCAGGGCCATAAAAGTTCTTTGAGCTCTTCCAACCTCCTCTGAACCCCCAAAGCTGTCCAGCACACTTATGTTTGTTTCTTCATGGTAACTACTTAAAATATTTTTTCTTTTTTTTTTTTAAGATTTTTTTATTTTTAAGTATTCTGTACCTCAACGTGGGGCTCGAGCTCACAATCCCAAGATCAAGAGTCACACACTCTACTGACTGAGCCAGCCAGGCCCCCCTAAAATATTTTCCATTTGCCTCAAACCTCTCTACTCCCTTTCCTGCTCTCCCTACCCCTTGTCCCTGCCACCTCATTTTCAGCAAATTAATCAGCTCCGAACTTCAAAGAAAGTATAGAAGTCATTAGAGAGGAATTCTTTGCCAATAAACCTATCACTTGACTGCACTTACACACACTTCCTCCTTCTCTCCTACCAGATTACCCTCCTACAAGGTAAAACTAATTCCTCCAACCTGCATTTCATTTGTCTTTCTTCCTTGGGGATCTCAGGGACCTCTTCTGCAAACAATCCCTCTCTCTCTTTCTCTACTAGTTCCTTCCCATCAAGAATTTTAAAAATACAAAAATAAAATCAAATAAGCAAAATCTCACCTCTGATTTAGCTACTAGTCTCTGTCTTTCCTCCTTATCTAGACTAGATAATTTTAGCTAGATTTCTTTTGTTTTTTTAAAAGATTTTATTTATTTATTTGAGAGAGAGAGCATGAGCGAGAGCACAAGCAAGGGGAGCAGCAGAGGGAGAGGGAGAGAAGACTCCCCGCTGAACAGAGAATTCGACAGGGCTTGATCCCAGGACCCACGGATCATGACCTGAGCTGAAGGCTGAACCACCCAGGCGCCCCTTAGCTAGATTTCCTTAACAGTTGTTACTAACAATACTTCCTGATTTCCCACTGCCATCTATCTGGTTTCTGCCCCTAACTCTATGGAAACTGCCCTGGCTGGTCACTAATCTCCAATTTAACATAAAGTTCAATGGCCATTCCTAGGTATTTATTTACCCAATGAAAATATATGTCCACAAAAAACTTGTACAAGAATTGTCCATAGCAGTTTTATTCATAATATTCCAAACTGAAAAGAACCTAAGTATCCATCAATTAAAGAATGGATAAAGATGCTGTGATAAATTTATATAATGCAGTATTAACAATAAAGAGAAACAAGTTACTACTATACATACAATAACAGTGATGAATCTCAAAAATATTGTGTTGAGAGAAATAAACCATATACAAAACAATACATATTGTATTATTCCATCAATATAACTTCCAAGAACAGGCAAAATTAATCTACAGTGATAGAAATTAAACTGTGGTTACAAGGCTGGGGGATCTTCTTTTGAGTGATGATCATTTTGGGTGGATACAACTGCCAAAATTCATCAAATGGAACACTGAAGACTATACCTTAGATTTTTAAGAAGTTTAAAAAAGGACCTAATGTGGCAATAGTTAAACATTAAAAAAAAAATGTAATGGAGATTTTTAAGTTGTATCATACTTGATTTAATACCACTGACCTTTTATCTATTTGGAACACTCTTGCCTTGGCTCTGTGGCATCCACATGCTCCTGGTTATCTCCAACTTCCTAGCTAATCCTTTTCAGTTTCTCCTGTGGGTTCCTAAAGACTGAGGATCCTCAAGTTTCTGTCCTAGTTTGTTCTTTCATTTTATACCCTTTTCCTCTTGAGCAATCACATCCATTCCCATGGCTTCAAAGATCTCTGGAATTTATAAGCTCTCTAAAATCTATCTAGTCCTTTAAGAGTAACTGATCTATCTAGTTGCTTACCGGCCTCAATGACCTCCATGGTCCACAGTCACCTCCATCTCAACAGATTCCCATGAAATTCTCCTTCTGCATTTTCTACCTCAGTGACAAATGCAATCACCAACCCAGTAACTGAAATCTCCCTTATTCTCCAGCCAATCACTAATAACTATCACTCTACCTCCTAAATACCTATCAAATTAATTCACTTCTATTAGACTGTCTTAATTGAGGCTACCATCATACACTTGGATTATTATATCAGCCTCCTAAAAGTCTACTCCTACGTTCCTCCAATATAATCTCCATAGCGCAGTCCAAGTGATTTCAAACCCAATCATAGCAGTTCTCTGTCTCAAAACCTTTAGTACTCTCCCATTTCCCCAGAGTCCAGATATTATGATCTGGACTCTAGTAAACTTCTCTAATAGGTTGGACAACCATTCCAATTTGCCCAAGACTGAGGAGGTTCCCGGAATACGGGGCTTTCCATTTTGTTTTAAGGGGCAGGAGGTGGGGGGTATGGACTTGGTTTTAAAACTGGGATAGTCCTGGGCAAATGAAGACAAGTCAGTCACTCTATCCTCTAGTCTTGTTCTAGTCACAACCTCCTCACATTCTATATCCACCCAATCTTGATTAAAATTCTAGTAGTTAGGGGCGCCTGGGTGGCTTAGTCGGTTAAGCATCTGCCTTCGGCTCAGGTCATGATCCCAGGGTCCTGAGATCGAGCCCCGCATCAGGGTCCCTGCTCAGCGGGAAGCCTGCTTCTCTCCCTCTCCCACTCCCCCTGCTTGTGTTCCTTCTACGCTGTCTCTGTCAAGAAATAAATAAAATCTTTAAAAAAAGATAAAATAAAATAAAATTCTAGTAGTTAATGATACTATCATTTAATAATATTAATAAAAATAATAATACAGAGGCACCTGGGTGGCTCAGTCGATCAAGCTTCTGCCTTCGGCACAGGTCATGATCCAGGGTCCTGGGATGGAACCCCGAGTCGGGCTCCCTGCTCAATGGGGAGTCTGCTTCTCCCTCTCCCCTTCCCCCCTGCCTGTGCTCTTTCTCTCTCTCTCAAATAAATAAAATCTTTAAAAAAATTAATAATACAAATATATATTAAACAACAAATGATAAAGATAATAACTAACCCTTTCATAATACTTACTATATGCCAGACATCACTACTAATTCATTTAATCCTTCTAACAGTCCTATGAATAAAGTACCATTTTATCCCAATTTTGCAGATAAAGAAAATGAAGCTCAGAAAGGTTAAGTGGTATCCTTAACTTCGCAAAGTGGCAAAGTCTAACTTCTAACCATTTGACTCAACAACTCTTACATGAGCTAGTGGATTATTTGCCACGCCCAGAAAAGCCTAACGTATCTCTTGCATCTAGGCCTCTATATATTGCTATTCACACCATCTAGAACTCTTCCTCATCTCTTTACTTTGCTAAATTCTTCCAGTCTGATTCCACCAGAAACTTTTATCTGAACTTCCCAAATTGGGTCAGAATGCTTTAGATGTATTTCCCATGATACTCTGTCTATACATAACACTTATTACAGTATACTTTAATTACCTGTTCTCTAGAGCAGAAGCAGTGTATCTACAGTAACAAGCTACTAGAACAAAATGTCTAAGGAGGATACCCAAACAGGTAGATAAGAAAGTGTGGGTTGTACTTGAGAAGGAATGCTTATGAGAGGTAGTATAACATACTTAAGAATGAGGACTCTGGAGCCAGACAACCTGCTTCAAAATCTCATTGTACCACATATTATCTATGTGACCAAGGGCAAGTACTTAACAGCTCTGTGCCACAGTTTTCCTATCTATAAAAGGAGGGTACTCAACAGAGCTGTTATAAGGATAAATATAAATTGCTTAGAACAGCACCCGGCATTACTACTACTTATCAGTAGTTTTAGGCTAAATGAGAAGAGATTACACAGCTCTATGTCTCTGTCTATTCACTCTTTTCTCCTACTACTGTAAAAGGGTACTGCAGAAGCAAGCAAGCAAAAACAGGCTTTGGAGTTGCATTATGCAAGAGGAACTTTCCTCTTACTTATTCTTTTCACTTTAAAAATATCTTTACTGAGGGGTGCCTGGGTGGTGCAGTCAGTTGGGCATCTGTCTCTTGGTTTCGGCTAAGGTCATGATCTCAGTGTTGTGAAATCAAGCCCTTTTTCTCTCCCTGCCCCTGCCCCCGCCCCCACCGCCCCCCCCCCCCCGCACTCACTCTCTCTCTCTAATAAAGAAATCTTTAAATATGTGTTTACTGAGGGGCGCCTGGGTGGCTCAGTCGTTAAGCGTCTGCCTTCGGCTCAGGTCATGATCCCAGCATCCTGGGATCCAGCTCTCTCCTCAGCGGGGAGCCTGCTTTTCCCTCCCCAGCTCCCCCTGCTTGTGTTCCCTCTCTCACTGTCTCTCTCTGTCAAATAAATAAATAAAATCTTTAAAAAAATAAAAAATAAAATAAAAATGTCTTTACTGAGACATAATCCACATACCACAATATTTACCCATTTAAGGTATACACAATTCAATGGCTTTAGTATATTCAAAGTTGTACAAACATTGCCACAACATACATTCAGAATATTTTTATCACTTCCAAAAAGAAAACCTCATCTCCCCCGCCCCCCCCCAAAGCCCTAGGCAAGCAATCACTAAGCTACTTTCTATCTCCATAGATCTTCTTCTGGATATTTCATATAAATGGAATTACACAGTATGTGGTCTCTTGTGACTGGCTTGTTTCACTTAAAATGTTTTCAAGGTTCATCCATGTTGTAGCATAGATCAGTATTTCATTCCTTTTTATTGCTGAATAATGGTTCATTGTATGAATGTACCACATTTTATTTATCCAATCATCTGAGTTGTTTGTATCTAGATATTTGAGCCATTTTCCAATTTTTGGCCATCATGAATAATGCTACAAATATTGGTGTACAAGTTGTTGTGTGGACATAGGTTTCAGTTCTCTTGGGGATATGTATGCATGTATGTATATAATTGCTGGGTCATATGGTAACTCTACGCTTAAATTGTGAGGAACTGTCAAACTTTTCCAAAGCAGTTGCATTATATTACATTCCCAACTAGCAATGTATCAGGTTCCAATTTCTCAATTTCTCGTCTTAACTAACAGTTTATCAGTCTTTGATTATAGCCATTCTTGTGTATATGAAGTGGTATCTCACTGTGGTTTGATTTGCATTTCCCTTATGGCTAATAATGTTGACCATATTTTCATGTGCTTATTGACCTTTGGTATATATTCTTTGGAGAAATATCTACTCAGATCCTTTGTCTATTTTTGCCTGTTTTTTAAAATTTAAAAAAATTTTTAAAAATTTTAAGTAGGCTCCATGCCCAATGTGGAGCTTCAACTCAAGACTTCGAGATGAAGAGTGCATGCTCTACCAATTGAGCCAGCCAGGCGCCTCTCCTCTATTTTTTAAAATGGGTTGTCTTTTTATTGTTGAATTGTAAGAGTTCTTTATATATTCTGTATATTAATCCTTTATCAGATAGAGGATTTGCAAATATTTTCTCCCATCCTGTGGGTTGTCCTCTTATTTAGCCTCAAGAAATGCAGTTTCAACAAGAGATAAAATAAGAGATGCTCACCTTGAAGAATCTTTAGATTTTTAGTTTTGAGGGATATACTTCTACTCTTGGTATACTTCATTTTCCAAACCACCATTTCAGTCTGGAAACAGACTCCATTTTCAAATTCAGTGCATATTATGGAAGCTTTTAAATTTTTATTAGCAGTTAGTGTCTTTTTTTCAAACTCAATATTATCTTGAACCCAAATATAAGAAACAGCTAAAAGTGGCATTTCATTATAAATGCATTTTTAAAAAAGATTTTACTTATTTATTTATTTATTTATTTATTTGACAGAGAGGGAGAGAGCACGAGCCAGGGGGAAAGGCAGAGGAGAAGCTGACTCCCACTGAGCAGAGAGCCCGACAGGGGGCTGGATCCAAGAACCCCGCAATCACGACTAGAGCCAAAGGCAGACTCTTAACAGACTGAGCCACCCAGGCGCCCCTATAAATGTTTTGTTTGTCTGTTTGTTTTTTAAGATTTTATTTGTTTGCTAGAGAGAGAGTATAAGCAGAGGGAGTGCAAGCAGGGGGAGAAGCAGGCTCCCTGTTGAGCAAGGAGCCCGATGTGGGACTCGATCCCAGTCCTGGGATCATGACCTGAGCCGAAGGCAGACGCTTAACCGACTGAGCCACCCAGGCGTCCCTATAAATGCATTTTTAAGTGCAACCCTTTGACTTTATTCACTCAATGAGAATAAGACTGCTTAAATTCAAAATTTCAAATCAAAGTAATAGATGCCAATAGCAGGTTTATGCACCCAATATACTGAATAACCAAAAGAAACAGAAAGACAATCATGATTCACACAAGATTAGTTCAGAGGATAACCAGGTTTTTAAAATTCTCATACTATGCTTCAGTTATTTAACTGATCTATCAGCGTTAAAGAACAGTATCAGTTAATGTTTCAAGTTGAATCACTAGTTGTAAAAGATAGAGGGAACATATAGTATAGAGGCCTTAGGTATATCCTTTTTGTGGAAAACAACTCTACTTTCACTGAACATAGAAGTAGAAAAGGCATGACGTTTCTATATATATTTAGATTTTCTTAGTCTCATGTTATCTATTCAAACCTGAGAGTGGAAAACTGAACACAACCTCAGGGTACTAGGGTTGATGAAAAACAGCCTACCAGCTGTAACCTACTGGAGTGATTAGATATACTAGAAATGTATTTTAGGACTCTTTCATTAATTTCTGTAAAAAATAAAATGCCACGGACGCCTGGGTGGCTCAGTCGGTTAAGCGTCTGCCTTTGGCTCAGGTCATGATCCCAGGGTCCTGGGATCGAGTCCCGCATCGGGGTCCCTGCTCCGCAGGAAGCCTGCTTCTCCCTCTGCCTGCAGCTCCCCCTGCTTGTGTGCTTTCTCTAGAAAAAAATGCCAACTTAAGGAAACTACACATTTGTTCTCACAAAATAATTATGTACCTATTTCAATCTCTTTTGTTTAAAAGTAGTTTAAAGCAGGGCGCCTGGGTGGCTCAGTTGGTTAAGCGACTGCCTTCGGCTCGGGTCATGATCCCAGGGTCCTGGGATCGAGTCCCACATCGGGCTCCCTGCTCTGCGGGGAGCCTGCTTCTCCCTCTCCCACTCCCCCTGCTTGTGTTCCCTCTCTCGCTATGTCTCTCTCTGTCAAATAAATAAATAAAATCTTTAAAAAAAAAAAAAAAAAAAGTAGTTTAAAGCAAAACAGCAACCACCACCACCACAACCTTATGTTAAAAAAATAGAAATTTAAGTTCATTTTGTAAGAAGGGATTGCTCTTTTTTTTAAGATTTTATTTATTTGTTTTACAGAGAGAGAGAGAGAGAGACCGAGAGACCAGGAGAGACAGTGTGTGTGCACACAAGCAGGGAGAGGGAGAGGGACCAACAGGCTCTGTGCTGAGCATGAAGCCCATGTGGGGCTCGATCTCAAGACCCTAAGATCATGACCCTGAGATCATGACCTGAGCTGAAATCAAGAGTCAGACGCTTCACTGACTGAGCCACCCAGGTGCCCCTAAACCCATTCTTAAATTCGCAACAGGGCAATTGCTAACTCCATGACTTTTATACTTCAAACCTTTCTTTTCCATCTCCTCACACATTAACTATTGCAATAAGCTCTTTACCACTCTCTTTGCTCCAATCTCATCCTTCCAGTCTAATAACACTGCCAACTGTCTTATATTGTTTTTGTACACCATTAAAATTTTCATTGCATACAACACTGTAATATAAATTTAAAAGTTAAAAAGAATTATTTCCAATAGCTTAACAAATCAAATCTTTTCATTTTTACTGGTTTTCTACTCTAACTCTTGCTATCCATATGCATACATAATTTTTATAGCGTTGTAATTATAGTATAGATAACATTTTGTATTCAGTTCTTTTCATTTCTGTAAAGTATTCCAAGTTGCCAAATAATCCTCACAGTGATTACTTTTAATTCACATTTAACAAATTAATTTTCCTCTCAAGACATTTAGCATTTTTCTCATTACATGCTAGGCACATATCATTTTGTCATAAAAAGCACTCTTAGGGCGCCTGGGTGGCTCAGTCATTGGGCGTCTGCCTTCGGCTCAGGTCATGATCCAGGGTCCTGGGATCAAGCCCCGCGACGGGCTCCCTGCTCAGCAGGAAGCCTGCTTCTCCCTCTCCCACTCCCCCTGCTTGTGTTCCCTCTCTCGCTGTGTCTCTCTCTGTCAAATAAATAAATAAAATCTCTTTTAAAAAGATAATAAATAATATTTTAAAAAGCACTCTTTTAATTAACGTGTTTATAAATAAATATAGTTTTTTGGGCTAGGGGTATGAAGTAGATTACATCCTTAAATTCCAGGTTTAAGATTACTGGATCAAAAACTGTGAGCCTTTTTATGACTATTAAAATTTGCTGCCATTACTTTTTAAAAGTGTTGCACTGACTGCCCTGCCACCAGTAACATAATGACTATGCTCATTTTACCACATCTTATTGACCCTGGCTATTACACTGGATGCTCCAAGAACAGATGGATGATTAGTCAAAAAGACTAAAGGGAAGCATAAAATGATGTACACTTTAAATATTTTAAATAAACATATTCATTCACCAATTTTTGATAGAAGGCCAAGGCCCTTTCTCTGAGAATTGGGTGTGTGGATCTATTCAGCATCAACTTTTTTACAAAAGTCACTAGCATGATGCATTCTAGTTTGGGTTACTTTTTTTTTTTAAAGGGTTTTGTTTTGTTTTTAGATTTTATTTATTTGAGAGAGAGAGAGAAGCAGCAAGAGGAGGGGCAGAGGGAGAGGGAGAAGGAGACTCCCTGAGGAGCAAGGAGCCCTTTGTGGGACTCGATCCCAGGACCCTGGGATCAGGACCTAAGCCGAAGGCAGACGCTTAACTGACTGAGCCATCCAGGTGCCCCAAGTCTGGGTTACTTTAAAGAAGAGCAAGAACTTAAGATCCTTTCAAATGAATCCTGAGACAGAATCCTCCAGATCTGAACATTTTCCCCTATGATTGTTTATAGTTGTACTACTTATAGGTCTAAGTCCAGTTCCTTGGTCTGACATTCAGGCTACTTTCCAATCTGGCTCCCATGTACTATTTGAATTTCATCTCCTATTATTTTCCTTTAGGTCTTTACATTTACCATGATCAAGTACTAAAAAAAAAACATGTTAGATAAATATCTAGGACTGATATTTTGAGTAGTATATGTATACATGTACACATGTGTATGTGTTATACATACATGTGACTATGTGTATACACACATGTATATGTATTAAGTATGTGTGCGTGCACACACAAGCTTTTAGAGATACAGAGAGGTAAAAAAGAAGTGGTGTTTGACTTTAAGAAACTCATTCCATGGTGGGACACAAGTGAAAACAGGTCATTAGGGGCGCCTCGGTGGCTCAGACAGTTAAGCTTTGCTAAGTCTGCTTTCGGCTCAGGTCATGATCCCAGGGTCCTGGAATCAAGCCCTATGTCAGGCTCCTTGCTCAGCAGGGAGTGTGCTTCTCCCTCTGCCCCTCCCCTGGCTCATGCTCTCTCCCTTGCGCTCTCTCTCAAATAAATAATAAAAATAAAATTAAAAAAAAAAAGGTCATTAAAACACAATGTGGGGGGGAACCCCACAACAATTAGAACAACTATCAATATTTTAAATGCAAATCTTCAACCAAGTAATTCTTCTTGGGACTTATTAGACATTCTCAAGTGTGCAAAGTTCATTGTAGTATTATTTACAATAGTAAAAAATAGTCAACAATCTAAAAGTGCACCCAGGGGCACCTGGGTGACTCAGTCGTTAAGCATCTGCCTTCGGCTCAGGTCATGATCCCAGGGTCCTGGGATCGAGCCCCACATCGGGCTCCCTGCTCAGCGGGGAGCCTGCTTCTCCCTCTCCCACTTCCCCTGCTTGTGTTCCCTCTCTTGCTGTGTCTCTCTCTGTCAAATAAATAAAATCTTTAAAAAAATAAAAATAAAAATAAAAGTGCACCCAAAAGAATAAATTATAGGACATCCATAAATGAAACATGCAGACATGAAAAAGAATGGGATAAATATGAAATGGTAGGAAATATATACAAGATATATTGCAAGTGGGGGAAAAGCAAATTGCAGAAGAGTATTTATGGTATGACTGTACTGTTTTTTTTTTAAAGATTTTATTTAGGGGCGCCTGGGTGGCTCAGTCGTTAAGCGTCTGCCTTCGGCTCAGGTCATGATCCCAGGGTTCTGGGATCAAGCCCCGCATCGGGCTTCCCGTTGAGCGGGAAGCCTGCTTCTCCCTCTCCCACTCACCCTGCTTGTGTTCCCTCTCTCGCTGTGTCTCTCTCTGTCAAATAAATAAAATCTTAAAAAAAAAAAAAAAAGATTTTATTTATTTATTTGAGAGAGAGAATGAGAGACAGAGAGCATGAGAGGGAGGAGGGTCAGAGGGAGAAGCAGACTCCCTGCCAAACAGGGAGCCCGATGCGGGACTTGATCCCGGGACTCCAGGATCATGACCTGAGCCGAAGGCAGTCGCTTGACCAACTGAGCCACCCAGGCGCCCCTTATGGTGACTGTACTGTTTTTAAAAATGTACATAAATATATGTATATGCTAGTATTTACATTTAAAAACTCAAGTGGTGGGAGGCCTGGGTGGCTCAGTCGGTTAAGCTTCTGCCTTGGGCTCAGGTCATGATCTCAGGGTCCTGGAATCGAGTCCCGCATCTGGCTCCCTGCTCAGCGGGAACCCTGCTTCTCCCTCTCCCACTCCCCCTGCTTGTATTCCCTCTCTTGCTGTGTCTCTGTCAAATAAATAAAATCCTAAAAATAAAAAATAAATAAAACTACTTTAAAAAGTTACTATAAAGAAAAGCATTAACAGAGTAAGGAGCACCTAACTTTGCCTCAGGGATGCAAAGATGACGATATGTAAATTTGGGCATAAAAACACAAGTAAACAATTCCTAGGGGTAGGAGAAGTAGAAAGGGCAGTCTAGGCTCAGGGAACAGCTTGTAATTGTCACTGGCTCTTCCATGGTGCCTCTGGCCCTCACTAGCCGGATCTCAGTCATCATTTGAATCCTACAGTATTTGCTGCTATTTGGCTTGTAGCCCAGGTCACCGGGAATTACGAATCACATTTTTATTATCATAGGTTTCATCTGTATATGGCTTAATAATTTGCTGGTATGCTCCGCATTTGAATCTTGCTCAGTTCCCGGGCAATTAACCTGCTGCTGAGCTTCCGTTTTCTCTTTTGAAAAAATGGGAGAATATCCACCTGATAGGGCTATGTAAGAAAGGAAATAAATACATAAAGACCTTAGCACTCAAGATGTACTCAAAACCTGCCAGTTTTCTTTCTGCAGGTGAGGAAAGTGAGGTTTACAAACTTCGTTTGTGGCTGAAGGGCTTGATTCCTGATATCTACTGCTCCTCTCTCCTCTTAGCAGTCCTTAAAATCCCACGTCCAGTCTGCCCAATTAGACTATAAGCCTTCTAAGGTAGGTACTGTGTTCTATGGGTCTTTAAAATTTTGACACCTAAGATTATATACTCAATGAATATCTAATGAGTTTAACATAACTCATGTTGCAGAGTGCTTTACAAATGTCCTCCACTGTATACATCCAGTCATGCTGACCTTCCTGCTTTAGCACATACTGTTCTGTGTCACTTATCTAAAATATCCATTCTACCACCATTCCCTTATTCTTTGCCACAGAACTCTATCTCCTTCATAGTACTTATCAGAATTTCTAAGTGAACTCTAAGTTCCATCATGGCTGGGCCCCCATCTGTTGTTCACCCCTGAATTCTCAGTGCCTACAAGAATGCCTGACGCATGGTATATACTTACTAAATATTTGTTGAACAAATGAATATAATTCGTATAAAGACATGGCTAATGGGGGCGCCTGGCTGGCTCAGTCATTAAGCGTCTGCCTTTTGCTCAGGTCATGATCCGATCCCAGGGTCCTGGGATCAAGCCCCGCATCAGGCTCCCTGCTCCCTGGGAAGCCTGCTTCTCCCTCTCCCACTCCCCCTGCTTGTGTTCCCTCTCTCGCTGTCTCTCTCTCTCTCCAATAAATAAATAAAATCTTTAAAAAAAAAAGAGGACATGGCTAATTAACTGCCTGAGACAGGTCTAAGACTAGGTCTTCTTTTATTCCAATGCTCTTTTCATCATGCCTCACCTTTTATAATATGCTATTGTACTGTGCGTATATAGCATATATAAACTGCCATTCATTTAAATGATTCCAACTTCTTGTGACCATTACATCTACACTATATAAAAAAAATCTCTATTTTGCAATACAAGCCCAAATGCATTCATTGTTATTTAAAGATGTGCATAAATAACACAAAAACTTCCCTGCTATCCCATATTATGTACAGATTCAAAATACTGTATCTTTCTAGGAACTACAGACTCTTATATTTTAAAAGTTAAAGAAGTTAAAGAAGTTAGGTATGTGGTATGTTACTGAATAACTCAGCTAAGAGACTAGGCTTGAGCCAATCATTGGTTCAAGTCATACCTTTGCTGTATAATAAATGGACAAGTTACTCCAAACTTCAGTTGACCTCCTGTAAAACAGGGATAACGCTAGTACTTGACTTAGGTTCATAACAAAGATAATAGTTTTATGTATATATGTAAACCACTCAACAGTGGAAATTAAGTGCTAAGTAAAGTGGTATTTTAAGTACAAAAAAAAAAAGTAGTTTGTGGCGTTAAATGCCTGTGTCTACACATTAATGGACAAGTTATTTCCCCAGAGTGTAGAGTTCCCACTGCTGCATAGTTTTAATATAATTTATTTCATGAAATAGTTGATAATGGGATTTTAAAGTTTATTTATTTATAATCTCTACACCTAATGGGGGGCTTGAACTCACGACCTGGAGATCAAGAGTCGCATACTCTACTGACAGCCAGCCAGGTGCCCCTGCAGCACAGTTTTAAACTGGGATTAGATTTATGGGAAAGTGTGGACAAAAGTGTATCACTGCTTTCAATTTTTTTTCTATGAGGGAGAGGGAGATTTCTCAGTCTAAATCCATCTTAAAAACAAAATCATTTCGATTGACAGTACAATAAAGTTTAAAACACTGTCCTATAAAGGCCATCCCTTAAAATGAATGCAAACTAAGCACAGAAAGGAGCAGCGACACAACACAACTCTTTAAGAAATCATTATGTCCTGAAATCAAGCCAGGGGCAAAAAGACTCAGAACTAAGTAAAACCTCAGATTTAAACAAAAACAAAAACAAGAACTAGATAAAAACTTCAAAATTAAGTAATCACAAAAACCTCAGGACTCAGAAAGTTCTCCTGAGGCACCTGGGCGGCTCAGTCGGTTAAGCATCTGCCTTTGGCTCTGGTCATGATCTCAGGGTCCTGGGACTGAGCCCAGCATGGGGCTCCCTGCTCAGTGGGGAGTGTTTCTCCCTCTCCCCCTTGCTTGCGCTCTCTCATGCTCTCTCTCAAATAAATAAATCTTTATTTTTTTTAAAGGTTTTATTTATTCATTTAAGAGACAGAGAGAGATACAGAGAGAGCACAAATGGGGAGAGTCAGAGGGAGAGGGAAAAGCAGACTCCCTGCTGAGCTGGGAGACCGACGCAGGGCTCGATCCCATGACCTGGAGATCATGACCCAAGCCGAAGGCGGACGCTTAACTATCTGAGCCACCTAGGTGCCCCTTAAAATCAATCAATCAATCAATCAACCAAGAAAGAAAGTTCTCCTAACATGTTCATAAACTGCATATGCATCATAAGTAATAATGGCTAAAGTAACGGTGGAGGCATAATTCCCCAATCTAGCTAGGTCATCATTCCATGAAGGACATGATGAATGCATATTCCACTGCAATATCCCAGCTTGCAGCAAAGGGCTATGGGCATTTTACAAATCATCTATTTGATAAAGACTTTTACACAAAGAAGGCTTACAACTCAATAATAGACAAACAATCCAATTTCAAAATGGGGGAAAGATCCAAATAGACATTTCTCCAAAGAAGGACATACAAATGGCCAACAAACACATGAAAAACATGCTTAACAACATTGGGAAATGCAAATCAAAATCACAAGAGATACCACTTCATACCCACTAGGATGACTACCATCAGAAAGACTGATAATAACAAGTGTTGGCAAGGATATGGAGAAATGAGAACTCTCACATTGCTGAGAGGAATGCAAAATGGTGCGGCCACTTTGGAAAAATTTGACAGTTCCTCAAAAGGTTGAGCATAGTGTTATTGTATGACCAAGAAATTCTACTCCTAGGTATATAAAAATATCTGAGAGAGAAGAAAACGTATGTCCACACAAAAGCTTGTACACAAATGTTCACAGCAGCGTTAACAGACAAAAAGTGAAAACTCAAATGTCCATCAATAGATGAATGTTTAAATAAAACTTAGGTCCATACAATGAAATATTATTTGGCAATAAAAAGAAATGAGGTACTAACACAAGCTATAACATTAATGAACTTTGCAAATATGCTGTGAAAAAAGCCAGTCACAAAGCCCACATACTGTGTGATTCCATTTACATGAAATGTTCAGAATAGGCAAATCTGTAGATTAGTGGTTGGGGAAGGGGGCAGATCTAAGGGTAAATGGGGAGTAATTTAACTGGTAGTTTCTTTTAGGGGTGATGAACATGTTTTAACATGGACTGTGGTGATGGGGGCACAACAAAATTTATTAAACCTACCTAATTACATACTTCAAATGGGTGAATTGTAAGGTATGTAAATTATATCAATAAAGATATTATTTTTAAAAAATAAAAGGGTGCTATAGAAAAAATAGCCACTCAAGTATTTGTAAACCGCCAATAATTTCCAAAGTAGTCAAGATACGCCTGGATAAAATTAGTTATGCATCTTATCTTAGTGATCTCATCACCTGTTCTCTTACTAAACACTTTAATAATGAACTTAAACTAGGCATCCAGTAAGAGCAAACATTAAACACTGCACAGATTTTTAACTCAGCAAAACATGTATCTTCTAGTAACACTCAGGAAAAAGACGACCACAACCTTGAACCTACAATTTTTCATCACACCCCTACTTGATCATACCAGCTGATTAAACACCTCAAAGGCTGAAGCGTATTTTAAACAAGCAATGGTTTTCTTCCTATTTTTTGCTTAGCTTCGTTAATGGGGAAAAAAAATGCTTTAAAAGAAGCAACAGGGGAGGGAATAAAAATTGGTTCACGTTCCACAGTAATATAGTACAAAGCAACTGAAAGATTCGTTAACTCTGGCCAAAACCGAGAAAAAGGGGCAATGATAAAACTGACAACTTCTAATATTCGATGTTAGGCCCCAGTAACCTAAAAATTAAAAAAAAAAAAAAAAAAAAAAAGTGAGAGAAACAAGAAATCTGTGCACGATATGGGTGGGAGGAAATTCTGGGTGCGATCTGCAGACGGGATCCTGAGCGGGCCCTGGGCCAGGCCTGCCGCCGACGTCGGGATGGGGCCTGGTGCGGACCGTGGCCCGGCGTCGGCGTCCCGGCCGGAGGAGCTTTGCCTCGGCGGCGTCTGGGGACTCGCCCCGCGCGGAGGTCAAGCCGAGAAGCGCCGCCAGGCTCCCGAGGGCTCCACCCTCCCCTCTTTCACTCCCTCCCCTCGGCGGTCCCCTGAGGGGAACAGGCGGGGCGCAACGCGCAGAGACGAGGGGGGGGAGGGTGCGTCCTCAGCGAGAAAAGCTCCGCCGCCCCAGAGTGGCGGCCGCGGGTTATTAATAAACTCCGCTTCTGCCCAGGCGCCGCTACCGAGGCCGGCCGTAGGATCGGCAGGGCCTGCGGCGAAGGCTGAGGAGCCGGAGTCAGAGCCCGGGCCCGAGCGGGCCCGCGCCGCCGCGCTGAGGGCGGCGGCCGGGCGGAGAATAATGCACACTGGGTAAAAACACATTTATATACGAACCTCCGAGAAAATTTTCCAACAATTCCTTCGTCCGACCACCATGCACCAGGACAGGAAACAGCCGCCCGGCCCCCAGGCCCCGCAACCCGCATAGCGAGTCTGAGGCCCGCCCCCAGCCTCCATTGGGCGGCCATTACGTCACTCACGAGACGCTTCCTGCTTGCGATTGGCTCAAATTTAGGCGACGCGAAAGGAGACCGCCTCATTCACGCCCCCTTTCCGTGACGTTAGCCTCGCCTGGCCTTGCAGCCAGCGCCTGAATGGTTTGTGCAAAGGGCGGAATCAAAGTTCCTCTGTCTGACTGGTTGGCAGAACCGCTCATCCTAGAGAGATACCGCCTCGCTGACAAGTGATTTATGCCGATTCTGGGGCCCCAGCGGGAGGCGCCATTTTGTAGCGAGGGAGGGAGGCTGGTCCTTGTGACTAGCCGGGAGGGAGATGGAGTGACAGGCGCCATTTTCCCCACAGGGGCTAGGAGGTGGCCTTGGGTCTCCCGGTTGGCTTCCCGGAGCGCGTTCTGGAGATTGGTTGGGCTTTGCCTAGGGCTTGCCGAGTGTCGCCCCGTTGGGAGGAAAGTGGTAGGGAGGGCTAGGAGAGAAAAAGACGCCTGACCGCTCCCTGGGGGCTCTCGGTGCCAGCCGAGGCCTTTGGTTTGGGGAGAGGGCTCTGCTATCCCAAGAGCTGCTGTATGCCGGTCACTGGCTGCCAAGCCTGCCCGCGCTTTTCAAGTCGCCGGGGCATCTGGTGGGGGAGTGGGCCTCCTGCCCCTAACGAAACATCGACGGAGCTTGGCAGCAGGGCGGTCGTCTGTCTTAGTCTCTGCTGGGAGACACTGCGGATATTTTTGTGCTTTCATGTTGCTTAGGTTCTAAATTTGAAGTGGGCTGTAATGGTGTCGCTGCCTTCGTTTTTTACTTTCCCTATTCTTTGTGTTGCGAATTAAAGGAAAGTGAAGAGGGCGGGAAAAGCATTGACTTGGGCTCCCCAAAACTATTAAGAATGGCTACAAATTAGTTGTGAAGTTTAGGTAATAGTTTCTTGTAACTCTCACCCAGACTTTTTCTAAACTATTGGAAATACTAGTCTTTTCAGGAATATTCATTGTTCATTTGCTTTGACATCAAGGCTGAGTAAAGGTGAGATAGTGTGGAGACAAGATTGATTCAGTAGGACATTCCAGTTGTAGAATTAGGTAGTTACTAAGAGAATGAGGTGGCTGATCGCTTTAACACATTTGTGACCTGCTTACAAAAACCGGATAGCTGGATGGCGTTTGATTTAGTGACTTGCATTTTAGGTGATTATGGAACTGCCAAAAGATTGAAGCAAAAGGATGTTAAAAATAGCCAGCCTACTAACTGAGTCTCGTTTGAGATTTTAACGTTACCTTCTTTTTGGTGGGGAGTGGGGGTCGACTAACCCTAACCAAAACATAGTTGCATAATTGGTGCCCAAACTCCATTGGAAGGCAAATAGGACTTTGAATTTCTTTTGAATACATATTCTTTAGGAGTTTAAAGTAGTTTCTATTTTTTACGCCCTTATAAAGATGAAAAATGTGACACAAAACTGGATTAGGGTTACTTGAAGCTGGAGTAATTGGCTTACAAAACAGATATGTACCCAATGGATACATTTTCTTTGTCAGAAGTAAAGTTCAGATGAAAACCAAGGCGTTTTAATTTATTACTTTCAGTCCCTTCCATCTGCATTTTATAAACAGAAATGTCATTAATCAAAATACTTTTATGTAGTTTAGCCAGTTATTACTGAGTTCCATGCCTTTAGTCTACTTATTAAAACACTATAAATATAAAATCTCAAAAATAATTTAAAAATTATCCTGTAGTTATAGATTGCAATTACAGAACATCTCTGTGTCCCTAGAACCTTCTGAGTAGTTGTAAAAATTGAATGGTGGTGGATAGGGTGCTATAATTCTATGATTCAGAGAAACCTTAATTCTGATTTTGTCACAGGTAATGGAACTTTGTGTTAAACAGTATTTACCAGTGACTATAGAACAGTGAAGTGTACATAGTATTCAGGGCCATTCGTAAACCTCAGATTTTCCCCAGATCACTTCCTGTCTCATATCTTAATACATTTTGTCAAATTAATGGCTTGTTGAAAATACTTCCAATCAGTGCTGGTCTAGGCTTTTAGATAAAGGCTGAACCATTTCCTCAATTTTATAAATAGGCTAACATTTCTAGCGCCCTTTAAAAACTGTTACATCATGTTTTTAAAAACATTCAGTACCTCAAAACTTTCTAGGGAATGGTCGGTTTTGGCATATTTGTATAATGACATGACCATTAAAGTATTACATGCACAGAAAAAAGATACAGAGAAAGGATACCTTAAACTCTTAAAAGTATGCCTGGGAGAAGATGTTATAGGTCACTTTGATTTATTAAATTATTTCTGTAATAAATTTGATTTTTTCATCATGAATTTGTAGATTTTTTTTTCAATACTAAAGAATTTAAAACCAAACTAGTAGCTTGCTCTCCATTAGGAGTTGTAGTTATGGATGTGTCACTTGTCTCAGAACCTGTTAACTCATCTGTAAGGTAAAACCACTTAATTTCACAGTGTAATTGGGAGGTTTATGATAATGTAGATAAATGTAGCACACTGCTTATCAGAGATGCTTCTCACATACTTAATGTTAGCCTGTCTCTAATTCTCACCTTAATGGTATACAGCAGTGATTCTTTTTTTTTTTTTTTTTTTAAGATTTTATTTATTTATTCGACAGAGAGACAGCGAGAGAGGGAACACAAGCGGGGGGAGTGGGAGAGGGAGAAGCAGGCCTCCCGCAGAGCAGGGAGCCTGATGCGGGGCTGGATCCCAGGACCCTGGGATCATGACCTGAGCTGGAGGCAGACGCTTAATGACTGAGCCACCCAGGGACCCCTACAGCAGTGGTTCTTAAGCATCTTTTTTTTTTTTTTTTTAAAGATTTTACTTATTTATTTAATAGAGAGAGACAGCGAGAGAGGGAACACAAGCAGGGGGAGTGGGAGAGGGAGAAGCAGGCCTCCTGCCGAGCAGGGAGCCCGATGCGGGGCTCGATCCCACGACCCTGGGATCATGACCCGAGCTGAAGGCAGACGCTTAACCGACTGAGCCACCCAGGCACCCCGGTTCTTAAGCATCTTGATAACGCCTATAAGATTCAGATGAAAGCTATGAAAGATGTACTAAAAAGTTTGAAGTTCTGAGACGCCTGGGTGGCTCAGTCGGTTAAGTGTCTGCCTTCGGCTCAGGTCATGATCCCAGGGTCCTGGGATCGAGTCTTGCATTGGGCTTCTTGCTCAGCAGGGGAGCCTGCTTCTCCATCTGCCTCCAGCTCCCCCTGCTTGTGCTCTCTCTGACAAATAAAATCTTAAAAAGAAAATAAAAATTTTTTAAAAATGAAGTTCTGGAGCACTTGGGTGGCTTAGTTGGTTAAGCGTCCGACTCTTGGTTTTGGCTCAGGTCATGATCTCAGGGTCCTGGTATCTAGTCCAGCCTTGGGCTCTGCTCAGTGGGGAGTCCACTCAAGATTCTCTCTCCCTCTGCCCCTCCCCCCTTCATGCTCACACTCTCTAAAATAAATAAATAAATCTCTCTAAGAAAAAAAAAGGTTTGAAATTCCATAGGACTCATGGACCCAGAGCTGAATCCTTGGTCTGTAATAAACTCATTGAATTAACCTCATTCAGCTTCCACATTAATCAAGGTTTAATTAGAACATATTTTAGGAAGTGTATGATTAGGTTATTTAAAACATTCCAATCTCAGTTCTCAGTATATATGCTGACGTAAGCATAGGTATCATAAAACTGGTAATGTTATGACTAATTGCATGATTTCCCTTACTTCAAGCTGATCAATAATAATGCCAATATGAATGCAATTTTTTCTTTTTACCAACTCTATTCTTGGACCAATTTATTAACCCTATTTGAAAAAAATCACCCAAATAGCTTCGAGGTTTACCAGTTGTGGTTAGTGTGTGTTGTTTAGTGGCAAACTAAAAAGAAAACACACTTTTCATTCACAAAATATTATAAATCTTCTAAAGCCTCTTAAGATTTCAGGTGTTCCTTTGAAACTGGCTACCTCAATGACGTTCTAGCTATCATTTGGCTTCTAATTAACATTTACTTAAAGTAGAGCATGACAGACAGAAGGAAAACCAATTTAATACGCATAATAAATCTGCAGCATTTCAGCAGAATAAGTAGTTAGTCCAGGAATGAAACCACTGGTTTTAACATGATTTTATTTTTCTGGGAAAATAATCTTTAAAAAAAAAAAGATTTTATTTATTTTAGAGTACGCAAGTAGGGGGAGGGAGAGAGAGAAGCAGAATTCCATAGAGAGCCTGATATGGGGCTTGATCTCAGGACCCTGAGATCATGACCTGAGGCAAAACAAGTCAGATGCTCAACGGACTGAGCCCCCCGGCGCTCCTGGGAAAACATAATCTTGGGACAAAGTGAGGATTTTTTTTTTTTAAGATTTTATTTATTTATTTGACAGAGAGCGACATGGCGAGAGAGGGAACACAAGCTGGGGGAGTGGGAGAGGGAGAAGCAGGCTTCCCGCAAGGCGGGGAACCCGATGCGGGGCTCAATCCCAGGACCCTGGGATCATGACCTGAGCCGAAGGCAGACGCTTAACGACTGAGCCACCCAGGCGCCCCTAAAGTGAGAATTTTTTTAAAAATTTATTTTTTAGGGGCACCTGGGTGGCTCAGTCGTTAAGCATCTGCCTTCGGCTCAGGTCATGGTCCTGGGATTGAGCCCCGCATCGGGCTCCCTGCTCAGCGGGAAGCCTGCTTCTCCCTCTCCCACTCCCCCTGCTTGTGCTCCCTCTCTCACTGTGTCTCTCTCTGTCAAATAAATAAATAAAATAAATTTTTTTTTTACTTTTTATAGAGTGAGTGAGCATGCACACATGGGCCCGGGGGAGGGGCAAAGGGAGAGGGAGAGAATCACAAGCCGACTCCCCAATAAGTGTGGAGTCTGACAGGGGGCTCAATCTCATGACCCTGAGATCAGGACCTGAGCCAAAATCAAGAGTCAGATGCTTAACTGAGCCATCCAGGCGCCCCAAGAATTTTTTTTAAAGTGAAGCTCATGTCTCCAAATAAGCAGTAAGATTGGTACTATTTTATAGAAAAACACTAAGTGCTGTAATTTTTTTGAGAAAAAAAGTTTGGCTCAGTCTTAAATTCCTAATACTATGTATTATGTCAAAAGATAGTGGGACACCTGGGTGGCTCAGTTGGTTAACTGTCTGCCTTCAGCTTAAGTCATGATCCCAGAGTCCTGGGATGGCGTCCCAAGCCAGCTCCTTGCTCAGAGGGGAGCCTGCTTCTCCCTCTGCCTGCCACTCCCCCTGCTTGTGCTCTTTCTCTGACAAATAAAAATCTTCAAAAAAAAAGATACAACAGTGATGCAACATTTACAGGAAAAAAAAATTTTAAGGATCCACCTCCAAAACTTTGGCACCAATTACAGTAATAGGGCTGTTTGACAGGGTGATGGGATTTAAAATATGAATGGGGCACCTGGCTGACTCAGTTGGTGGAGCTTGCGACTCTTGATCTTGGGGTCATGGGTTTGAGCCCCACAATGGGCTTAGAGTTACTTAATAATAAAAATAAAAAAACAGGAACTAGTAGCAAAACAAAATATGGGGAGATACAATCTCTGTAATTATTTACTCCCAAACTCTATAGACCATTTACAACTGAATAACCATGAGTAAAACTTTTTAATTTAGAAACATTTCAGGTTACTTTTTAGAAAATTTTAACCAAATTGGACTTTTAAGAAAAAACTGAAAATTGAGATAGTCTATAAAATTCACCATTTTAAAGTGTTCGCTTTAGTAGTTTTTAGTATATTCACAAGACTGTACAAACCATCACCACTGTCTAATCCAAAATATCATCCCCAGAAGAAATCCTGTGCCACCCATTAGCAGTAATTCTTCATTCCTTCTCCACCCCCACAGCCACCACTCTGTCTCTGGACTTGACAATTCTAGACATTTCATATAAATGGAATGTTTTGTCTGACTTCTTCCACTGTTTCAAGGCTCATCCACATTGTAGCATGTAACAAACAATACTTCATTACTTTTTATTGCCTAATATCCAACTGATTGTATGGCCATACATTTTATTTATCCATCCATCAGCTAATGGTTATTTGGGTTGTTTCTACCTTTTGACTATAATGCAACTATGAACAATTGTGTCGTTTTTGTGCAGACGTGTTTCATTTCTCTTCATATTATATATCTAGGAGAATTTCTGGGTTACACTATTTTCAATCTTCTGAGGAACTGCCAAACTTTTCTACAACAGATAAGCATTTTCATCTTATCAGCAATGTATGAGGGTTCCAATTTCTCCACATCCTTACCAAACTTGTAATGATCACCTTCTTTATTTCAGACATGTTAGTAGGTGTGATATATCTCCTTGTGATTTCCCTAGTGACTAGTGATGTTCAACATCTTTTCCTAGGATACGGCCATTCATCTTTGGAGAAATTTTTTTTTTCAGTAGGCTCTACGCCCAACATGGGGTCAGAACCCAAAGATCATCACATGCTCTACTGACTGAGCCCGCCAGGTACCCCTTGATTCCTTTTTAAATTGGGGTTTCTTTGTTGTTGAGTGTTAAGAGTCCTCTATATATTCAGGATTTGCAAATATTTTCTCACATTCTCTGGGTTTTTTAACTTTCACTTTCTGGTCCTCTGAAGCAGTTTAAAATTTTGATGAAGTTCAAGTTACCCGTTTAACCTTTTGTTGCTTGTGTTTTGGTGTTAGATCCAAGAAACTGTTGCCTAATTCAGTCACAAAGATTTATGCCAATATTTTTTAAGAGTTTTGGAGTTTAAATGTTTAAATCTTTGAACCACTTTGAGTTAATTTGTGTGTATGGTGTGAAGGTAGATACCTCAGATATCTGTCTCAGAACCACTTGTTGAAAAGATTATTCTTTCTTATACTGAATGGTCTTGGCACCCTCGTCAAAAATAAACTTAAGGGTTTATTTCTGGACTCTCAATTTTATTCCATCAGTCAGCATAAGATGTCTATCCTTACACCAAGACCCCTGTCATGACTACAAAATCATGTCAGCTTTCAAGATTGTTTTGACTAGTTTGAGTCCCTTGCATATCCATACAAATTATGTTTGTCATTTCCTGCAAAAAAAAAAAAAAAGTAGCTGTTTTTATAGGGATTGCACAGAACCATAGATCAATTTGGGGAGGATTGCATCTTCATGATACTGTCTTCCAATTCATGAATATGGGATGTCTTTCCATCTATTTAGGTCTTCTCTCAATAGTGTTTATAATTTTCACAGGTTTTCAGTTTTGCTAAACTTTTTGATGGGTTATAAATGGAATTTCCTTAATTTCACTGCTGTTGTATAGAATACAACTGAGTATTAACCTTGTGTCTTGCAATCATGATGAAGTCAGCAGCTTTTTTGTGTGGGGATTCCTATAAGCTTTCTACAAGATCACATCATCTGCAAATAGTTTCACTTCTTCCTTTCTAATCTAGAAGGAAGCCTTTTATTTCTTCTTGCCTAATTGCCCTGGCTAGAGCCTTATATGTACAATGCTGAATAGAAGTGGCAACAGGGAACTTGCTTGTCTGGTTCTTGATTGCAGGGGTTAAGTTTTTAGTTTCTCATCATCATGGCCATTAATTAGCTTTAGGTTTTTGGTGATGCTTTTTTTCAGTTTGAGGAGTTCCCTTGTATTTCTAGTTTGAGTTTATTAAAGGATTTCAAAAGAAATCTTAAGACTCAGATAGGAAGCATTTAAATACAGGATCCAAATATTGAGTATAACAATATGAGTATTGACAAATTTCAATCTATACATGAAAGCAGAATGTAGACATATAAAGGAGTGGTCACCTATGCTTTAAAAAACCTGGAAGGGAGGTGTGTGTGTGTTACTTCCAAAAAAGTTACTTAAAAGACAGTTTCTCCTTACATATTAGTAAAATCCTGGATTTCTAGCTGGACACCTAGTTTCCCCTTGTAAGAACCACATTCACCAAAGTGCTACTGCAAGAGTGGCCAACCTCATCAAGGGTAAAACATAGAATTCAGGAATGCTTAAAAAAAAAAAGTCACAATCTTCACCAAATTTTAAATTATATAAAACAGAAATGACATTTTTGTGATGGATGTTTTAATGTAATTTTAGGCCATTCATTTTACAAACACTACTATGCTTAAGGCATTGTGTTAGATCTTCCCAAAGACATGGTTTAGTCATATTAATACAGTTCTTAATGACTTTTTCTTCATTCTTGCTTCAGGGCCTACACGTAGGGCTGTGGTTTGGCCACCCCTGCTCTACACTCTGGTCTCTTCCAGAGGAGAGGACAGCAGTCACTATCTTGATAAGGTATGTTAGCTTAACAATCACCATTTTATTACCTGGAGAGAAACAGATTAACTTTCTTTAATGGTGATAAATGAGTATGTTTTGAAAAAAAAAAAGATGGCTTAAGTTTAACAAAAACTTAAGATTTTACACTTTGACAAAAACAAAAACTGAAACCCAAACAAAATCAAAATTAACTTCTATAAATTAAATAAGTTACAGGTTAGTGAAACTGTGGGAAAGGCTGTATATTAAATAATATCTACATGCAACCAATTACAAGTCTGTAAATACTTTTATCCAAAGTCCTACAACCTTATCCAGAAGCACTGACAAATATCAAGGTGCACAATCTGTATGAAACTATAATTTGATGTTAAATTTAAGGGAATACTGTAAATCACTGATATATATATATATATATATATTTTAAAAACTAACACTTGAAAACTAATTTTAAGGTCTTTAATTTCAATTAAAATCTATAAATGGAGATTAGTTTGGATTGTATGACAGAGGAGACAATAAAACTTATTCTCAAAGACATACCAATACATTTTCTTAGAATAAAAGCTAAGCAAATGAGAATTTTCATACTGTGCATGGGAATAACTAAAACCTTTATTAGATATGGTTTTCCAATAACAATGTGAAAATTGGAATTATCAATTCAAAGAGCATTGAAGTCTGAAATTTAAAAAAGTAGACTAGATATTAAGGGATAAAAGGTAAAGGAAGACGAAAATGTTTAATACTATTCAATATATCCCCTCTGTACACAATGTTGCATATATACAACTACTCCATTTTAATTGTATTGATTTTATATAATAGTGAAATCCCCTTAAGCAACCTAGGGTATACAGATGGTGTCCAACTTGGGGGAAAAAAAGTAGAAACACACTTGATTAACAGTTTTCACCCACACATTTTAGACAGACAACTTTTTTTTTTTTTGCCAAGATTTTCATAGTAAATTCATAAATATAGGAAATACTTTCACTCCTTCAGTGTTAAAATAGAAAACCAAACAGTGCCAACAGTAGTGGCTTAATTATTGGCATACAAGAAAAACACAACACCAATGGGTTTTCTTCATTATGCATTTTAAATATCAATATGTGCATTTGTTTCATTTTTACAGTTATAAATTTCCTAGTCTGTTATAGACAACAGCATTTAATAGTTTTGAATCCATTGAGATGTTGCTTTCAATTTGAAATATTGTGTGTATACATGTATATAAAAAAATAACCCAATGTATGACTCATCTGACAGATGTTTAAGATCAATAAAGGCTTATTTTTCAACATGCAGTTAGGAGAGAAGCAAGGCAACCTCTCCACATTGTCTTTGTTGCTGGCTTGTTTTTGCAGTGGTATCAATAGTGGTTTTGGAGGGAACCGTGTGCCTTCAGCCTAGCTATTTAAGATCAGATACCACCAACAAGAGGGGTAGGGGATATGGGGGGAGGGGAATATGGGCAGGTGTTAAATTTTAAAAGTGTGCATTTTGCACTCTTTCTAGGTACAGGATAAAAACAGGCCAATGAGGGAAAAGTTTTATAATTAGGAAAAAACTGCAATCAAATCAAGACATAATAGCCGAATTAAGTTCTTTTAATAGATTGCATATATAGATGTTTAGCCATACTCTTTGATCAACTCTTTAAGAGTAGAACTTTATATCCAATTTACATGCTTCAAATATCACCTTTCTTATTTGATACAGTAAGGTCTTGTATCCAAGTCTCCACTTGTACACTGAGAGCTTTAAGAAAAAACAGGACACAGAGGGAGTTGCCATTTTTTAGCAGCAATGAAATATCACTAACCCCTTTTAACATACCGAATTCAAGTCACTATCAGAGGTGAGTGCACCACAAAGTCACCAGGTACAAAATTGCTAGTTCATTTTTAAATTAATAACCTGAAATTACCCTGCCCCCCCACCCCATTACATCCCTTCTTTTTATAAACAGCAAACATTTTGCTATTTTATACATAGGCTAGCAGGCTTGTTTCAATATGAAAGTGCTAATTCATTTACAGATTTTTTTTTTAATCAGTTATGTAGTGCTACAATAAATGTCCAATAATCTACATAGGAACAATCTTTGATGAATGAAAATGATGAAGACTGAATAAGGCTATCGATTACCTTATCTTATTTACATATAAAGAATAGATACCCAATGGTGAGGAAGAGACAGAAATCGGACAAATACTCATAGGTGTAAAAATTACATCTACCTTTGAGCTTATACTGTAAATGAGACATTTTAAATAGTCCTGTAGCCCATGCCTATTTTTTCCTCAGAAAAAGAAAAGCTGCCTTCATGACATCCCCTCATTTCAGATTTCCACAGTGTCACTTGAACTTTCAGTCAGAATCTTACTTTCTTCAAAAAATAAAGAAAATACCACCCCCAAATTACCACCCTCCCCCCCGAAATCCCTCTGGTTTCTTTTTCAGTGCCAAGTTGCATGATCAGGTCCAACCTCCTGGGTTTTTTTGTCCATCTATTGATCAATTAGTTTAGAGTAGATAACATGAACCAGTTCTGGAACCACTACTAGGAGGAACACAAGCTCTTCACTACAATCACACAGCAGGAAAGAAAGTGATAACTCAATTCATCCCTGGTGCCGGGCCTCCAAAATTGAAAGAACTTGGCACAACTGGAGCACTGAATTTGTATCCTCCATGCTTCTCAATCATTTTGGATTCTAAAAAAACAAGTAAGTGAAAGTTTAATAGAGTATTTGATCATTTTACTACTTTGGAGAAGAGAAGGAATTGACAGACATTAACAAAAGCTTAAACCCACTAGTTCCAAAGTTGTCCTCTACCTCCTCCTCTTGTACAGGAGTAAGAGAGGGGAAGGGATACATTATAGAGAGACGATAAACCCTCATGTTGTATGCTGTAGACTTCTTAGCCAACTTTCACTTTCTGATGTTACAAAAAAAATCTTTAAATACACCTTTCTGAGTCAAATACTGAATCAGAACTCAAGTCTTCAACAAAGGGAGTAACAGCTAATGAATCTAGTGCAGGGAAATCCAAATATAATAGAAAGTTGTGCCTTCTTTGTAAGGAGGATACTTTTTTGAATATTAAACTAATCTGACTAATAGTATTAAGACCTATAGAAAATTGTTAGGCTATGTATTATCTAAAATGTCCTTTCCTGAAATGCATACTGAAATGTTTAAAGATGGTAAGATGTGATGATGTCTGGGATTTCCTTTAATATTTCTAAGAAAAAGCATAGTTTTTCTAACCTAAAAATTTTTTTATACTTTTAATAGAATTTTCCACTAACAAGCCATCACCATGAGCTTGAGCAACTTTATCAAAGCTATTGCACACTGAAAGCAGTCTTTGACTACACTTAAAATCAGTCAGCTATGGCCAAAAACAGAACTCATTTCTTCATTTCATTCCTTTATTCCTTCATAATTTCTGTCACCTGCAACAATTGTACCTTTTATATAATTTTAAATCATTTAATATAAAATGTTAAAGCTGTATCAAGTCATCAATTGCATTAAAGAGGGGTTGTGGTCAATTGACATACCATGGGCTGCTCTTCTTTGATCAGCCAGAGTTGCTATATCCTGTAACTGTTTTCTTTGTTCTTCATTAAGACCATGAGTCAAAGCCTGATACCACACAGGATTACGATTTTGTATAGCTATCAAAAAGAAAACAAGGGGGAAAAGGGCAATAATATGAGAGGCCTGATAGTTCCTTTCTAATATGTTCCTTCTACTTCACCTCCAGTACTGAAATTCTAATCTACTTTATATTTTCCCAAAAATAATTTAAGTTACTTTAAGTTATTTGTGAAAACAAAAGATATAGGGAGAAAAAAATTCTGGTTTGGCTTTATGCTGAAAAAATCTAATCATTCTCATACTTCATATCTCTAGCTTTCAAGAAATCAGAGCTGAAACCAGTACTTATATAATTAAGTAACAAAGTAGGGAAACCTTAAAAAGTAACCCAACCTGTATAAAAGATTCACAGTTAAAAGCAATTGATCAAGGCTACTTTGGTTAGAATTCTCAAATCCCGAAATTAAAAAACAAAAATCAGAAACATTAAGTAGATCAAGAAAGAAGTGAATGGTACAAAATAAATGCCTTATTTTGTTCTGTACTGCCCCGTCAAAAACCTTTCTTAAAAACATCTGTCTTTTTCCAGTGGTAGCTCTGCAGTACTTATAATGCTCACGTTTTATATTATAGCCTAAAATAATGGTCAAACCCCATCTGTAATAAGTGGATAGCAAATTTTCCCAGCATGTGACAAGACCAGGTATTAAAATCTCAGTGTTGGGGCGCCTAGGTGGCTCAGTCATTAAGTGTTTGCCTTCGGCTCAGGTCATGATCCCAGGGTCCTGGGATAGAGCCCCGCATCAGGCTCCCTGCTCGGCGGGAAGCCTGCTTCTCCCTCTCCCACTCCCCCTGCTTGTCTTCCCTCTCTCGCTGTGTCTCTCTCTGTCAAATAAATAAATAAAATCTTAAAAAATAAAATAAAAATATAAAATCTCAGTGTTTCATAAAAACATGCACTAGATAAATTGACGTATAAGGGTATCGAGTCTGACCACGTATTTCCCTATTTCAATTAAGTACCTATACAAAGGGGTAGGTGTGTGCTGAGTTAGAGAAAAAAGTTCTCTATAAAGACTTTCCACAAAAGAAGTTTTTAACACAGTAATTTTGAGGTATTTGGGGGGGGGATCTGACAACCCATCACATGCTTTTCTATTTCTATTTTATTGCATTTACTATGCACAGGCCCTCTACTATAAACCATCCTTTGGGATTAACATGTATTTAAGTCTATAAAATACAAAGTCACAGACAAAAACAAGTCAGTAATTCTTGGCACCTCCATCAATTCTTGCTGCCTGCCATGTAGCTCAGAAACCACTCCTTTGTGTTTCTGTAACCTTGCATCATAATTGCTTTGTCATGGGTTTGGAAGACTAATGCCTTGGTTATCAGAGAATTTATTCTACAACAAAGTTCTCATAATACATAGAAATGATAGCACAGTTGTAACTCTGGAGAAAAGGGTGTTTCAAATATAGTGCCAATTTTAATTTCTTAAGTTGGATAGAACAGAGATGTTCTATTTTGTTGAAGTCCAAGTAAAGGATGGTAAAGCCACATACAATGTATTACAGGAAAAAAACAAAAGGGATTCCAAGACCATTAATGTTCAAAATGGTCAAATTCTCAGAAGTTAACTGTGGTTTTAGCCGGAGGGAAAAAAAAGATACACAAATACATAAACATGCAACAAACAGATTTAAGAGTGGATACTTCTGGAGAATGCTAAAAGGTTAGAAATCAGAAGTGGGAAAGAGGAATTGTCATTGTATAAATTTTGAACTATACTATTTTCCTATAATGTGCATATTTCAATATGACAATCTAAATAAAATAATAAAATGAGGAAATACTCTATGACTCTATGGCAACAGTAGTAACTTTGGATACTTTAGCTACCAATCCTTCAATCATAGTCGAGTTTGGGTTTGATATCCCTAAAAAGCCTTCTTTAAGTGATAGACACAAATAAGAACAGAAAGGTTCAGGGAAATGGATCATATAGAGCTATATGAATTACATATAACAAGTTGACTTACTTTGAAATATAGCTTTAAATATCTGATACTCATCAACAGGGTTATCTTCATCATCAATGATTGTGGAATAGCCTTCCAGAGCAGTCTCCTCAGCATCATCCTCTTCCCAATCTTCATCATCTCCATCCTCACCTGCTTGCTTAGCCAAAATCTCCAAATATTCTTGCCCATCTTCATCAATATCATCTTCATCACTCCCCAGTTCCTCTGCAAGCCATAAATAGGTGCATTTGTTAACACCGAAGTATTCTCTTACTCAACAAACTGACAGTGATCACAGTCAGTAAATTACAAATCACAACTGAATAAATTCAAGTTCCAGGAACTGGTGTTTAAATACAATATTCAGCGGGGCACCTGGCTGGTGCAGTTAGCTAAGCGTCTGACTCTTGGTTTCGGCTCAGGTCATGATCTCGGGATCATGAGATCAAGATCTAAGCTGGGCTCTGTGCTCAGCGCAGAGTCTGCTTGAGATTCTTTCTGCCCCTTCCTCTGCCCCTCCCACTCCTGCTCTCTCTCTAATAAATATTTAAATAAATAAATACAATATTAAGCAATAAATAGAATAAAAAATTCTCATAGAAATCCAAGAAACCCAACCACAATTCCTAATACCAAAGGTTTGAACATAATATGAGATTCAGCACTTGTGCTCTGGGCCTTATGGGATATACCAAACCATACACCAACAGTAAAATAATATAGTTTATATCATTTTCTGTGAGTTTTTTTTTTAAGGCTAAGTTGGTGAATCATAAAAAAATGGCAATACCTATCTTATTCTGAAACCATTACAATAATTTCTCTTAACCAACATTCTATCAATTTATACTCTTGTAGTCTATAGTGTCCTACAGGTGAAATGTATTAGCCAATAGCTGATCAAATTAATTTTATAGTGCAGGTATACTTAGGTTTTAGCACTAACAGATGATAGATGTTTGCCAACAGCAAAAACCATAAATGCCTAGAACTGCTTTACATGTCGGGAGATCTAGCCAAAGTTCCTGCCTTCGCATACCTTACACTCTAGCAGGAAGTAAGGCAGTCTTTCTATGAATGAATTAACACAAAAGCATTTGGGTATGGTTCCACATTTCTTCAGAAGGGTTAAAAAAACAAGTCCAGGGGCACCTGGGTGGCTCAGTCATTAAGCATCTGCCTTCGGCTCAGGTCATGATCCCACGGTCCTGGGATCGAGCCCCGCATCGGGCTCCCTGCTCCACGGGAAGCCTGCTTCTCCCTCTCCCACTCCCCCTGCTTGTGTTCCCTCTCTGTCTCCTATCAAATAAATAAATAAAATCTTTAAAAACAAAAAACTTTTAAAAAACAAAAAAAACACAAGTCCACTGGGGCACCTGGGTGGCTCAGTCAGTTAAGCGTCTGCCTTCGGCTCAGGTCATGATCCCAGGGTCCTGGGATCGAGCCCCGCATCGGGCTCCCTGCTCCGCGGGAAGCCTGCTTCTCCCTCTCCCACTCCCCCTGCTTGTGTTCCCTTTCTCACTGTCTGTCAAATAAATAAATAAAATCTTTAAAAAAAAAAAAAGTCCACCGACTTCTAACTAGGTAAGCTTGGCTTTCTCCACCACAAATCCCTTACCTGTTTCATCATCATCTTCAGCTTCATCATCATCATCACTGTCATTCTCGTGTTCTGCATGGCAGGCATATGCTCTTTTTAATCCATTAAATAAAAGGATAAAAGCTGGCAAAATCTGTCCAGAAACCTGATTTAAAACTTGTGGTATTTGTTCCATATCAATAAGAGCACAAAGGCCCAGAACACACATCTTTCTGTCATGAAGCCTAAAAAATAAAATAAAGATTTTCTTCTTGTTTTTAATAAGCAGAGTTTCTCACAAAGTTAAATAAACAAAGATCCAATATATGTCACTTACCCCAAGAAACAATCAACATCATTAAGCCACTGTGTAATAAAATGATTTGTAACTGGTTCAACATTATTAGGGAAGCGAAGATTTTCTAAGGTGTTGAGAAGTAGGTGTGGGTTATAATACAAAGCTGCAATGGCAACTTGCAGGCACATTGTCCGAAGTTCACTTGTCTTCACCTCTCTTGTCAGTCTCTCTAAAGCGGCTTCCACAAATAAGGGAATGCACTAGAAAGAAAGACAGCAAAGTATTCCAAAACCTTAAGTAACAGCAGTCTAACCATCCTACCCATATTAACTTGTTGCCTCAACTAACCTCTTTTTCTCTCCATCAGATGACCTAATAGTTTTTACTGCTGAGGCATTCACTGAGAAATCTAACTTTAGAGAAGACAAGTCTTCACGGGGCTATTAGAGCCTCACAATAGCCAGGTGGATTCACAATATTCTTATTGACTAACCTTTATTGTAGTAATCACTTCACAATATATACATCTGTATCAATTCATATTATACACCTTAAGCTTATAATGTTGTATTTCAATTACATCAATAAAGCTGGAAACTGACCACGGAAATTTAACAACTAAATCTACCTTACTGCAAAGTGATTATGTGACAAACAATACTCTCACAGCCTACTATAAAAAAATCTTACCTTGCATGATAACAGCCATAAAACTTGCCAGTCATATTTTCATACACATTAAACAAATGATCATTATATATTGGTTAAATTTTAAACCAATAATTTAAAAATGTTATCTAGTATCATAATAAACAAAAATATACAAAATACACAGCTGTCCCCAAAGAAAAAAAGGTGGAGGGAAAGATTCTCTCTATGAAGCCTCAAACGGGAATTATTAATAGTTAGCCTCACTGACCTGGTCAATGCCACGCCCTTTGCATTGTAGAATGATGACCTCTAACAATTTTGCTGCATGACACTCTGCATCTTCTCCTGCAACTCCTGTAAGAACCTGATCAACACGGAAATATAAAACTGCAATGAGGCATCATGAAACCTTTAAATCAGAGAATATCTGTCCTCCATCTATAGTCTTTGGAGTTTTTAAAATATTATAGTTAATTAATATAAATGATTACAATATTCATTGTACAGACTATAAAGCAACTATGAGGATCTGGAGTCGCTGGTTAGCTGTATCTCCTCAATCGCACATCTTGGTCTACAGTATAAGCAAATCACCTCCCCTGCAGTGCCATTCTGAACTACAGCATGTTGAAAATCACTATCTTCTCATACGACCATCATAGCTAAAGCACCCTACCTTTCTTAGGGAAGGCTCTTATGTAAGGAAGTACAAGAAAAAATAAATAATAATAATAAGCTGACATTGCTAGGAAAGCCCTTTCTCTACACAAGTCTCATAAAATAAAAAATAGTGTCACTGGAAGAAGAGGCAGCTTGTTGATGGCAAATGCTATTCCCAAACAAGAAATAAAAAACATGGACTCGCCCTGCTACTTAGAGAACTCTTAAGTGTTATAGGTAACTTCTGGAAAATAAAGTAGATCTTATAGACAGGTATCACCGTTCCCAGAGTATTAACATAAACTATATAATTGACAATAAATAATGAATAGTATACCAGATGATTATTTTGTGACTAAGTGTTCAGAAAGAAAAGATATTAATGAAGACAAGCCTTTCTAAAAATTCCATGTTTTTTTTTAAAGATTTTATTTGAGATAGAGCACAAGTAAGCGTGCGCATGAGAAAGAAAGAGAACATGAGTGGGGAGGAGAAGGAAAAGCAGGGAGCCCAACGTGGGGCTCGATCCCAGCACCCTGGGATCATGACCTGAGCTGAAGGCAGCCACTTAACCAACTGAGCCACCCAGGCACCCTCTAAAATGCCTGGTGTTAAACAGCTAGCTGTCTCTCAGCACTGTTAGAAATGCAAATATTACCCAATTATATTGACTTTGATATTGAAGGACCCCAATTCAACAACTGTATCCCCTATCTCTTGTGTAAGAAAATCATTAAAAAAAAAAAAATTCAGCATACATTTACTTGTGATTTTCCAAGAAATGGCACAGTACTTTTGACTTTCATTTTAAGTAAACCCTTGGTTTTTACAATCTTGCTATTTACTAAATCATTTCTGTAAAGCCTCCATAAACCTGTAACCTACAAAAATTTTCTTTATAAAACATCTTTATTTTTGAGCCTTTCAAATATCTCTCAAGTAAGTTCTTGATTCTTTCCTTGTTTTGATTCAAAGGCTAGCAAAGAACTAGTAGGCTAAGGTAAGCTCCAGGCACTCTAAACATCAAAAACATTTATAACTATAATAAAATGTCAGGGCAGACAGGGGCACCTGGGTGACTCAGTCGGTTAAGCGTCTGCCTTCTGCTCAGGTCATGATCTCAGGGTCCTGGGATCAAATTCCATGTCGGGCTCCCTGCTCAGCTGGGAGTATGCTTCTCCCTCTGCCCCTCTCCCCTCTCATGCCCACCCTCTCTCTCTCTCTGAAGTAAATAAATGAAATCTTTAAAAAAAAAAAAAAAATGTCAGGGCAGACAGAAGACAAATATTTGTCAAAGGCATTACTGTGGCATATAGGAATCAGTCTTTTAGTTTATAGCTTTTAAAGCCCTATTCTGTCAGAGCCATAGAATATGTTCACTATAATGTGTCATGTATCTTCACTCTTCACAATTTCATACTTATCACAGCACCAGCCTCATGACATATATCCTTATATTAACTAAAAATGACCTACCTTCTTACACATACTATATATCATTTCAAGATACTTGGTATCAGACAGAAGTGTATCTGTGTCAACTGTTACGTAATTATGGAGCAGAGGCATCATATCTGTATTAATAAAAAACATAAAAACATTAAAAAATGAATTAAACTAAAACATAAAAAAGTAGTAAAAGTTAAATATCTTTACTAATATAAACGCTGTTTCTGAAAAATCTCCTTAGAAAATGAAAGCAAATGTGAGATTGGTCTGTAAGAGAGAGAGAGAGAGAGAGAGAGTGTGTGTGTGTAATGCAAAGGGTATTATATATTGTACAAAAAAGCCTGACAGGAGCAGGAGGGTGAGAATATGTGTTAAAGGAAACAAATCTAAAAGGGTAACTAAATCAAAATATATAATGGAAATCAATGGTATCGTCCTTGAGCATCAACTACAAGTGAAAACATCTAAATAAAGAAGCATTTAGAATATTATGTTCAACTGTATACTAAAAATAAATCAAAATGGGGGGAAATCTTGACTTACCTGTAAAGTAATCAAAGCCATCTTGCTGAAAAACCTCAAATACTAGAGGTAGCAACTGCCACATTTGCGGAGACACTTGTTGACACGTCAAACTATGTGCTAAAGAGAAGATCTCCTCATAGAATTCTAAAGGAGAGTATGGAGTCATTAGGACAATGCTTGCTGATATGAAATAGCAGGAAATTCTAAGCACAATTAGAGGTATATACCTAAGACATGCTGTTGTAAAACAGTTCCAATGACCTGTAAGCAGATTCCCTCAAGCTGCTGGGTTATCTAAAAGAGAAGAAAAAAGTTGTATGTTACTACAGTACACCAGTGAATTAATTAATAAATAATGTATAATGCAATTCACTGCTTATTGAAATATAAAGTCAATATCTTAAATCATTTTAAGTCTTTGTTTTGAAGTGACTCATTATAAAATTGTGGGTCAATGGGGAATTGAAATTTAATGAAATACCATTATAATTTAATGAAATACTATTACAATGAAACACACAAGAAATCACTTGCACAGTTTACCTAAAAAGTAAAGGAAAAAACAGTATCTTGGAAAAATGTAAATAATTATGAAAATAAAGGAGCCACATCATTCTGCAGATAGATTACAGACCTTTTTGTGTTTAAATATAGATCAACTCAGCCCAGATGTAATTGAAAAGTCACTGTCAATGGCTTATAGAAAAATTATTTGAAAGAAGGCATTATTCCTACCACTCCCACTAATTCTTAAGTTACCTCTATTTATATAATTATTAGATATAGTGAACCACACCCCAAGACCAAAAATACAAATTCCTCTTTAATTGTCAGTATGATCCTCAATCAGATCCCAAATCCCTGGAAGCCATCAGAATGTTTAAAGAGTGGGGAGGAGAGACAAGATAAAGTTTACTAACTGGATATAGAACCAGGACATCCATTTCAATTATATATACTTAAAACATTTTCAACTCTTCAAATATAGTAACAACTGATTTGTTAACCACAGACAGCTACAGAATTCCTCATGGCGTCTGCCTATTTCCAATTATAATGCAGAATACAAATAGTTTACCAAAAATCTCCTGTGGCAAAAGGCAATTTGCAGATAATCTGAAAATATGATTTATGGATATAAATATCTGCATGGAATTATAAACACCAAATTCAGGACCCTGGTTACTTCTAAGGGAAAGAAGGAGGGAAATGAGATCAGGAAGTGGTCCTCCAAGGGCTTCAATTACATCTATCTGAAATTGTTTTCTTACTGGATATAAAGTCTAAAGGATATACTATAAAATGTTAAAACCCCAATAAATTTAGGTGGTAGTTAAAGGGTATTGGTTATAGTTTTCTGTTCTTTACCCTTTTTTGTATGTCTTAAATTACTTCATTTTTAAAAATTCATGATTACAATTCTCTTTCTGAAAGACAACTATAAGAAAACTAGAAAGATGATAGTAATAGCACAACAATGTATACCTAACACCACTGAACTGTACACTTGAAAATGATTAAGATGGTAAACTTTATGTTATGTGTAGTTTACTATCATTAAGAAACATTTTTTTTAAATGTATTTTTTTTTAAAAGATTTTGTTTATTTATTTGAGAGAGAAAGAATGAGAGACAGAGAGCATGAGAGGGAGGAGGATCAGAGGGAGAAGCAGACTCCCCGCTGAGCAGGGAGCCTGATGCAGGACTCGATCCCGGGACTCCAGGATCATGACCTGAGCTGAAGGCAGTCGCTTAACCAACTGAGCCACCCAGGCGCCCCAAGAAAATTTTTTTTAATTAAAAAGAAAAACTAGAAAGGCACCTAGGTGGCTCAGTCAGTTAAGCGTCTGCCTTTGGCTCAGGTCATGATCCTGGAGTCCCAAGACCAAGCCCCGTGTGCTTCTCCCTCTGCCCCTTCCCTCCATTCATGCTTTCTCTCAAATAAATAAATAAAATCTTAAAAAAAAAAAAAGATCTCAGGGTTCTGAGATCAAGCCCTGCATTGTGCTCTGCGCTGGGCATGGAGCCTGCATAAGATTCTCTCTCTCCCTCTGACCTTCCATTTAAAAAGAGGAAAACTAGGAAGGTTTTCCTAGGAACCACCACACTATTGGATCTGGATCTGAGAAAGGAAACCTAAGAGGCAGCCAAAATCCAGAGCCTTGAGGTAAGATACGGGTATAATACAAATACCTCCTTCCTATTCCTTCTTACCTCCTTCCTATTCCTTCTAGTACTAAAGAACCTAAAATATTTATAAGATACCAATCTTTCCTTACAAAAGGGAACTAGTTAAAAGCTGGCATAATCAAGGTGAATGTCGAAGATAATCAGAGAATTAGATAAGCCAGAGCCTTCCAAAAAAGCATTAGAACAGTTGCTGAAAAATGGCTTTAAATTCCCTAAAACTTGGATCATTACCTGGATCAAAACCTTCTAACACTGAATCATTTTACCTCTTTATGATCTTCAACTACACTAAGAAGTGTGTCGATGGTATTCAGGATTCCCATAGCAGTAACTGCTTTGTCATCACTTCCTTCTTCATCTGGCCCAGTCTGGATTACCTGATTAAATGTCATTGCCTAGATTCAAGAGAATAAATTTAAACTTGCCGTTATAGCAATATAAACACATTAACTTAATTTTTAAAAATGTTCTCACAGGGACAGCAAAACCAATCAATGTCACCACTGATTAATAATAATTAAGAGTCTCTGGGCTCTATAATCAAATGGTACTGCCACTTACTAGGTGACCTTAAGTTATTTGATCTGTTTCCCGACATTTCATTTGAGAATTTTATCATAAAGATACTTTGAGGATTAAATGAGGAAAGGCATACAAAGTGTTTAATATTATCAATATTCTTATTAATATTACTGGCTAACATTTGACAATGCCCAAACACAGGTATATTAATCACAGTTTTTTGTTACAAAACTCAATTGTTTTCAAACTTGTGAAAAGTAAAGGATGGAGTCCTAATAATCAGCTCATTATAAATGCAATATACATATTTAAAGAATGCTGTTACAGTTATTCAAATATCCTTCCCCATTTCAAAATCAGTTTTTCACAAAACTCTTTGCTTTTGCTTAAATCCAAAGCAAATACCAAGAGCTAGACTCCTGAAACCTCAATACTCAGGAGGAATATAAACTGCATCAAATAAATCACTGTATAGGGATTATGAATGGTAATTGTGGACATGTTCATATTTTCTCTTACCCTTAAATAATTTACATTATTAATTCTCAGAAGTTTGGGGCTATGTACAGCAAACAAAGGCCAACTACTGAATAACTACTGTTTATAAATTTCATTAAAAAAAACCAAAAAAACCAAAAAGGGCGCCCAGGTGGCTCAGCTGGTTAAGTGACTGCCTTCGGCTCAGGTCATGATCCTGGAGTCTCAGGATCGAGTCCCGTATCGGGCTTCCTGCTCAGCAGGGAGTCTGCTTCTCCTTCTGACCCTCCCCCCTCTCATGTGCTCTCTCTCTCTCTCTCATTCTCTCTCTCAAATAAATAAATAAAATCTTTAAAAAAAAAAAAAAACTATCTAGGGGCGCCTGAATGGCTCAGTTGGTTAAGCATATCACTCTTGATTTCAGCTCAGGTTATGATCTCAGGGTTGTGAGCTGGAGCCTGGCATCGGGGCTCCACGCTGGGTATGGAGCCTGCTTAAGATAATCTCTCCCTGGGCACCTGGGTGGCTCAGTTGTTAAGCCTCTGCCTTTGGCTCAGGTCATGATCCCAGGGTCCTGGGATGGAGCCCTGCATCCAGCTCCCTGCTCAGCGGGGGATGGGGAGGGTCTGCTTCTCCCGCTCCCTCTGCCCCCACCCCCCGCTTGTGTTCTCTCTCTTAAATAAATAAATCTTAAAAAAAAAAAAAAAAAAAAAGATTCTCTCTCCTCTCCCTCTGCCCCATTTGTGCTCTACTCTCTCTCTTAAAAAAACTAATATTTAGGGCACGTGGCTGGCTCAGTCAGCAAATCATGTGACTCTTGATCTCAGGGTTGCAAGTTCGAGTCCCACATTGGGTGTAGAGATTACTTAAAAAAATAAAATCTTTGTGGCGCCTGGGTGGCTCAGTCAGTTAAGTATCTGCCTTCGGCTCAGGTCATGATCTCAGGGTCCTGGGATCGAGCCCCGCATCAGGCTCTCCACTCAGTGGGGAGCCTGCTTCTCTCTCTCCCTCTGGCTGCTGCTCCCCTGCCTGTGCCCTCTTGCTCCCTTGCTGTGTGTCAAATAAATAAATAAAATCTTAAAAAAAAAGAAAAAAATCTTTAAAAAAAGAAATTTCAATTTTTTTTGAAAATACCTATTTATAACTATTATCTCTACTTCATCTTTTTTTCCCCTACTTCATCTTTAAGTTGGTCATCCAAAGTAGTCCAGAAAACCACACAAACAAAGCAGTCATGATCAACATACATAGCAATTAAGAATGTGTGTTGTGGAGGCATATACTTCAGGTGTGAATCCCAGCTCCATCCATTCTAGCTTGGGCAAGTTACTTAACCTTTTTATAGCTCACATTTTCTCTCAGTGTATGAATATTCTTCATATAGGACTGTGTGAGAATTAAATGAGCTAAATATATGAAATATATATATATATATATATATACACACACACACACACACATATATACATATATGTATATACACATATATGTATATATATGTGTGTGTATATATATATATGTGTATATATATATATATATATATATAGGGCTTAGAACAGTACCCGATATACAGTAAGCTCTATGAAAATACTTGTTATAAGGTTAAGTAATGAATAAATGATTGGTTCAAATAACATACCAAATGCTGTGTCATTTCTACTGCAATAGGAGTAACTTCTTCACTATACTCGCAGATCATTTTCTGAATTACATTGGTAAGATCATCATTTTCTGTTTCTCTTATTATATGAAGAAGAGCCTGCATTACAGGTCTGATGAATGGTGTAATATATTCTTTAGCTGCAAGAAAAAGAGAGAAAAAAAATTTGGCCAAAACCTCCTAAAACCTGATATAACATACATCAAAAAATAAAAAATAGATACTTTCCCATAAAGGGGAAGACAATGTATCAAGTTTCTAGGATTATGCCTTGTACAATTATTTGTAAAAACACTACACTATTTTTGAGATATAAATCCTTTACCTTTTTCTTGATTGCTGATCAACACTTGAAGTGCAATGGCAGCTTCCACTTTCACGGGCATTTCCCTATCATCAATCAGACATCTTCGTGTCAGCTCTAAGGCCGTTTGCAGGTTCTGGTCACTTTTGAACTTTACTTCACAAAAATAGTGAAGGACCCAGCAAGCCTTTTATTAAAAAATGCAGTGAGTTACTACAGATATCCTACATTAAACTGCCCCAAGCTACAGTATATCTATTCCAAAAGTTCTGTGTATGGGAATTTGGAGGCTGGCCAGTGGTAGATATGTCCAAAGAGACAACACTAGACCAGTACTATGATCCCAACTTATTCTTTGGCTGCATGACGTTTGTGTGGATAGCAAGATCTGAATGCAAAACACAGACAGACACTGCTATCAGACACAGATGAAAACTATGCACACATTACAACAGCCATTTAAATATTTACATGAAAAAGTCTAAAATGAAATAAGGCTTTTATTAAGATGAGCATTAAAAAGGTTCCACATAAAAGTCCACATAAGCAGTCATTCATTACAAAACATAAATGTATCAGTGAATACAGGTTTAAAACATACCCTCGCTCTCATATAGCCTAGTTCACTGCTGAAGAGAGGAAATACATGATTCTGCAACATGTATTCCATCTGATCTTTGTAGATCTTTTTCTGTAAATATAAACAAAAATTATTTTTGAAAGAATTCCAAATATAATCATCTCAAATGCCAAATAAATACACGAATGTTAAAAATGACTATTTATGTCAAAACACGTATTTATTCTGATTCTTTGTACCTCAGGATCCATATCTAATTTTCTCATTCTCAAACTTCACCATCAAAAAACACTGAACTCCTTTTCTTTAATCTTTTTACCTCATTTGCTTAGAAAGCATTTACACCAAATCTTAATAGCAATCATGTCTGAGTAATGGGAGTGTGGTTAATTTTATTCCTTACCTTATAAAACTATTACAATGAAAAAAAAAACTATTATAATGAAAAAAGCCTCACTGGAAAGGTTCTAAATGAATACAACACAGATTGAGAAAAGACCCTGCTTACAAGGTAATAATCTGGTTATCTAAAAAGATATTCTTGGGGCACCTGGGTGGCTTAGTCGGTTAAGTGTCTGCCTTCGGTTCAGGTCATGATCTCAGGGTCCATGATCTCAGGGTCTGGGGATAGTGCCCCGCCCGTGTTAGGCTCCCTGCTCAGCGGCGAGTTTGCTTCTCCCTCTCTCCCTCCCTCTGTCCCTTCCCCCCCCCCCACCTGTGCTCTTGAGCTCTGGCTCTCTCTCAAATAAATAAATAAAATCTTAAAAAAAGAAAAAAATTTTTAATTAAAAAAATGCCATGGTTGGGGCGCCTGGGTGGCTCAGTCATTAAGCGTCTGCCTTCGGCTCAGGTCATGATCCCAGGGTCCAGGGATCGAGCCCCGCATGGGGCTCCCTGCTCAGCGGGAAACCTGCTTCTCCCTCTCCCACTCCCCCTGCTTGTGTTCCCTCTCTCGCTGTGTCTCTCTCTGTCAAATAAATAAAATCTAAAAAAAAAATAAAACAAAATAATTTAAAAATGCCATGGTCAAGGAAAAAAAAAGATATTCCCATGAATCTTAAAGTAGGGTCTTTTCTAAGTGGTAGCAAGCTTTTAAGAAGAGTTCCTGGAATTGCATATTACATCAACATTAAAAATAAATGCTTGAAAAACTGAAGACAGACATGGGAACTAAATGCCATGTGGGATCCTGGACTGGATCATGGACCATAAAAAAGGATATTAATGGGAAATCTTGCACAATGTGAAAGGGGTCTGTAAGATTAGTGACTAGTATGCTATCAATATTAATTTCCTGGTTTTGAGAATTGCAGTATGGCTATCTAAGATGCTAACATTAGAAGAAGGTGGATGAAGAATGGAAACTATTTTTGCAATTTTTCTGTAAGTCTAAAATTACTTAAAAATAAAAAGTTAAAACAGAAAAATCTGAACTTGCCAAAAGAACTCACTAAAGATTCCCAGCCTGCCATATAACAAATAACCACTGTCCTTAAACAGAAGGATATGTGGACAGGTATAAAAAACTAAAATATAAACAAAATAACCCTACAAATTAATGGTGATATGTAACAAGGTTCCTGGGGAGTTAGAGGATTCTGACTAAATATTTAGTTATTAACTTTTAAGCAAAATAAATTTCAGATCTTATTTATGAAGTCAGACACAATGTGTACAATTAAGCTGAGGTTCCTAAAAATAAATCTAATCCAGGGTCATTCTTTATTAGAAATTTATGTCACAAAAGCATGATGTTCCTAGGCTATGAATGGATTCATTCATGTTTATAAATTTCTTTAAGACAAATTTTTTAAAGGAAAAAACACTATTTTACAATTATCTTGCAACATGAAAATAAAATAAGTCATGCAAAAGAAGTACCTTAAGCACAAGCAGCAAAAGAAAATATAAACTGGACATAATTTCAGAATCTTATCAAAACTTGTATTTCATAGGACATCAAGAAAGTGAAACGATAACCCACAAAATACTTGCAAATCATATATATGAAAAAGGTCTGATAGTTAGAATATACAAAGAACTTTTTTTTTAAGATTTATTTATTTATTTATTTGACAGAGACACATAGCGAGAGAGGGAACACAAGCAGGGGGGAGTGGGAGAGGGAGAAGCAGGCTTCCCGCTGAGCAGGGAGCCCGATGTGGGGCTCGATCCCAGGACCCCGGGATCATGACCTGAGCTGAAGGCAGCCGCTTAACGACTGAGCCACCCAGCTGCCCCTAGAATATGCAAAGAACTCTTAACAATTCAACAATGAAAGGACAAATAACCCAGCTAAAAAAATAGACAAAGGATTTGAATATACATTTCTCCAAAGAAGATACACAATAGCCAATATACACATTAAAAAAGATTCTCTGTATCATTTGTCATCAGGGAAATGTAAATCAAAACCACAATGACGTATTGTTTGACACCAACTAGGATGGCTACAATAAAAAGGTAATAATTGTTGGTGAGGACATAGAAACTGGAACTCTCATACACTGCTGGTAAAAATATAAAATGATACAGCCACTTTGGAAAACAATCTGGCAGTTTCTCAAAATAGGACAGCAATTTGACTCCCAGGTATGTGACCCAAGGGAAGTGAAAATATTATGTCCAGGGGCACCTGGGTGGCTCAGTCATTAAGCATCTGCCTTCAGCTCAGGTCATGATCCCAGGGCCCTGGGATCGAGCCCTGCATCGGGCTCCCTGCTCGGTGGGGAGCCTGCTTCTCCCTCTCCCACTCCCCCTGCTTGTGTTCCTTCTCTCGCTGTGTCTCTCTGTCAAATAAATACATAAAATCTTTAAAAAAAAAAAAAAAAAAAATTATGTCCACACAAAGATGTGTACATAAATGCTCACAGCTTCAGTATTCATAATAGCCAAAAAATGGAAACAGTGCAAGTGTACACCAACTGAGGAATGCATAAATAAAATGTGGTATATCAATACAGTGGAACATTTGGCAACAAAAAGGAATGAAGTACTGACAAGTGCCACAACATGGATGAACTTTGAAAATATTGTGCTAAGTGAAAAAAGCCACTCCTCAAGGAGCACATGTTATATAGCATTCCCTTTACATGAAATGTCCAAAATGGATAAATCTATTACGACAAAAAGGAGATTGGGGTAGCCTAGGGCTGAGAATTTTGGAAGAAAATGTAAAGTAACTAATAGTTTCTTTTGGGGTTGACGGTTGCACAACTCTGTGACTATAATAAAAACCATTGAATTATTCACTTTAATGAGCAAACAGTATGGGCAAACAGTATGGTATGTGAACTGTATCTCTCTCTTTTTTTAAGATTTTATCCATTCATTTGAGAGAGAGAGCACACAGAGAGTGAGAGGGAGAAGCAGACTCCCTGCTGAGAAGGAAGCCCGACTCAGCTTGATCCCAGGACCCTGAAATCATGACTTGAGCTAAAGGCAGATGCCCAACTGACTGAGCCCCTAGGCGCCCCCGTGAACTCTATCTCAATAAAACTGTTATGAAACTACTTGCACACAAAAGAAGAAATACCTTCAGAAGTATTTCAGCTAAAGAGCCAATCATATGCAGGGCTCCATCTTTTTTTCGAGGATCAGCATTTGGTTCTGTAAGAATCTGGTAGCAAAATCCCATTGTCTTTTGCAGTACCTAGATTTAAAAAAGGAAAGTTAACATTTTATTTGATTTCCTAACAATCCTTAACAACAACAAAAAGGACAAAATGACTTACATGGCTAACATTAAAAGCTGAGTGTATATCTGAACAAATTTTAAATATTAAAGCAAAAGTTCTCTACGTTAAATAACCTACCTCTTTCCTCTTGCTACAAGCTGTAAACAAAAGTGTCTGGGCAGCAGTGGTAGGAGAAATAAAATCTTCAAACACATCTAGAGAATAAATTTAAAATTAATATAAAAATCAGCAATTTCAATTTCTTCAAGAAACATTTTCACGTAATTTACAAATGATGCTCTGTAAAAAGACCTTAAAATTTTGCATGGTTCATGCAAGGTATAAAAAGGAACCCAGATTCCTATTTAATTTTGCAATAGCTTCTAATTTCATGTCTTTTCAGTACAAATTAAATTTTAATCCATTAATTTATCTTAATGATCATTTTCTTTCATATAAAACACAACTACTGTGAAAGTTTTCACAATATGGTCACAAAAGTACAATCTACTACAAATACAAAAGATTTTGGTAGGAAGAAGGACTAATACTCAACATTAGTCAAATTACAACCCTTTAGTTCCATGCAGACTCCATGTGACTCCAGCTTCCAATACAGTCTTCTCATTTCCCACACATATGATGACTGACATGGGGTCCAAAAGTATAGTTTTGACAGTGTTAAGGTGTAATCTTGAATTTCTTAGTTTTAGCATGTGCCAAAAAGCACATCCAATAATTGTAACTTAGTAACACTACTATCTGTGTCTGCTAAAAATGAAGATTATCATTAGCAAATGCTATAACTAATGAATAGACCCCAAAAAGTCTAAAAAATGGATAAATTACATTAAAACAACAAAGATTTTTCAGAACCAAAGCTGAGGCCTTATGACACCCTTATATATACTATATACAAACTTAGCTACTGACATATTTTGTTTCTAAGAAAGTCAAAATTTACCAAACTTCATGCGTATATATTCATAAGGGTCTTCTTGCCAAAGTTCTTCATCAGCATCTGTATAGCACATCAATGGAAAAATAACATCTTGGATAATGCCCTGCAATTTAAAAGTTAAGAAAGTAACCTTAAGTCAGTCTTCAAATTTAAACCTTCAATTTTGGTTAAGTGCTAAAACAAAAGCAACCCAATAATATGTATTTCAAAGCTTAATATCAAACTTTAGTAATGATTCTCGGATCAACTATTAAGGTACATACTATTAGACTTTGTGCAACAAGTAATTATAAAATAAGACATATGTGTATATAGGTAGCAATTAAGTATTCTGAGAAAATACATTATGAAATTTTAGTCCATCAAATCCTGTAGTTCTAAATAAAGCAAATAAATTACTCATAGAAATGGTACATAAGCTAATTACCCTCAAAACTAATCTGGTGAAATACTCCCTGGTTTATTCCAAATTACATGACTAAAATGTTACAACCATAAGCCAGTATTAAGAATTTAAATGCAAATTTTAAGATAATAGTTTTAGATTAAAAGGTAATCACAAAATACCTTTTATAAGTTTGTGTCAAGTTATTTTCTCATTTTCCTACTATATTATCAAAACAATTAACTAGACTAAGTAACACAAGTCAACAAAATATGCACTTTTCAACCTTTATGATAATTAATGTTATTTCCATTATATTTTCCGGAAAAACATTTCAGATAGAAAATTATTACTTGTATATGAGGCTTCAGATTCTTCCAGGTGAGGGCATGAGAAACTCCTTGATTAATGTAATTTAATGTCTGTTGTAAAACTCGAGGAGCCATATATTGTTTCTCCTTGTACTGATATAATACCTTCAATAAAACCTTTGAAAAAAATATTTGATCAAAAACCAAAAGTTAAATAGAAATTTTAACCATTTTATAAGTCAGTAAAAACATCTGACACGTATCTTAATACCCAGATCATCATCCTCAAATAACAACCATACTCTCTTAAAAAGATAAAATTTTGTATTAGAGAACCACATTTATTCCCAAGGTATTCAAATAAATAAACTGAATTACTACTATGTCAAAGGAATAGTTTCTGATTAAGTATAAAAAGAAAACCATAGGTTACTTACCTCCCAGAAAAACCTTACCAAACCACTCACCAATTTAATGTCTGCCAGGAGCTCTAATTCTACATGGTATTTCAGAACAGCAATTGTCAAGATTTGGCCCACAGACCTCCTGAAGGGTCTGTGAGGTCAAAACTATTTTCATAATAAGGCTAAGACGTTATCTGACTTTTTTACTATGTTAACATCTGCATCGATGGTACAAAAGCAGTGGTGGCAAAACTTCTGTTGCCTAACATGAATCAAAAAGTGGCACCCAAGTGTGCCAGCAGTCATCATATTCTTTACAGCCACATTAAATTCAAAACAACCTTTCCTTATGAGCACTCTTTTTAAAAATTTTTTAATTTTTATTGTTATGTTAATCACCATACATTACACCATTAGTTTTTGATGTCGTGTTCCATGATTCATTGTTTGCGTATAACACCCAGTGCTCCATTCAGTACGTGCCCTCTTTAATACCCATCACCAGGCTAACCCATCCTCCCACCCTCCTCCCCTCTAGAACCCTCAGTTTGTTTTTCAGAGTCCATCGTCTCTCATGGTTCGTCTCCCCCTCCGATTTCCCCCCCTTCATTCTTCCCCTCCTATCTTCTTTTTTTTTCTTAACATATATTGCATTATTTCCTTAAGAACACTCTTAATAAATCAAAATATAATTATTATTAAATGGGGAGTACACATGTAGCACTTCTTCTAATACCAAAGTACAATGGTTGGAAGAAAAGTTGAAATAGTAGATTTTCCCATCAAATGCTATCATATTCTTGAAAGAAGAACTGACAAATTATGGTTATTTAGACTTGTGTGTATGGCATATTTCCCCTCAAAAATGAATAAAATGAGCCTGTCACTTCAAGGAAAATAACCAACAGTATGTTACTGGTGTTAAAATCTGAGCTTCGAAACAAAAATTAGAATTCTCAAACTCTTAGATGCAAAAGACTTTGATCCACTTAATTAGCTTTCCAATATTTAACGATATTTCTGATGACATCAGTGGTAGTATTAGCAAATGTGATTTCTTTTTTAAAAATTCCATAATGAGGGGCGCCTGGGTGGCTCAGTCGGTTAACCCTCCAACTCTTGATTTCCACTCAGGTCATGATCTCAGGGTCCTGAGACTGAGCCCCGTGGTAAGCTCAGCGCTCAGCAGGTAGTCTGCTTCTCTCCTCCCTCTTCCTCTGCTCCTCCCCCTGCTCATGCATGCTCTCTCTTGCTCTCTCTATCTAAAATAAATAAACCTCTAAAAAGATAAAATTGCATAATGAAATGTATTAACATTTGGAAAATCTTCATTAACTCAATTTTCCAAATGACCAGCCATTACAAAATCATGTATGGATAAATGATCCATTCAAAGTATAATATAAATCAACAGGTGTTAATGTAAAAGAATCTAAGATGCTTGCTATTAAAAAACTCTACACTGCAATTAACCTTTAAGAAACTACCAGTATTGAGTGACCCAGTTGGTACTGCATGTGATTTGATATTGGGGTCATGAGTTTGAGCCCCACATTGGGTATAGAGTTTACTAAAAACAAAAACAAAAAAAACTATCATTATCATATTCTGATGTGGTATCAAAGAATTTCCACAATTTTGTGAAAAGTCTATTAAAAGTCTTTCCTTTTCCAACTTATCTGAGGCCACACTGTCTGTATTTATGTCCAGCAAAATTAAAAAAGACTAAATAAATAGGTAGATGAGTATATAACTGCCTTTTATTAAGCCATACATTAAAAATTTAGTAAAAATGTTTAACAATGCCCATTTCCTTTTGTTAAAAATGTTTCATTTTGGGAAACAGTTATTTAAAAAAAAAAACATGTATTCTGTGTTAATATATTAGGTTTGTTATTTTTAAATGAATTAATACTCTTAAATTTTAATTTCTAATATGATAAATATCATAGGTGTAACTCACATAAATGGAAGCTTGCTGAGGTGCTCAAAAATTTAAGAGAATAAGGAAGACCTAAGACCAAAAAATGAGAACTGCTACAGAGTTCAAAATGGTAAAGGTTGGGGCGCCTGGGTGGCTCAGTCTTAATGACTGCCTTCGGCTCAGGTCATGATCCCAGAGTCCTGGGATCGAGCCCCGCATTGAGCTCCCTGCTCAGCGGGAAGCCTGCTTCTCCTTCTCCCATTCCCCCTGCTTGTGTTCCTGCTCTCGCTATCTCTTTCTCTGTCAAATAAATAAATAAAATCTTAAAAAAAAAAAAATGTTAAAGATTGCTACATGCAATCTTTGGGTACCAATAAATCAGAAAAAAAGCAAGACAGAAATTAACCTAATAATAATGTCATGTTTCAATTTAGAAAAATTCTTAGACTTACTTGCTGGACACCAACAGCAAATGCCTTCAGAAATACTTCAGCAAATTCATTATACTCCTTGGAAACATTGCCAGGGCTTCCATATCTAAAAGAACATTAAAATGCCCACTGTTTCTTTATAATGCTTTATATACTGATACTTATAAAAACTAAGAGCATGAGAAAATAAACCTAAATCAACATATATTGAGAGCTTACCTTTCAAAAAGCCTTGCTAAGATATGTAAAGCCCACTTCTTACATTTCCACCATGGTAACTCTGGTCTGTCATCTTCTTCAACTTGAAGTGTTTCCTTTAAAGAGAGATTTATTTAATGATAGTAAGACATGATACACTCTAAGAGGAACAGCATGAGGTGAGAAGAGACTCACAATGAATGTTAGCCTTTTGTAATAAAAGGCTAGATTTGGAAAAGTAGTCTTATTTATTAAATATAAGAGGCACTTTCATCTGCTTCACTACTTGGCTACAAAGGATATACTTTTTAAAATTCTTTTTTTTTTTTTTTTTTAATTTTATTTATTTATTTGACAGAGAGAGACACAGCGAGAGAGGGAACACAAGCAGGGGGAGTGGGAGAGGGAGAAGCAGGCTTCCCGCAGAGCAGGGAGCCCGATGCGGGGCTCGATCCCAGGACCCCGGGATCATGACCTGAGCCGAAGGCAGACACTTAACGACTGAGCCACCCAGGCGCCCCTACTTTTTAAAATTCTTATAGAGCAAGCTCAAACACAAACATTTTAGTCAAAATCCAAATAATATAAAGTCAAGGCCATGGAAAGTAGTTTAATCAAAACCAGTTTAGTTCAAATCAAAAGGGCATGAAAAACACCATTTCAGAAATCTAGTTTCAGAAATATTAGTAAAAACACAAAAGGATAGACAGATGAAGACCTTCATTTAAAAACAATAGTGGAAAACTACCAAGACCCTAAACATTCACTGATAAGTGGATGCTTAATTATGGAACATCTATAAAAGACTACTATACAATCCACTAAAAGAATGGATTGGATCCTTACATACTGACCTATAACATACCAACGTATTTTTAATTTACAATGGGAAAGTGAGACTTTGGAGCAACCCCAAATTAAAACAAAAAGTGAGAGCAATGGTACAACCACTTTGAAAATCACTTTAGAAGTTACTAATAAAGTTAAACATATACCTACCCTATGACCCAATTCCACTCTTTGGTAATTTACTCAAGAAAAATGAAAACATATGATCCCAAAAAGATTTGTGTAAGAATATTCATAGCAACTTTATTTGTACTACTAAAATCCTGAAACCACCCAGCTGTCCATCAACTTGTGAATGGATAAATAAATTGTAGTATATCCACACAATAAAATATTACTTGGTAATAAAAAGGAACAAACTACTACAACACAACATGAATACATAAGGAACGGACTACTATAACACAACATGAATATATCTCATAAATATATCATGCAAAAGAAGGTAAATACAAAAAATTACTTTTATATTAAGTTCTAGAACAGGCAAAACTAATCTATGGTCCTAGAAATGAGAATGGTGATGATAGGAATGACTAAAACTAGCCACCAGCAAATATTCTAGGTGATGATTACATGGATACATATAACTGATAACTCACTGGACTGTTTGTTTATAATATGTGAGTGTTTATAAATTATACCCAAAAAGTACAGAGTGTATAAATGAAAACTTTTAAAACTTTATTCTGTACCTATTAAATGTGTCCAGAAAAATATACACCAAACTAGTTCCCTACAGAGTGGAAGAAATGTTCTATTCATTTCTTCTACACTGTTTTTGTTTTGTTTTTTTACAGCAGGCTCCACACCCAGTGCAGAGCCCACCATTAGGCTCGAATTCACAACCCTGTGAGATCAAGAACTGAGCCAAGATCAAGGGTCAGACACTCAACCAACTGAGCCACCCAGGCACCTCTACACTGTTTTTCCTTTTAAATAGAAATGTAAGCAATAAACCACAAAACAGGAGGTTGGTCTCAGTTATGCCACTAATAAAATTGTTTTGGATAAATTATATAACCCTTCTATGTCTCCACTTAAAATAAATTCAGAGGGGGATGCCTGGGTGCTGGCTCAGTCGGTTAAGCGTCTGCCTTCAGTTCTGGTCATGATCCCAGGGTCCTAGGATCAAGTCCAGCATCGGACACCCTGCTCCGTGGCGAGTCTGCTTCTCCTTCTGCTCCTCCCCCTACCCGTGCTCCTGCTCTCTCTCGCTCATGCGCGTGCACACCTGTGCATTCTCTCTCAAATAAAATAAAATCTTTAAAAAATAATAATAAAATAAAATAAATTCAGAGGGGATGGGGAAATAAATAAAAAATAAATTCAGAGGGATTTTTTTTGAGGATTAAATAAGGAATGTTAAAACACTTAAAACACATTATGTATTCAGGACTTATAAATCCCCCTACCTCTCTAGAAAACTAGATTATAAAGAAAAATTGCAGTTACTTTAAAAATTGTGACTAGGGGCGCCTGGGTGGCTCAGTCATTAAGCGTCTGCCTTCGGCTCAGGTCATAATCCCAGGGTCCTGGGATCGAGCCCCGCATCGGGCTTCCTGTCTGTGGAAAGCCTGCTTCTCCCTCTCCCACTCGCCCTGCTTGTGTTCCCTCTCTCGCTGTGTCTCTGTCAAATAAATAAAATCTTTAAGAAAAAAAAAAGTAACCATAATTATAAAAAATAAATAAATAAAATAAAAATTGTGACTAAATTGGGCACTTGGGCGGCTCAGTTGGGCGTCTGCATGCGGCTAGGGTCATGATCCCAGGGTCCCTGCTCAGTGGGGGGTCTGCTTCTCCCCCTGCCTCTCACCCCCATTTGTGCTCTCTCAAAAATAAATCTTTTCTTAAAAAGTGACTTAAAAAAAAATTCTGTATGTACTACATTCTGTATGTACAATTCTGTATGTACTAAAACCCACTGAATTGTATACTTTGAAAAAGTGAATTTTATGGCATATGGGTTATATCTATAAAATTAAAAAAACAAGTAATGTAACTAACTACAAAGTCTTCTGGTTCATGAGTGTCTGACAAATTATTAGGCTAAAATCTAGCTGCAAGGACTTTTTAAAAATATATATAATATATAAAATTGTATTAGTTAAAGGTGTATAACACAATGGTGAGATATATGTATACATTGTGAAATGATTACCATAGTGAATTTAAGAAGGTGGTCAAAACTTTCAGTTATAAGATAAATAAGTTCTGGGGCGCCTGGGTGGCTCAGTCGTTGAGCGTCTGCCTTCGGCTCAGGTCATGATCCCAGGGTCCTGGGATCGAGTCCCACATCGGGCTCCCCGCTCTGCGGGAAGCCTGCTTCTCCCTCTCCCACTCCCCCTGCTTGTGTTCCTGCTCTCGCTATGTCTCTCTCTGTCAAAAAAATAAAAAAAAAAACTTTAAAAAAAAAAAAAAAAAAAAGATAAATAAGTTCTGGAGATATAACGTTCAGCATAGTGACTACAGTTAACAGTACTGTACTGTATATTTGAAGGGCGCTAAGAGAGTAGATCTCAAAAATTTTCATCATGGGGCGCCTGGGTGGCTCACTGGGTTAAGTGTCTGTCTTTGGCTCAAGTCATGATCTCAGGGTCCTGGGATCGAGCCCCACATCGGGCTCCCTGCTCCGTGGGAAGCCTGCTTCTCCCTCTCCCACTCCCCTGCTTGTGTTCTCTCTCTCGCTGTCTGTCAAAAAATAAATAAAATCTTTAAAAAAATTTTTTTTAAATAAAGGGGCTCCTGGGTGGCTCAGTTGGTTGAGTGTCTGCCTTTGGCTCAGGTCATGATCTCAGGCCCTGCGTAGGGCTCCTTGCTCACTGGGGAGTCTGCTTCTCCCACTACCCCGATCATGTGCTCTCTCTCTCAAATAAAAAAAATCTTTATAGGGACACCTGGGTGGCTCAGTCAGTTAAGCATCTGCCTTTGGCTCGTCATGATCCCAGTCCTGGGATCGAGTTCTGCATCAGGCTCATTGCTCAGCAGGGAACCTGCTTCTCCCTCTACCTGTCACTCACCCCTGCTTGTGCTCTCTCTTTGTGACAAATGAATAAATAAAATCTTTAAAAAAAAATATTTATAGATTAATAAAAAACTGAGAAGAAACAGAAGCATTAGGATAAAGAGAAGTACCTAAACAATAGTATATGAAATAACCCTGCACATTTTATTAGTATTGCACTTATGTAAACAAACAAAACGGTCTCTTTATCTAGAATAATTTGCATCATGAATTATATAAACTCATAAAAATGTTACAGAAATATCAGTTAAAATTCTCAAAAGATAATTAGATATTTTAGTAATACAAGAACACACAGAGACTTACATTAGGTACATCTCTGTTCACAACAGTCTTTAAAATTTCTATCCATTCTGTCAGGTTCTGTTGGTTTATCAGCTCCAGTGGTAGTGTATACTAAACGAAAATCAAGAATCAATACTTTAAAATCCTTACAAAAGAAAATCCCACTTCAACTCTTCACAAAACCTACAAAAAGTATTTCATTCAACCCAGATTTCCAGTTTTTAGTACACAAGCAAATTTCTTATCTGGCTGATTTGGTCAGTTATCTACAACAGAGAATTGTGGCACTGACAGTGAACATCCTTGTCTTATTCCCAAATTACTGGGAATATATCTTATTCTTACCATAAGAGTGATACTGTGGATTTCTAGTGAACATCTTTTATCAAGTGAAGAAAATTTCTATTCCAGGACTCTTAGTTTGTTTTTTGTTTTTTAAAGTGGGAATGGTTATTAAATTTTATCAAATACTTTATCTGGCATCCTTAGAGATGGTTACAGGTCCTTTTTTTCATATAAGAGTTAATCACAGAAACTGATCTCTTACCATTGATCCAACTCTTGCATTCCTTGGATAAATCCTTTCAATAGGCTCATAAAATCAATATCCTATTCAGGATTTTAGGATATCTATTTTCACAAGTGAGCCAGGGTTATATTTGATATCAGGGTATGCTAGCGTCAAAAAATTAGTTGGGAAATTAAATATTTTGTCCTATGCCCTAGAACAATTTACAAAAATAACTTACTCTTAATCTAAGTTATAATCTTACCAATTAGAAAACAAGAACAGTATAGAAATTGTATACCCAAATCACTTTTAAAAATTCTTTAAGAAGAAGACAATGGAATGGCATTAAAGTGCCCTTTGGTTAAGACTGGGAGATAATAGATTGTCTTTACTGATCTAGGAAAGACACGCAAAATCCAACCAAACAATATGGTGAGTCAGTTGCACTGGAAGTTACAGGTCTATTTAAATGAGATTTTAAAGTTAAGTAAGGTTATGAATTGAACCAAAGGTTCCAGTACACGAGATGAATCCTTCTATGGCTACATGGCACAAAAAGAACTAGAATTTTAATCCTGATCAAAAACGGTTTCATATAAGTAATTACATCCCACTAAGAAAATACAATCATTTCCTTAGTGGGTATCTTTTAACCCAGGAAGATTTAGAATACGTAAAAAGGATGAAGCCCATTGTGTGCCAGTCAAGCCACAGTATTAGTACTTTTGTGTTAAACTTAGGAATAGGTTTTGTTTATTACTGGGACAATCTATGTGTATTTGGCACATCGGGTTCATGCTCTTCATGCTAAATATAAACTGTAATTTCAGTAACTGATTTTCAGACTTGTGAATTCTTAAGGTGAAAGGCATAAAAAATTTTTACTAATTTTGTAAATAGTGTCAGATGGGTTAAGAGAACTTAAGATTGACCAGTTATAATTTAAGATTTATTGGAATTGTTTGTGTATTTAGGGAAGTGTGCTTGGTCAGACTTTTAATGCACATATAATTTTGGCAATTAATATTTGACTAGCAAATCATCCATTTAATCCAGATTTTCAAATGAAATTATTATCAAGACACAGAAATTCTGTTATCTTTTAATGTAGCAAATGATAGACTTTTATATATAAAAACTGCTTTATAAAACTGCTTTATAAAATTACCTGAACAAGAGCATAGAAGATCTTGAAAATCTGTTTCTGGATGAGGACAGACTGATCAGATTGATCAGAAAGAAGCTGGATAAAACGGTCCTTTAGAACTGGCAGGAAATGCTGCATTGCTGCTACCAGTGGACTCCGTTCCTCTGGTTTCTTGTACCTTTGGGTAGGAATACAAACTAATTCTGTAAGAATTTACTTCATAATTAATTATACGTATGAGATACAAAATTAAACTGCTTGTTTGTTCACATAAATATAAGCAAATACTTCCTAAGCAACTTTAGATTCCTAGAAAGAAAAAGAAAAACCAACAATGGAACCAAATCACAAACAAAAGCAACTTAAGAAAAACCCCCCAAAATAATAAAATATCTAAAATTTTCTGAGCATTCATTATGAAGTCAATAATCCCCAAGGCTCCATTAGTATCCTCACTTCAATAGTTTGAGGAAACTGAGGCACAGAGAAGAATCTTTCCCAGCATACTCATCTAGGTACGAACTTCATCAGTCAAGATCCAAGGTCTGCCCTCTTAACCACTTCACAACAGTCTCTAACTGTGAATACTTATACAACTTAAGAGCTACAATGACTTGGCTTTTAAATATTAGCAGCTGACTGATATAAAATTGATTATATATTACCACCCTTATTTACATACCGAAAGCATTAAGGCAGAAGTGGCATCAAGAAAGCAGAAAATAGGCACTTTAGAAACAAAGTTCTTTTGTAACCTATTTGGCAACAAAACCTGACCTCAACAGGCTACTTATGGTCTTCACTTATCCCATCTGGAGTGGATATTCACATATTTTATAGTAGATATGATAATACGTGTCTGACTACTGGGTGCTGGTTCAATTTCAACAGGAGTGTTTAACATGTATTATGTGAACCTCGTTATCTTTCTAAAATCCAAAAAATCCTGAATTCTGAATCACATTTGCTCCAAGGATGTGGGTAAAGAATTGCTGACCTAAGTGAGAATTCCGCATACAGATTTCTTAGCATTTTAACAATATTATTTAAAGAGGTCTGTTGAGGGGCGCCTGGGTGGCTCAGTCGTTAAGTGTCTGCCTTCGGCTCAGGTCATGATCCCAGGGTCCTGGGATCGAGCCCCGCATCGGGCTCCCTGCTCGGCGGGAAGCCTGCTTCTCCCTCTCCCACTCCCCCTGCTTGTGTTCCCTCTCTCGCTGTCTCTCTCTGTCAAATAAATAAATAAAATCTAAAAAAAAAAAAAAAAGAGGTCTGTTGATTTACTTTAATTAAACTGTACTTCAATTTAAAAAACACTAGGTCATCTATGCTTCAATGAAAAAAAACTTTAAACACTGAATTAGCAGATTAGAACTATAGGGGGACGCCTTGGTGGCTCGGTTGGTTAAGCGTGTGCCTTTGGCTCAGGTCAGGATCTCCAGGTCCTGGGATAGAGCCTGGGGCCCCACTTCCTGCTCTGCTTCTCACTCTCTCCCCATCCCCATAATCATTCTCTCTCCCAAATAAATAAATAAAATCTTTAAAAAAATAAAAAGAACTACAGGAATGACATCCCACCTTCCATTATTAAGGAGTCAATAGGCAGAATAGCTTTACAAAATACAGACTAGTGGTTAAGTCATTATTCTAAAAAACTTAATTTATCTTTTTAGATTAAACTGCTTTTTAATTGGTTTTTCCTACCAGATTCCAGTTTTATCTACTGGTAGCCTCCTTGGAGGAAGAAAATATACTTAAGAACTGAATATCTGAGCACATTTTTAAAAGGTAAAGGTAAGGGGCGCCTGGATGGCTCAGTCGCTTAAGTGTCTGACTCTTGATTTCAGCTTGGGTCATGGTCTCAGAGTCCCGAGATCAAGCCCCCAAGTCGGGCTCTGCACTCAGCAGGAGTCCGCTTGAGATTCTCTCCCTCTTCCTCTACCCCTCCCCCCGCTCACACACACACTCTCTCTGAAATAAATAAATAAAATCTTAAAAAAAAAAAAGCAAAGGTAAAAAGGCTAGATTCTTTTCCCTACTAGATGAAATTAGAACCGAAGTAAATTACCAAGAATAAAAAACACCAAGACAGATGTTCTAATAATGATTGAGACTATTAAACAATTAACTGACAGATTATTTTAAACACTTTTAATGTGCTGAGAAATTATACCTAGCATACATTTTAAAACATATGTACAGTTCTTTCACTCAGTAAAAACAATTAACAATTTATGAAAGGAAGCCATTTGCAGTCTCCAATCTGATAATACAAACTACAGTGATTATAGACAATATTTCCTTTTAATAATAAAGGTAGAAAAAAAAGAAAAAAAAAATAAAGGTAGAACTATATTGGGCGCCTGGGTGGCTCAGTTGGTTAAGCAACTGCCTTCGGCTCAGGTCATGATCCTGGAGTCCCGGGATCGAGTCCCGCATCGGGCTGCCTGCTCGGCAGGGAGTCTGCTTCTCCCTCTGACCCTCCTCCCTCTCATGCTCTCTGTCTCTCATTCTCTCTCTCGCAAATAGATAAAATCTTAAAAAAAAAAAAAAAAAAAAAAAAAAAAGAACTATATTATGCGCTTCTCTCCAATTACCCAATCCAGATGAACACCCACATTAAGAGGGTTTGAGTACCCATTCCATATTCTACATTCTTCTTTCCTCCTTCCCTCTCTACATTCAGGAGAGGACTAGAAATAAGGTGGTACTAGCTGCTAATCTATGCTAATTGGTATATGAAAGTAATTACGGTAGGAAACAAATTATTAACCAATAAGACCTGAAAGTTCCTGAAAGCATGAAAATGTGACACTAATAAAAGCGGACTACCACAAGGCTACAATGTGCCAATCTGGTAAGCCATGCTCATAGGAAATCCTAAGTACTAGCCCATCACTTTACTGTTAAAACAAAACAAAACAAATCTTCAATGGTATATTAGCATCTAAAAGGTTACATCCAAATTCTCCATCATGGCATTCAAAACCCTCTTTAACATGGTCCCAATTTACCAGTCCAAATTTATCCCCCACCTCTAAACAGAAATTATCCATACCATTTAGTGGTCTCCTCACTACCCACTAAAGACAGTATCTCATTTCCACCTCTGTACCTTTCTTTGTTCATACTACTCCGTATGGTGTGACATGCCTTCCTCTTCAAATGCTCCTTCTGTGCTCCTTCAACTGACAAGCATTTCCTGAGGATCTATGCTCCTGAAGACCACCACAACTTCCAATTTCTCCATGAATATTCTTAGAACTGCTTCAGTCCACACAGATCCCTTGTGAACACCTTGTGCTCCACAATCGAACACTGGCTGAAAATGAACTGGAATTCCAATACTGTAGCAGCCTCCTATGTCTCCCATTTAAAAAATCTCTGTCACACTCTCTCCTGCTAAGATTATAGGACAGGAGAGACTTAACCTCCTCAATGACAATAACAGCTTATTATTGTTATTCTCTCTCATTTTAGTCACTCACTTACCAGAACTACAACAACTGGCACTCTGATAGAAGTTGGAGCAACAGCTGGAACATTCCTTAGCAGGAAGATGGGTAGCTGGTGGGAACACAAGAAAACACCAGTACCAATGCTGTAAATGGTATATTTCTCTCCTGCTCAGAAGAAAAGCAGCAGTTCATCAGCTACTTTGAGTTGGGACCCAAAAAGGGTATCGGAGGCTAACTACAGGCCCCAGAATTAGAGGGCTCACAATGGCATCTGCGCAGCTGTCAGGGACTGGAAATAAAGCCACCATCATGGTGTAAGTGTTCCTCATGCCTTCCTCAAAATTTTCTGTTACCAAACTTTCAAGTGCCTACAAATTTCATTACTTTCACTACACACTTGAGATAATCCCTTCAATGTATGGCTTACCACTCCTGAAATGCTTTACCTCAACTTCCAAGGTTAGATCTTTTTTCTCATCCCTAAACCCAGATCTAAAATGATCCCTTGGCCTAAAATCTTTCTTAATGATACTGATTACTTACATGAACTATAATTTGCTCAAATATGCAAACACTGCAACAGGTGACTGTGAATCCCTCAAAACACAATGATTAAAAATGATCATATGAAATTCCAACATATCCTTCTTAAAGAATTACAGGTAGGTTCTCGAAACTTATCAAGACACCAAATTAAGATAAAAAATTCAGGGGCACTTGGGTGGCTCAGTTGGTTAAGCGACTGCCTTTGGCTGAGGTCATGATCCCGGAGTCCCACATCGGGCTCCCGGCTCAGCGGGGAGCCTGCTTCTCCCTCTGACCCTCTCCCCTCTCATGCTATTTCTCTCTCTCTCTCCCTCAAATAAATAAATAAATTCTCATTAAAAAAAAGATAAAAAATTCACAGAAAGCCAGAAGTTAAATAAAGAGCTCTAATGCTCAAAGTACTCTAATACCCTTCACATTTTAAAAAAGCTTATGTTTAGGCCTTTTATCAGCACAAATTGAGGAGCCCATATTGAGGAATTAGAGATAACCCAGTTTTTGAATAGGGAAACAGGTAATACGAAAAAAGGGCACAACGAGTTTCTCAGCTGAATCAACAGAAGTGATTGAAGAATTAAAATAAGAATGCTATTTTTAAAAAGAAAATACTAAATTAAAATCAACATATAATCCACTAATTTTTATATACCAAATGTAATTTTAGATGTTCAAACAAAATACCTTATAATTTCCAAACTTTTCCTACTTCTCAAATCTCTGTAGGAATTGAGAGACACTTACTCATAATTTTTCACAAGCTGATAAAGGCAAAGAAGAATTCCTAGCCAACAAGCACTGTTATCAGACTGAAGATAAAAGCCAATTTTGTCCACAATGGCAGTCCAGCGGCTTGGATAATCATGTTTGATGATATGGTGAATGCATGTAGTAAGCTGTACCCTGAAAGTCAAAAATAAACAATAAGGAGAAGAAATGCTACCTAGATAAAATTCTGCTCATACAAAGAAAATGGCTGCTTAGACAAAAATAAATGTAACTGAGAAAAAACTACCCGTTCCTACTGATTTAAAAGAAACCCAACAAATGTTACAAATGTAGGTGATTTTATTTTTCCTTATTTTTCATCCCTATCATCAACTGATGAGTTTCATTTAAAACCCAGCTATTTTCATTAAAAATTCTGCAAAATCAGGGGCGCCTGGGTGGCTCAGTCGGTTACACATCTGACTCTTGACTGATTTTGGGTCAGGTCGTAATCTCGGGGTTGTGAGATCAAGCCCTACATCAGGCTCATGTTCAGTGCAGAGTCTGCTTGTCCCTCTCTCCCCCTCTGCCTCTCTGCTATCTAAAATAAACACAATCTTTAAAAAAAAAAATTCTACAAAACCATATAAAAATAAGAACTTTTAAATATCAAAACTATATAATATAAAGTATATGACAGCATTCTACAGTTTTCTTTACCCCCTTTCACCTGATCACAGTTTCATAAACTTTACATGAAGTTTAGAAATTTTTAGTTTTTATAAATATAAAAACTACAGTAAGAAAATAAAAAATGACAGGTTTTTATGTTCTGAAAAGACCCACTGGGCTGTCTCCTCCCAAACTCCACAAATTATGTACCTGAAACAATGGGTAAGTTTTAAAATATACATATACCTGATGAGCTCAGGAGAGTGGATAATAGCTTCTACAATATTTTCTCGAATACAATGTCGATCTTCTTCTGGAATAGTATAAGGGGATATGTCCCCTGGTGCTGTTTCCCGATCAGGCCAATACTGTGTTATCATATTTTTCAAATAGATAACACCTAAAATGTAGATCAATTTGACAAAAGAGTATTTACTGTGAAAGTACTGTGAATCCCCCTTATAAGTGTCCACACCTCCATTTAAAATACTGCACATTCTTTTATTTTCAAAGTTGATAATCAAAACACAGTCTAATTCTTAGCGACAATAATCACCCCTGAAGTTATTATTAAACATATAGCCTAAGAAACTCTACAAATAAACAAACTATACAACAAAACTATTAAGACTTTTTACATCACATTTATACTTTTTATCCTGCTTTCTGTTGGAAAGCTATCTGGATTAATTTTACCATATCAATTTTCCAAATGAAGCCTCTAAAGACAAAACCACATACACGTACCATACTGCTCTCATAATTAATAACACTACTATAGACTGAGTATTTGTAGCCCCCTCAAATTCATATTGAAATCCAAACCCCCCAGTTTGATGGTATTAGGGGTGAGGTCTTTGGTAGGCAATTAATGCCTTTATAGGAGAGACCCTGGAGAGGTTCCTCCCCTCCGAACATGTTGGGTTCTAAGAACCAGAAAGTGGGTCCTCATCAGACACCAAATCTGCTGCTCCTTGATTTTGGACTTTTCAGCCTCCAGAACTGTGAGGAATATATTTCTATCATTCAGTCTATGATATTCTGTTATAGGAGCCCCAACTGACTAAGACACACAAAGGCTGTTATTTTTATCATAGAAAAATTACAGCATAAAAATTTTTAGTCTATAAATTTAAGCATTTCATTAATATACCACAATCACACCACTTCAAATTCATGTTATTTTATGGGAGAATGTGCTGTGTTAAAAAATTAGATTACTATTTTCTGTTAGCTATCACACTGCTATCTTAAACACTGCTATTTAACACAGTATGAACTAGATTGCTAACAATGCTTTTTATCCAGTCCTCTACTTCCCAATGAGAAAGAGAACCCTCAATCAAAAATATATATGATGTATAGGAAATGGAAGTTATTCAAAATTAATTACTAAATTCTACAAAACACCAGCCCTTCTCTGACTAGTAATTAAAACTCTTACCTGGAGTATTACACCTATTTGAATAAGGATAACTGATATATCTATGATTTTTATATTCTACTTTGCTCTATCTTGGGAATTAAAATAATACTCCACCTTATAGTATTTCAAAAAAGATTGACTACACATCAAAATACCCTTGAACAAAAGTTTTAAGACAAACTACCTCTACAGTAAAAAACACTGACTCAGTATATGTAACATATTTTAGATTAGTACCATTTCCAGAATTTTGATTCTTTAGCTCCAAAACAGAACACATTAAAATTAAGACTTGATATGGCCCTATATTCTGCATAGAGCCTCTGAGTATTTCTTTCTACCGTAATGCATAAAAGAATGGGCATATATATTTATTTGTATCATTATGATTCGGTATTTTAAGTTGTTTGGTCTACAAAACACTAAGTGAGAACTGCACTGTAAGTATATCGTGATTCATAGCCTATTCCATCCAGGATACTTGGACTCTGCTACAAAGACCGAATGCATCTCTCAAATCTAGCAGATGAAATCACCATATGCCCTACACTAAACAGTATCATTCAATTATTAAAAGAATGTAATTATTAAAGTAATAATTAGATTTTAAAATTTTTGACTAATTCCACAGTTTAGCTGCTTCTGGTTTTGCACATACTAACTATAAAACTTTCTAGTACAATTTAATTTTGCTAATGCACATAATCAAGTCTCAAAATGTTAAGGTCTCTCCTAAATGTCACTTTCAACATCTTAGTAAAAATTTGAGATTTAAAGGCAAAGATTCTTTTATTAGCTTCAGAGGTAGAATCTAGTGGCTCATCAGTTGTAACACCCAGTATTACATCAAGTGTTCTCCTTAATGCCCATCACCCAATTATCCCTTCCCCCCACGCTCCTCCCTCCAGCAACCCTGAGTTTGTTCCTAGAGTTCAGTGTCTCTTATGGTTTGCCTCCCTCTCAATTTTCATCTCATTTTTCCTTCCCTTCCTCAATGTTCATCTGTCTTGTTTTTTAAATTCCACATATGAAATCATATGGGGTATTTGTCTCTCTGAGGCAAAGATTCTTATCTACAAAATAACCAAATGGGAAAATGCCAACTTCATTAGTAAAAGAGAAATGACAGTTAAATAATAAAAACAACTTTTTCCTATTTAATTAGAAATTAAAAAAAAGATTTACTGCTGACCAGGGTCCAGTGAAATTACTATATTTTATAGGCCCCAAAAATGTTCCACTATTGTGCTACTTATATACCAATATTTTAAAAAATAATAAATTTTCACGCATTCATTTATTTACTGAGTACGTTTGGTATGTCAGGCAATATTTTAGGTACTGTGAATACAACTGTTAATGAAACAAATCTAAGATTAAATGCTAACAATTGAGAAATGGTTCACTTCATATGGCACATTATGGTAAATTATTTAGTCACTGAAATAAATTTTAAGACTAACACTATGTAAAGAAAGGGATGAGCTTACTATACATTAAATGAAGCAAAAAAAATTTTAACAAAATTGATGTAGGGAAAAAGAACAGCAAGAAATAATACCAGAACATAACTGGTTTTTCTAGAATGGTGAAATTATTACTACTCTGTATTTCCTATAACAAAATTAATACACCTGCAAATAAATTAAGTTACAGGACACTAAAGATGTGAATTCCATTATTTTGCAGACCAACAGATAGTATCAGAAGTAACCCACCACATTTTCACAGACCATTTGGTACTGAGAATTGCTCAATATCTTGTTGAAACTGGAACTAAGAAATACAGTAGTCCCCCCCCTTATGCACAGTTTCACTTTCTGTGATTTTAGTTACCCATGGTCACCCACCGTCAGAAGCAGATGATTTTTTTCTGACATATTATCAGAAGGTCAATAGTAGCCTAGCACCATGTCAAAATGCCTACACCATTTACCTCACCTCATCTCATTACACAGGCATTTGATCTTTACACATCATCACAAGGGTGAGTACAGTGAAATAAGATATTTTAAGAGAGAGACCACATTCACATACCTCTTATTACAGTATATTGTTATAACTGTTCTAATTTATTATTAATTATTGTGGCTAAACTCTTACTTGCCTAATTTACAAATTAAATTTTATCATAAGCATGTATGTATAGGAAAAAATGTAGTATATATAGCATTGGTACTATGCACAGTTTCAGCCATCCACTGAGGGTCTGAGGTCTTAAAATGTATCAGTCATGGATGCGGGGGCTACTGCAGTACTTTTTAATGGCTAAAAACAGTAAATGCACAAGCTGTAAGGAGCAACTGCATAAACAAAGGGGTTTGTATCTTAGAACCATCCACTGGGCAGGGAAACAGGGAATACACAGAATCTTTTAATAAACCCTATTTCTTTTTTCAGCTTCTCTTTTAACTCAATGAAATACCACATTCCTTTAACTCTGCCACCAATACCAAGGCACTAGCTGTTTGTAGTAAACACATGAGGGCAAACGGATTTTCAGGGAAGAAAATCACTGAAGGGCCACCCCAACATACCTCTGCTATTCAACTATGAACCTTTTAAATAACTGATTTACATAAACCCAAGAAAATAATTCAGTAACTTACCTGCCTGTCTCACAGGTAAATCCAGTTGTTCCGACATAGTAATCTGAAGCAGTGTTGAAACAAAATTCAGAGACTTGTGTGCCTACAAACAAAAAAAACAGGTTTTAAATTTCTGCAAATATTCTCAGTACTCTAATCCAGTACTGGACTGGCACAAAAGGCTACCCACCCGCAAGTTGGTCCCAGCCTTACTGCCCATCACTCACCAAAAATGAACTAAGAAAATATATATATAATAACCTAACTCCTAAAATATTCTGGATGTTTGCATTTGCCCTCATACTGCTCCACTTCCCATTTATCCTAACTGGCTTTCTTAACCTATACCAACAGCTCAAGAACAATATCCTCTTTAATACCTATTTCCCCAATTCAGTAATAATTTCTCCATAGAGATGTTCTACTGAGTGACTAGACAAACTAAATCAGTAAAAATTAATAGCCTGGGAAGTGTTTTCCAAGGTGCTAATAAATGTTTTATTTCTGAATATGGCTATTTTACCAAAGTGTGTTCAGTTTGTGAAAATTAATCAACTGTACCCTTACAATGACTATTCTGTATGCACATTACATTTAAATAGAAAATTAATAATAGCTTTGAACATACAATAAAAGTTGGATATAAACCATATGATGATAATTTAATAAATATATTTATATGAAATTCCAATGCAGCATATACAGAAAATAATGAAATATACCCAAAATGTTAATACAGATATCTCTCGGGCGATGGCATTATAAAGGAGCTATTCTTCACACATTTTCTTTTTTTCCAGTTTATACTACAAACCCTGGACACTTTCATTAACAGTATAAAAAAGTTAATGATTCCTAATTTGTCGTATTTGCTTCTGGTTTTAAAAAAAGAACTTAAATATTCAAGTTATATTCTTTCTTTAACGTTTTCACAGTTGCATTCCCTCTCCCCCAATGTAACTACCACCTATGTCATCTCTTCCTTTCAGCCCAAGTTTTAGTATTTTTTCTGCACATGTTCACATGAATAATAGTAATTTTTATTTTAGTTTCCTCTTCACTCCCCCCACCCCAAATATTCCATATATTCTTAGAAACAGAAAAATTTCCCTTTGGATATAAAAAATTGTTTCTACATTAGAACCTGGAATTCTGTCACTCCAAAAATTGTTTATTTAAATGTTCCTGGTACATGACACCATGCCAGGAGTTGAGAATACAAGGTTGAAACAAAACATTAAGGTTCCATGACCTCATGGAAACTTAAGAGTTTAATGTGAAGGACAGCGAAGATAATCAAACAAGTAATTACAATAAAGTACAGCAGAAAACGTAGAAACACTATGGGAGAATCAAAAGGAGAATCTTCTAACCTAGAAGTAACGCTTAAATTTAAGACCTGAATGGGAGGAGCGCCTGGGTGGCTCCGTCGTTAAGTGTCTGCCTTCGGCTCAGATCATGAAACCCAGGGTCCTGCTCTGCGGGAAGCCTGCTTCTCCCTCTCCCACTCCCCCTGCTTGTGTTCCTTCTCTCACTGTCTCTGTCAAATAAATAAGTAAAATCTTAAAAAAAAAAAAAAAAAAGACCTGAATGGGAGTAGTTACGTGGATGAAAGACAGGTATTTCCCCTTTCTGGTACTCTAAACACCATTAACCACCATAACTTTCTTGAAACATCCTTCCAACTATGCAATTCACAGACCACTTTTCCTTCTGAGATTGCTTTGCTGGTTTCTTAAACTATTTAAACTATAACTGCTCAGTCATAGGCCATCTTTTACACTCCCCAGCTGATTTCATCCAACCATGGTCTTTAAATACTATTTGTCAAATACATTATTTCCAGAGACCTATTTTTAACATCCCTACCTTCACAGGCTTCTCAAATTTATCATGTTCAAAGCATCTTCTCCCCTAAAAGCTATGTTGCTACTTTCTTGTACCAATTCTCCCCACCTTTTTCATCACTATGCTCAGTTACTTATGTCTAATACCTGAATGACATCTTTAATACTTCCCTTTTTTATCCCACTTCATTGTGTCAGGACCTGTCAATTCTATATCCAAAATACTTATATAATTAATATACCCACTTTCTCCATTCCCACTAACATCAACCTAGTCCAAATGACTATCATCTTTCTTAATGTAAAAACCCCCCACCATTCTCCATTTAGCAGCCAAAGGTCTTTAAAATTGTAAACCAATCCCCTTTAAAAAAAAAATTTTAACAGCTCTTTTTTTTAAGATTTTATTTGTCACAGAGAGAGAGAGAGCACAAAGCAGGGGGAGTGACAAAGGGGGGGGGCAACAGGCAGAGAGAGAAGTAGGCTCCCCACTGAGCCCAGGACCCTGGGATCATGACCTGAGCTGAAGGCAGATGGGTAACTGACTGAGCCACCCAGGCATCCCAATAGATTTCTACTCTACTTCCCAAAGGCTATATAAGGGCCTGTATTATCTTGCCTCTGCCATTTCGTCAGTCTCATTTTTTTTTAAATTTTATTTTATTATGTTATGTTAATCATCATACATTACATCATTAGTTTTTGATGTCGTGTTCCATGATTCATTGTTTGCGTATAACACCCAGTGCTCTATTCAATATGTGCCCTCTTTAATACCCATCACCAGGCTAAACCATCTCCCCACCCCCTCCCCTCTAGAACCCTCAGTTTATTTCTCAGAGTCCATAGTCTCTCATGGTTCATCTCCCCCTCCGATTTTCCCCCCTTCATTTTTCCCTTCCTACTATCTTTTTTTTTTTTTTTTTTTTTAACATATAATGTATTATTTGTTTCAGAGGTACAGGTCTGTGATTCATCAGTCTTACACAATTCACAGTGCCCACCATAGCACATACCCTCCCCAATGTCTATCACCCAGCCACCCCATCCCTCCCACCCCCCACCACTCCAGCAAACCTCAGTTTGTTTCCTGAGATTAAGAATTCCTCATATCAGTGAGATCATATGATACATGTCTTTCTCTGACTGACTTATTTTGCTTAGCATAATACCCTCTAGTTCCATCCACATCGTTGCAAATGGCAAGATTTCTTTTTTTGATGGCTGCATAATATTCCATCGTCAGTCTCATTTAAAGAAACTTTCTCACCTCCTACTGTCCCACCTTACCAGCCATCTTTAGGTTCTTTTGACAACAAACATAATTACTCCACAGTCCATGCTGTGACTTTCTACCTGTAACACTCTTCTCTCCAGTGCTCCACCATAGTTAACTGATTCACAGTTCACATTCTTTGAGTCTCCATTTAAACATGTAGAGAAGGCTTTCCTGACTGATCATTCAAGCTAAAGAAGGGCTCCCTATTACTCTCATAATCTCCAGGGTTTTTTTCCCCCCCATTACATTTATTATATATTTGTAATTATTATATTTATAGACTGGTTTATGGCTTTCTCTTGTTAATTAGATTTTAAGCTTCACTGATAGGACTATACTATTTATATACCCAGTTCCTCATGACGCTTGGCATTTAAGATGTTCAACAAATTTATTAAACAAAGTACTGAAATGAATCAACAAAAAAATACCTTGGAAGCAGCAGTGATCACCTAGGGGCAGTGTAGTATAAAAGAGTATTTATATTAAAGGGATAGACAGATGAGCCCAGAAAGGACAGTACTATCCACACTACTACTATGGCACTTTTTAGGCCATTTATATTATAGTATACATCTAATCTCCTGCATCAAATTATGAATCCCTGGAATGGACAGCTAGAATCAGTCTGATTATAAATACAAGTGATGCTACTTCTGACATTTTTAACTCTTGAGCAAGTTGCTTCAGTAAATCTAAGACTTAATTACAAAATTAGTGTAACTAAATCTGCTTCACAGGATGGCTACAAGGAGTAGATGAAAGAAACGCCTGGGTGGCACAGTCGGTCGAGTGTCTGCTTTCGGCTCAGGTCATGATCCGGAGGTCCTCGGATGTACCCCAATGTTGGGCTCCCTGCTCAGCGGGGAGTCTGCTTCTCCCTCTCTTTCTGCCCCTCCCCCTGGCTGTGCTCTCTAGCTCTCACTCATTCTCTCTCAAATAAATAAACAAAATTAAAAAAAAAAAATAAGTGAAATATGTAAAATATTATAGTAAATATCAAGACATAACAAATGTTATGTTGTTTTTATCTCCATACATGGTAGAATCTCATCTGTCTCAGAGTATATTCTAAAGCCAGCAGGGCATAAACTGAATATTGCCAAATGGTTCTTTAGGTCTTTAAATCACCTATAAAATACAACATTTGTGGTTTTGTATATATACAGGGTTCTCTCAAGGTCCCAATACCGAAGTTTTTCCTTCTGAATTGAAAAGGACTGCTTTCTATGATTGGAACCCCAAATGAAGTTGTTGGATTATGTTTAGAGGTCATATTAAAATAAGAAAAACCACCACAACCACCACTGTTTTTGTTGGCTAGCCACATATATAGCCACATGTGAGTTAAAAATGAGCATGTGCGGGCGCCTGGGTGGCTCAGTCATTAAGTGTCTGCCTTCGGCTCAGGTCATGATCTCAGGGTCCTGGGATCGAGCCCCACATCGGGTTCCCTGCTCCACAGGAAGCCTGCTTCTCCCTCTCCCGCTTTGTCTCTGTCAAATAAATAAATAAAATCTTTAAAAAAAAAAAATGAGCATGCGCCACTAACTATATCTTCCTACAAACCTAACAGGTACTCCACGAATGTTACATTAACAAAAGACCTTTATCAATTTCTAACTTAAGGTTTAAATATAAAAAATAAAACCCCAGGGGCACCTGGGTGGCTCAGTCAATTAAGTGTCTGCCTTCGGCCCAAGTCAGGATCTCGGGCTCCTTGGGTTGAGCCCCGTGTCAGGCTCCCTGCTCCGTAGGAGTCTGCTTCTCCCTCCCCCTCCCAAAAAAAAAAATAATAATAAATAAAATCTTTAAAAAAACAAATAAATAAAATAAAATCCCAAGAGTACTTGAAGGAAACCACTGTAAATATTTTTATCATCTTGGTGGAAAAAAACCTAAGCATGACACCAAAGACTGAAAGCCATAAAATAATTTTTGCTCAAATAGATAAAAAAGTAAAAATTTTATATACTCCACCCCACATCAGTATAAACAATGTTAAAAAAAAAGGAAAATAACTGCAACATCTGAGGAAGAGTTAAAATCACTCCAAAACAGGGGCGCCTGGGTGGCTCAGTTGGTTAAGCGACTGCCTTCGGCTCAGGTCATGATCCTGGAGTCCCGGGATCGAGTCCCGCATCGGGCTCCCTGCTCAGCAGGGAGTCTGCTTCTCCCTCTGACCCTCCCCCCTCTCATGTGCTCGCTCTCTCATTCTCTCTCTCAAATAAATAAATAAAATCTTTAAAAAATAAATAAATAAATAAATAAAATCACTCCAAAACAAAAATCAGCAAATATATGCAGGCAAATTACAGAAGAATCAGTATAAGCCAACAGTCCTACCTGAAAACAATGTATGCAATACATCAAAGTGCTAGTGAGGATGTGAAAAATATGGAATTCATACACAGTGCTGGTAGGTGCATAAAATGGTACAACCATATTGGAAAACTCGCATTTTCAAACATGCACCTACCTTACAACCTAGCAATTTCACCTTTATATATCCAAGAAAAGTGCTTGTGTCCACAATAATACCTGTCCACTGACAAGTGAATGTATAAGCAAACTATGGTACAATTCATACAATGAAATACTATACAATAACTTAAAAAAATAAAGCCTCACTACAGAATCAAGCAATAATATGGATCTCAAAAAACATGTTAAGAAGCTAGACTACTTGGTACATACCATGTGATCCTATTTATATGAAGTTCAAAGACAGGCAAATCTAATCTATAGTTAACAGAAGTCAGAATAATGGTAACCTGAAGGAGGAAAGGTATTAATTGGGAAGAGTCTCAAGGGAAAGTTCTAAGCCAATAGAGATGTTATATAAATTTTGATCTGGGGTGCCTGGGTGGCTCAGTAGTTAAGCGTCTGCCTTCGGCTCAAGTCATGGTCCCGGGGTGCTGGGATCGAGTCCCACGTCGCGGGGGGAAGGGAGTGTCCCTGCTCGGTGGGGGGTCTGCTTCTCCCTCTGCCCCTCCTCCCACTTGTTCTCTCAATCTCTCTCTCTCAAATAAATAAATAAAAATATTAAAACAATTTTTTTTAATCTGGATAATGGTACCTAGGTAAAAATGGACTGAGCTGTACACGTATTTGAGCTTGGTATCATATGTAAATTATCCCTCAATTAAAAAAAAAAAAATCAACAAGACTACTTTTACCTGAATATTTACAGCAGCATCATTCATAATAGCCCAAAAGTGGAAACAACCCACCAAGTACACCAAATGATGAATGGATAAGCAAAATGTGGCATATCCATACACATGATGAAATATTATCTTGTAGTAAAAAGAATGAAGTACTGATATATGCTACAGTATGTGTGAACCTTAAAAATACACTGTGTGAAAGAAGCCAGTACCCAAGGACTGAGGGTATGCAGAAGGCAGAGAAGGGGAATGCTAACAGGTATGGAGTTTCTTTTTGGGGTGATGAAAATGTTCTAAAGTTTGTGGTGATGGTTGCATAACTGAATATACTAAAAACCACTGAACTGGAGGGGGCACCTGGGTGGCTCAGTCAGTTAAACGTCTGCCTTTGGCTCAAGGTCATGAACTCAGGGTCCTAGGATGGAGAACCACGTCAGGCTCCCTGCTCAGCAGGGACTCTGCTTCTCCCTCTCACCCGACCCCAGCTCACGCGCCCAGGCTCTTAAAATAAAAAAGATTTTATTTATTTATTTGAGAGAGAGAGAGAGCATAAGCAGGGAGAGGCGGGCAGAGGGAGAGGGAGAAGCAGGCTCCCTGCTGAGCAAGGACCCGGGTCTGGACCCAGGGCTTGATCCCAGGATGCTGGGATCATGACCAGAGCTGAAGGCAGACGCTTAAGTGACTGAGCCACCCAGGCGCCCCAATAAAATCTTAAAACAACAACCACCACCACTGAACTGGATACTTTAAGTGGTTGAATTCAATAAAGTTATTAAAAAATCAACAAAACTGAACTATGAAAATAAGTACTTATTTTACTACTCTTCTAAGTCACTTTGCCTTCAAAAATAAACATGTACAAATCTAAAAAGTGCAACTGAGGAAAGAGTGTTACTTTCAGCCAGCTGAGCTAGACCAAGGGGTAAGAAAGAAAGGATGTTTCTTTTTTTTCCCAAAGATTTTACTTATTTATTTGACAGAGAGAGAGTGAGGGAGAGAGAGTGCATGAGAGCAGGAACACAAGCAGGGGGAGTGGGAGAGGGAGAAGCAGGCTCCCCACTGAACAGGGAACCCAACGCGGGGCTTGATCCCAGGACTCTGGGATCATGACCTAAGCCAAAGGCAGACGCTTAAGCCAAAGGCAGACGCTTAACGACTGAGCCACCCGGGCACCCCAGGAAAGGATGTTTCTGACAGCAGAAAGCACACAAGCAAATTCAACCTGGGATATCTATCAACTTGCCCCATACAAATTTCCATCTAGCTGAAATCCCTAATGCCTTCTATTCTCCCAAAGTAACAAATGGACATAAAGTAATACTAAATATCAGACATGAGATTCTCAAGAAAATTCTGAAGGAAAGTAGATTAGCAATCACCTAGGCCTGGGATATGAGATTAAACTGGAAGGAGGGATTAGTGTGCCTGGGTGGCTCAGTCAGTGAAGTGTCTGCCTTCGGCTCAGGTCATGATCCCAGGGTCCTAGGATCAAGCCCCGCGTTGGGCTCCCTGTTCAGTGGGGAGCCTGCTTCTCCCTCTCCCTCTGCCCCCCGGCTTGTGCTCTCTCTCTCACTCTATCTCAAATAAATAAAATCTTTAAAAAAATAAAAGTAAAAAAACTGGAAGGTGGGATCTTACTGGGATAATGAAAATATTCCAAAACTAGATTGTGGGGACGCCTGGGTGGCTTAGTCGGTTAAGCGTCTGCCTTCGGCTCAGGTCATGATCCCAGGGTCCTGGGATGAGTCCCATACCCAGTTCCTTGCTCAGCAGGGAGCCTGCTTCTCCCTCTGCCTGCTGAGCCCCCTGCTTGTGCTCTGACAAATAAATAAATAAAATCCTTAAAAAAAAAAAAAAAAAAAAAAAACTAGATTGTGGTGATGGTGGTACAATTTGCTAAATCTAAAAATCACTGAGTTTCACTTAAAACAGGTATATTTTATGGCATGTAAATTATACTTCAATAAAGTTTAAAAATGAAGAAAAAAGAGATCATGAATCGGTACAATTATAAAACAGAGATCAAATAAAGATACACATTAACTGTTCAAACAGGAAAACTTACACTTTTAAGCACTAGGTTATCTCTAATAACTTTCTGGCATTCTTGGGTATAGCAAACTATAACACATTTAAAAGAATTTCTATCACATAGTAACTACTAAATTTATTATATGTTGAAAAGACCTTCACATTTTATAGTAATTTAAAAGATAAATGTAAGTAAAAATATCTCTAGCATCAATCTTTATCACAAAAACTCCTAAAAATCTGAGTAATTATGGTATTATTCTCAACAGTTTGGGAAACATTGACATAGACCTCAAGATGCTACAATAAATCTTTTAGAGTAAGAGTTAGAGTATAAATGTAAACTCTATTAGATGTTGGCACTAATTATAGGCCCTTCTTCAAGCTCCTAGTTTCCAGCAATCAGAGAACCAGAACTGAAGCAACAAATGGGTCATTATACATCATTAAGTAGAGCTAAAACTGCTAAGACTCAAGTTTAAAAGCTGCTAACCATAACACAAAACTACCTTTCTAGACAACTTCTTACATTCTCATTATTTGTCATTAACCCAGATAATTCAACATTCATCCTTAATCAATTTCATCAAATTCTTCAACAGCCACAATTCCATCTCCCTTTCCTTTACCTCCACTCCACCTACTGGTACTTAAAATGTGTCAGACACTACAGAGATAAAAGATGACTATAAGATAGGTTGGAGTAGGGGTGCCTGGGTGGCTCAGTCGGTTAAGCGTCTGCCTTTGGCTCAGGTCATGATCTAAGGGTCCTGGGATCTAGTCCCGCATCGGGCTCCCTGCTCAGCGGGGAGTCTGCTTCTCCCTCTGCCTCTGCCCCTCCTCTCCTTGTACTCTCTCACTCTCAAATAAGTAAAATCTTAAAAAAAAAAAAAAAAAAAAAAAAGACAGGTTGGAGTATTACTAATTCTAACTGGACTAACAGGTAAAATTTTGAGTTAGATCCTAAAGGATTTAAACCCATCGAGATGGGGAGAAAAGATTTTTAAAAGGAAAAGAAGTATGGGTTATATATTTTTTTAAGGTTTTATTTGATTTGATTTGTCAGAGAGAGCATAAGGAGGAGTGGCAGGCAGAGGGAGAAGCAGGCTCCCTGCTGAGCAAGGAGCCCATGTGGGACTTGATCCCAGAACCCTGAGAACATGACCTGAGTGGAAGGCAGATGCTTAACGGACTGAGCCACCCAGGCGTCCCGAAGTATGGGTTATATTAAAGAGATTATTAAGAGAATGAAAGACAACAATGAAAGACAAAAACGAATAGGTAAATTGTGACCACATCAAGATCTAGTAAGTGGAACGTTTTTTTTCGAAATTTTTACCCAACAGCACCTAAGTGGCTCAGTCACTAAGCGTCTGCCTTCAGCTCAGGTCATGATCCCAGGGTGCTGGGATCGAGTCCCGCATCAAGCCCCCTGCTTGGTGGGAAACGTGCTTCTTTCTCTCTCCCTCTGCTGCTCCCCACTGCTTGTGCTCTCTCTCGCTTGCTCTCTTTCTCAAATAAATAATCTTTAAAAAAATTTTTTTACACAATCAGATAAGGAAGGTAAGGTTTTAAAGCAGTATCAAGGATGTAATTCTAAGATAGATGACTATAAAGCATCACAGGTAGTGATAGGGCTGAAAAACTTCTACACCATGGGCAGCCTTCCCCCACTCCCCAAACTAAGTCTAACTTTAGAAAAGAAAAAAATGAAAAATATACATACCCACATAAACAAATTTCCCTTGATCCTACCAACCCTTTAACCTACAGTCTTATTCCCATTCCCTTACCAGCATTCTACTCACTAACACTGTATTCAGAAAATTGCTTTCTCCAAGGTTACCAATATTTTAAAAGCTTTTCCCCCAAAAAAGTCTTCATTCTGCTTTAACCTCCCTCATTTAGAAATGTCAACCACCCTTTCTTTTTCTAATAGCTTTTTACTTATTACAGAAGTAATTCACGTTCACTAGTAGAAAATCTATGAAATTCATTTAAGTGAAAAGGAAACTACCCACAACCAACCTTCTTACTTAAAATTCCTTTTCTTGGCTCCCTCCTACTTTTATGCACAATTCTCCAGTCTCCTTTTTCCTGTTTCTCAAAGTTCCAAAAATGGGCATGGCCAACAGTGAAGCACTCCAGCACCTAAGTGGCTCAGTTGCTAAGCGTCTGCCTTCAGCTCAGGTCATGATCCCAGCACCCTGGGATCATTACACCTCTTGATCATACTCCCTTCCTCTCAATCTACCAAGAAAAATAACTTTGCCATTGTTGCTTTCTCTCCTAACCTTCAATTCCACATTCCCTACTGCCTGCTATACATTTTCTATCTGATGTTTACCAGCTCCTCAAACCCGACTTAAAACTTAAGTCATGTTTTCTCCAATATGTTTCCCCTCCGGACCCACATTTTTCAATATAATTACCTAATGTCAGTATCTTTCACAGCTAACTCTTTAAGAAGTAACTTTTTATTATTTCTCTCCATTGGAATGCAACCAAAAGAGCTTCAATTAGCTACTGTACTTTACACTGTTTATAAGGAAAAAGACAGGCATAAGGGCACTGTGACATCAAAGTACATTAATGAATACAACTGGGTAATTTCAAGAGCAAAGGGATTTCTAACTTTTCTGTTTTACTAAAGAATTTGACAAAGACAGGGGTGCCTTGGTAGGGCAGTCGGTTAAGCATCTGACTCTTGGTTTCAGCTCAGGTGGTGATCTCAGTGTGATACAGAGCTGACAGTCTGCTTAAGATTCTCTCTCCTTCTCCCTTTCTCCCCTCCCCACTTCCCACGCGCTCTCTTCTCAAACAAATAAATCTTAAAAAAAAAAAAGAAGAAGAATTTGACAAACACTATCCCTATTTCATCTACATGAAATATTAGGCATAGTGAGGTTAAATTATCATAGTGATAGAATCAGGACCAGGCTTGAGGCTCTTCATTATGTCTTCCAGCTTTTCATTAAATAGTGGTTAATACTTAAAATGATTTTCAACCAAGGAGTTTAAAATAACTTCTTTTATTTATTTATTTATTTATTTATTTATTTATTTATTTGACAGAGAGAGACACACAGCAAGAGAGGGAACACAAGCAGGGGGAGTGGGAGAGGGAGAAGCAGGCTTCCAGCGGGGCAGGGAGCCCGATGCGGGGCTCGATCCCAGGACCCTGGGATCATGACCTGAGCCGAAGGCAGACACTTAATGACTGAGCCACCCAGGCGCCCCTAAAATAACTTCTTAATTACAAATTACTTTAGGTAACCAAAAGAAAAAACCCACTTTAAATCAAACTCATCATTAATGTGCCACTGACAGAAGCGAACAGTAAGTAAAATAATATATACATCTACTATATCTGAAAAAGAAATTTTCTTATAAATATTAATATGGTGATATCTTTCTTTCAGATCTTTCACATGCTATGTCAATGAATAACTTCCTGTGTAAGAACCAAAGTATCCAGGGATTTTCCCTCTCCCAAATTCAAAACAGTATCTACTTAGAGATATTCCTAATTAAGGAATGTTACCTGCTCAGACCACAAACTATGGTCTGTCTTCCAAAAATATACATTATATTCTCATAAATATTTTGCTGAATTTCTAGACATGCCAAATTGTACTATAAACATGCCATGATTTTGCACCTTTCCAGACCTAACATTTTTATTAATTGAACATTTCATAAGTCCTTTAATAAAACAAAATCAAATTCACTACTTACAAATAAAATATATCACTTACAGTAGTAATTGTAATCATCTGTGAAAATCCTAGAAGTGACTTAGGTAGTTTATGAATTTAAAAGGTAAACACAAAGTATCAAGAAAGTTAGCAAAGCTAAGTCCACTTACTTTTTCACATAAAGCATGTGAGCAGCTTTTCTATCTACATAACCATTTTAAAGCACATTAAGTTTAGGAACTGAAGGTTTAAAAGGCTCCTAGGTAAGCCTTCTAATTCTACTTAGAGCACTTTTCTTGCTGCAAGTATAAGAGGGGAAAGAATACTGATGCTAAGATCCTATCTGCCTTAAGCAAAGTCAGATTTAATAGTCTCCTTATCCAAAACTTACACATAGCTCTATTAAAAGTCCCAACCAGGGACGCCTGGGTGGCTCAGTCGTTAAGCATCTGCCTTCGGCTCAGGTCATGATCCCAGGGTCCTGGGATTGAGTCCCGCATCGGGTTCCTTGCTCGTGAGGAGCCTGCTTCTCTCTCTCCCTCTGCTGCTCCCCCCGCTTGTGCTCTCTCTCTCTCTGACAAATAAATAAATAAAAATCATTAAAAAAAAACCATCTTTAAAAAAAATAAAAAATAAAATAAAAGTCCCAACCACATGCATTTGTGAGGGCTGTGTGACTATGAAACTCCAGAAAAGCAGGAAATCATGAATTTCTTCTATCAACCACTCAGCTCAGTGCCTATCATAAAGACATTTACTATTAAATGAACCAAGGGGGCCTGGGTGGTGCAGTCGCTGAAGTGTCTGACTCTTGGTTTCGGATCAAGTCATGATCTCAGGGTCATTAGATTGAACCTGGTGTCAGGCTCGAGTCGGCTTAAGATTCTCTCTCCCTCTGCCCCTCCCCTGCTCTGTCTCTCTCTCTCAAATTAAAAAAAAAAAAAAGAAACAGATTGGGAACCGTTCTTCGGAATAAACATTTCAAAAAAATTTTTCCTGACATTACATTTTAATTTATTTATTTGAGAGTGAGAGAGAGAGCACACAAGTGGGGGTGGAGGGGCAGGAGAGGAAGAGGGAGAAGCAGACTCCCCGCTGAGCAGGGAGCCTGATGCGATGTGGGGCTCAATCCCAGGACCCTGGGATCATGACCCGAGCCTAAGGCAGATGCTTAACTGACTGAGCCACCCAGGCGCCCCTACTGACATTACATTTAAAACTTCAGTTCAAATGTAAGCTTCATGAGAGAGAGGATTCTATCTTGTCTACAGTATCGGATCCCCAGCATAAAGATAGAATTTGCCATATGATAGGCAAATATTCTTAAAATATTTGAAAACAATCAGAAACAATTAGTTGTTTGAGTGTCCATTCTCAGCTAATACTCCAAGATTAAAAAAAAAAGTCTTCATCTACAGATTCTAGTCCCAATGGAGGTAAGTTCAAAGTCCATGAACTTTTAGAGTAGAAGAGACAGCAATCATCTAGTTCAAATAAAAATAGTTAAAATTTAAGGAAGAATACATAAAACTAGGTGTTAAAAAGGTGAGCTTTCAGTTTACAAAGTATCACAGAAGGTCAGAGTAGGAAAAGATGGCATTTAAGATGGGATTAATGAGATCTGTGAATAGGAAAACTTTTAGTTTTAGGTGATAAGAGCTTAGGAGGAGAGGTGGGCAGCATGAGCAAAGCTTTGTATGGAAAGGTTTCCACTGAAGAACACGGACAGTGAAAGCAGGAAGAATGCAGAAAGACTAATGTCTATTGTAATCTGCCAAAAACCTTCAGAGGTGTCTTAACTTTATCTTATAAATGAAGAAACAAGTATTTCTGAGTGAGTGAGAGTAGGAAGTAGCAAACAGTCTCTGGAAACATAATTAATGTTGAATGAATGAATACCAAATGTCATATATTTTACAGTTCCAAAAAAAAAAATTATTTTTTTTTTTTGTTTTAAAGACTTTATTTGAGAGTGAATGAGAGCGAGAAAGCACAACCGGGGTCAGGAGCAGAGGGAAAGGGAGAAGCAGATTCTCCTGCTGAGCAGAGAGCCCAACACGGGGTTTGATCCCAGGACCCTGGGATCATGACCTGAGCTGAAGGCAGTCGCTTAACTGACTGAGCCACCCAGGCGCCCCCAAACCAAATTTTTTAAAACCTTATTTCTAGATATACAGAAGTCAATTAATCTCAAAGCATATAATTTAAATGACAAATGAGATTCCTGTACACAAATCTACTTTAAAGACTGAAAGACATTTTTATTACACAAGTTCTTATTTCTCTTTGCCTACAACAAATATTTACTGAGAGTCCACAGTGTGCCAGGCACTGTGCTTATAATTGTGCCAATTTTCATGTTACAATAAGCTATCTACTAATGATTTCAGTGTTCAAATAGGCACTTGTGTTCCTTCTCCATTAGTGCTGATCATTTTCCACTGAAATATACAACACTATAGTTAGACTGAGACAGAAAATAAAATGTATGGCATGGTAGATGGGTTAATCAATTGGCACTTATGCAGTAATTCAAATAACCTGGAGAGAACTTAGTAGATGCCAAATACTTTCCTAAATTTTTTACATGCATCATCTCACTCAACCCACATGACACTATGACACTATGATACTATTACTACTTCTATTTTGTACGTAAGGAAAATGATGCTTAGAAGTTAAATAACTTTCATAACATCCCCCAGCTAGTACAGAACGCTTCAAGGTTAAAAAAAAAAAAAAAAAATCAAGTAACTAAGGGGGTTTTCAATTATGTTTCCAAGAAAGCTTGTACTTTTTATTGGTTTTCTCCAGTCTTTGAGGCAAAGCTTGTTACATGAAGATATTTCAAATTGGGAAATGACGACGTGATCAAAAAATGTTAACAGAAATTAGAAAAAAAAAAAGGATCAAAATTCGTGCTATGCTACTGAGTAAGTCAGTGGGGAATACTAAAATTTATCTTTTTTTTTAAAAAAGATTTTATTTACTTGAGGCGGGGCACAAGTAGGGGGAACAGCAGGCAGAGGGATAAGCAGACTCCCCACTGAGCAGGGAGTCCAATGCAGGGGTTGATCCCAGAACCCTGGGATCATGACTGGAACTGAAGGCAGACACTTAACTGACTGAGCCACCCAGGCGCCCTAATTTGTCAAAAATATCTGCCAAAAAGAGAGTCCTTACTGTGGTCTCTAGCAGTCTAATGGAACTTTCTTAATTTTATCTATATGTAATATTAAAAATATATAAATACTCTAAAAATCCTTGATTTGAGGGTGGTGTAACAGAGCTAAAGCCTGTATTATTATCTGCTACAATTAAGTAAAACTTAATACTGACAAAGAATTGTAGTAACAAAAGACAAAAATTCCTCACCTCGTGAAACTCAAAAATTATACTAGTGAGAATAAATAAAATATGTATGATAAACCAGTGCTACAGAGAAAAATAAATGAAGGGAGATGCAGAGTGTCTGGAGTGTTACAGTCAGGGGAACTCCTCAGTGATACGGAGATGGTTGAACGATGACAGAAGTGAGAGATCAAGTCTGGGAGATCACTGAGTAAAAGCGGATCCAAGCAGATGGAACAGTTAAGTGCAATCACTGTGAGGCAAGAGCACTTTGTTTTTTAACTAGCTGCACTATAATACTTTGGTAACATTTACAATTTTTACAGTTAGTGATTACTTCACTTACTGAAGAGATTCACTCAAATGTCAATCATCTTTTTCTTTTAACTAAATGAACCAAAATATAATTTCAGCTGAATAAAAACAGTATGGAATGACTGCTTCATCCTGTCTTACCCAAAGTGAGATGAGCCTGACAGAAATAAAATGTTACTTCCTCATTCTTACTACGGTCAAGCTTCTTCATCAAGACTTATCTAGGATCTATTTCCTAAATCAAGGTTTTGCCACAAAAAAAGTCAAAGCAAGTTAAGTATTCAAATAGAAGCACTTCATTAAAATGGAATGAAGACTAGAGCTGAAAATATTTTAAGAAAAGTTACCTTAGGAAAATTACAAAAAAATTAAGGTGGAAAAATTGTAAGAAATTTGCAAAATGTAAATAGCTAACAATCACAGAAATACAGGCTAGACCACAAATTCTCTTTGACAGAAAAGCAGTGTTCACTATTCTACAGTATTCCAAAACCCTAACAGAAGCTTAAGAGTTCAGTAAAAAATGCTATGAATATTATTTTGATTATTCATCTTCTAAAAATCAGCTTGTGAAATATTTACCCCAGGTCTCAATTACAAGATGTCAGTGTATATAACTAGACATTCAATACCTGCTTGAAGAATGAATGAATTTCAAATTTTTCTACAAGGGAAGCAACTCTTTTTTTCAAATAATTTTTAAAATTAATAATTACACACAGCACATTTAGTCAGAATAATAAAATCATGGTAGAGGGGCGCCTGGGTGGCTCAGTCGTTAAGCATCCGCCTTCGGCTCAGGTCATGATCCCAGGGTCCTGGGATTGAGCCCCTCATTGGACTCCCTGCTCCGCAGGAAGCCTGCTTCTCCCTCTCCCACTCCCCCTGCTTGTCTTCCCTCTCTCACCGTGTCTCTCTCTGTCAAATAAATAAAATGTTTAAAAAAATAAAAAATAAAATCATGGTAGAAATCACCATAACTAAACTTTTAGGGTGCCTAAACTTACACATGTATTAATACTTCATAAACAAAATAATGTTCATCTTAACCTGTGTCTATCACAAAACAAATCAAAATAAAAAGTGATCCGTAACTCCCTCCATAGTTTCATAATGGTTCAAAATGGGAATTTGTTTCAGCGCATTATTTTATATCTAAAAGAAATCTAAACTCCTCCCAAGGTGACTTTGAGCCTAAAAATTTGAGCATGGGTGGTGAGGGGTTGGGGCCTGGCTGGCTCAGTGGGTGGAGCATGGGACTTATGATCTTGGGGTGGTGGGATGGAGCCCCACCTTGGGTGCAGAGGTTACTTAATCATAAAATCTTTAAAAAAATTTTTTGAACATCACTCTTGTATGATCTAATAACGGTTGCATTTATATATATAAGATTAACTTTTTTATTTTAAAATAATTTTACACTTAATTTGTCTAAACTTTGTGGGTAGTCTTCTTAAAATGTAAGTTCCTTGAGGGCAGAGATCTCTAAAAAGAGCATTGTACATTGAAGATGTCCAATTAGGAATACTCCTGTGGCTTCTGTAAAGTCAATATAAATAATGTTTTTAAATGAGTTTCCTATCAGCTAAGAGGAGCATAAAATAACTGAATTTCTACTTTAAAGAGGGACTTCTTTTTCCGTTTAAAAATAAATGTACACTTAACTTCCCTAAAGCTTGCAGACTCAGTGGGATACCAAAAGACAATTATTAACTGGCATAGGAAATTACAGGGGTCCTTTTAAGAAGCCTTTAAAATACTCACTAAAATATAAAAAGTTACAGAAATTTAGAAACAAACAATGAAACTGAAGATAGCACAATAATATACCCACATATTAAGGCTGTTTTCCAAAGGGTGGTCCCCCGAAAATAAAGGGGAAAAAGGGAACCAATCCTCCGCGAGTTGATAAGGAACTTGGCACGTTTCAAGGCACCCTGCCTTACACTGTCTCACTTGACTGTCACAGCAACCCTGTGGCCTAATTTTATGAATGGGAGAAACTCAGCATCAAAAGATTAAGCGACTTGCCCAAGGTCAGTCAAGAAAATTAGTGGTTCAGCTCTACCTAGAAGGGTGCACTTCACCTGACACTTTCTACTACACATCGCCCTGCCTCCCCGCTGAGGCATTAGCGAGTAGAACAGTGAATCTACCCTCGCCCTGCCAAAGAGGCGGGGGCTTGCCTCTGAAAGCTTTCCCTAGCCGCTCAGTCGCAGAGAATAAAGTTGTGCAGATCACCGATCAGCCCAGTGAAGTGACAACCTGACAGGCGCAGCCCCCAAAGGACCAGCTCTGCATTCCCAGGAGCCCCTCCGAACCCGGCGCCAGCGAGACTGCTCCCGGAAACGTCTGAAAAACCTCCCAGTGAGTTTCGCCCCCTTCTGGGCGCGAGGAACGAGCTGGGAATGAGCCAGAGGGCGGCCGGCCACCCGAGCCAGCCATGTGTCCAGCCCGTCACGCCCGCCTCGCCTCAGCCGGCTCCTCATGCCTTGACCGCAGCCAGAGGCCCAGCTCAGGATCCGACGCAAAGGCTGCCTTGGCCGCCACCACCACCGCAGCAGCCTGAGGCGCCCTGGCGTGGCACTCGCAGTCAGGTCCCCGCCCCACCCCTCCAGTTGGGCCCCTCAGCGACGCCGTCCGCGCCTCTGGCCAGGCCCAGAGGGCTCGGCCTGCCACAGTCAGCCGCCCGCCCGGCGTCCTTACTTCATTGAGCTGGCGCTCCGCGGCCTCACGCAGGGCTGGGTCCATGGTGCCCCGCAGGGCCTCGATAATGGTGTTGGGGTCCATCGTAGCGCGGACTCGGTCAAACCCGGGGCTCGGGTGCTACTGGGCCAGGAATAGCGCCGCTCACTGCGCACATGGACCCACCGCGCTCCGCAGCGGCAACCGGCGCGAAAGGAAAGAGAAGCGCCAAGGCCCCGGATAGAACCTCTTCGCCTCGGCGTGGAGGCGGGAGATGCTCCAGCCACTTCCTGTCGGCGCGCGCGCGGGGCACCTTGGGAGATGTAGTCCGCGAGAGCTTTCCGCAGCCCACGTGTCCCTGAACTGTCGCTCCTACTGACAAATCCTGCTTTTCAAAAAAGGAAAAATGTTCAAACTGCACAGGAAAAAATTAAAACAATCAAACGTAAAACATTTCCCATAATTATATACCCATATACCCATGGTGACCGAGAGGCGAATCTGATGCAATGTGTGATGCGATCCATTGCTAGTAGCTTTGTAATTGAGGGTAATCTTTTGAAAAGCAGTTTGAGATGTGTTTCTAAATGCCATAAAAATGTTCATAATCTTTGCCCCAAAAATTCCCATTCATGAGACTTTATCCTAAGGAAATGACACAAAAGATTAAATGAGCTTTATGTGTAACAGGTATTATAACATTACATATTTATGATTACCAAATACTAAAAATAGGGTTTTTATTGAGTATCCAAATTTTGGTAGGAATTTTATATAAATCACCTGTAAATGCAGAATAAGACATAATCCCTATTAGAATCCCACCTTCTTTAAAACAGTTACAGAAACAGTTTCAGAAAGGTTAAATAACTTGCCCAAGTTCACTTAGTAAGAAGCTGACCTACGATTTCAAATCCTAGGAGGCTTCTGTTTTGAAAGTTTTCATTCTCTTCACTGAATCACTCTGCCTTTCAAGAGAAATGTCAGTATGAGGATTTTTAAGCAAATTGAAAGAATTCAATCAATTAAATATTTCACAGCCATTAAAAATTACAAATATTATATACATTGTAACAACACAAAAACAGTTATGTGAGGCTATGGCTTTGTAACATGGACAAAACCTGGGAAACAAAGCTGGCAAAAGGAATCAATTGATTTTCTAGGATGGTGAGATTTTGAGTAATTTCCTTTTATATTTGTCATCGCTGTAATAGTTATGTAAACATATTTACTTAAAATGAATCACAAATCTTCAAATGCAACTTCTTAAAAGATCACTTACTGTTTTCAGTTTGCAGAAAGGAGAAAGGGGGCATGAAAGTCTTCCCCTGGAATAGTGGACTTTGCAATATTAATATCTCTTATATGCCAACCATTGGGTCTGGAAGTGAGGTTTATATAATTATTCCCAATTTACAAATGAAGAACCCAAGGCTCACATAAGCTACTTAAATTGTGAAAGATCATAAAATTTCCATAATATAACCTGTTGTTAGCTCTATCAGTGTACTGATACAATCTGTTTAAGAATTTCCTCTCCTTGGGGCTTCTAACTGGCTCAGTAGGAAGAGCATGTGACTCTTGATCTTGGGGTCATGAACTATTGATCTTGGGGTCCTGAGTTTGAGCCCCACATTGGGTCTACACCTAGAGATTCCTTAAAAATAAACTTTTGGGGCACCTGGGTGGCTCAGTCATTAAGCGTCTGCCTTTGGCTTGGGTCATGATCCCAGGATCCTGGGATCGAGTCTCACATCAGGCTCCCTGCCCAGCGGGAAGCCTGCTTCTCCCTCTCCCACTCCCCCTGCTTGTGTTCCTTTTCTCACTGTGTCTCTTTCTGTCAAATAAATAAATAAAACCTTTAAAAGAAATAAAAATAAAAATAAATAAACTTTAAAAAAAAAAGAATTTCCTCTCTCCTTCCATCCCTCAATTGTGAGAGCCTTAAAAATAAGGATTATGTTTTATTCACTTTTTTATCCTTATCTCCTACCATGAAGCTTAAATGTCTGCTAAGAGTTCAATAAATATTTTAGTGAATAAATGAAGAAAGGAATGAATGAACTAGTGATGACTTGGTGGCTGAGTCAGAATTGAAACCTCAATCTTCATGATTCCTACGCCAGTCCTCTTTGCACTACTACATATCTATTTTAGATTCCAGAATTGACTTGTACACTATGAAATTGTGACAATTATAGCATCATACAATATATGTAGAAGACCTGACACATAAAAGGTGCTCCAAAAATGTTAATTCCCTTTCCCTGAAACCGAAAGGGAGAAGTGGTGGCAGGAAATACGGTTTTTACCCTTCAGTACTGGGAACTGGGAACCAGTAAGTTTTGCAGAGCTAAAGCTGGAGTGGGGCCTGTGTCTCATGCTTCAGAGAGAATAGAGCTCATAGGATGCTAGATACCATCTGGGGAGCCAGAGTTCCTTCCTTTATCCACACACGGAACTTGGCTCCAGGACCTGTCAGAAGCTTAGCTGCGGGGTGATTAGTACACCCAACTTATTTGTAGGTTTACTTTTTGTCAAGCCAGTGACACAGAGAATGTGACTTATATGACTGGAAATTTAGATGTGAGCTCCTCCAGGGCAGGGACCATTGTCTATCTCTTTGTGGCAAACACAGAAATGAACATATGGTCAATAAATAAATGTGTGAAGATTAAAGAAAAACGTGCTACACTAGGCCAGTATAAACATAAATAGATAAACTTTGTATCTCCTCACTCAATCCCAATTCCTAGTACCCCTATAGCCAATATAGATATAATGCCTTCTTGGGCAAGATTAGTCTGAGGAATTCAGAAAACTATAAAATACAAGGTTTCAGAGCTGATTTTGAGCTGGAATGGAATTGGACAAAATAGAGATACGGAACAACGCAGGGGTGACTCGGTTACCTAATCTTATAAATGATGGTTCTGTTGTTCAAACAAACAACAACAAAAAAAACATGTCCTCTGCAGGTATGAAAGGAAAGGAGGTTTCAGGGAGTGACCATACAGCTATAATATAAGGGAACAAAAAGAATCAATTCTCCCTTTACAAACCTCCATTGGAGGCTTTTGTGGGTGAACATCAGTGATAAGGCCTTGATGATAAATATTTAGCACCCAAAGGTATCTTAAGACCTAGACTGATCTGTCTGAGGTGATTGGATTTTTGTCAAGACATTCCATAATTACTGAAGCCCCACATCCTATATAGCCTATGTTAGGTCTATTTCAGATATCCCAACATTTTAGACAAAATTTCTCATGAAATTTAGTTTTTTTCAGTAATGGTAATCATTATAGTTGTAACTAAGTGAAATTCATTTTTACACCTTGGTAAGATTTTTACTCTAAACAATTCAAAATGGAGGGGTTAGGGTGCCTGGCTGGCTCAGTCAGTAGAGCATGATACTCTTGATCTTGGGGTGGTGAGTTCAAGCCCGACACTGGGGGTAGAGTTTACTTTAAAAATAAATAAATAAAACAAGCTTTCCTGTGCAATATCCTTTCCTAGGTGTCTGCTCACTCCTGGGACCACAATGGGGGGAAAAAATAAAGTGGGGCTTTAAAAAAAAACGACAAGGAAGCTAAAAAAAGAGGGATTGATTATGTTCTGAGGCATGTACAAACTGTGCTGCCGCTAGTAAAGCTTTTATCTCACTGGCCCTCATTTTTTGTTTCCACCTGTGAAATGAGTAAATAATCCTACCCAGGCTCCCAAAATTATTCTGAGAATCAAATGAGGTTGGGAGGGGCACCTGGGTGGCTCAGTCGTTAAGCGTCTGCCTTAGGCTCCGGTCATGATCCCAGCATCAGGCTCCTTGCTCAGCGGAAAGCCTGCTTCTCCCTCTCCCACTCCCCTGCTGGTGTTACCTCTCTCACTGTCTCTCTTTCTCTGTCAAATCTTGGATAAAATCTTAAAAAAAAAAATGAGGTTGGGAAGTGCTTTGTAATTATAAAGCTCAGAACAAAAGTAAATTGTTATTGGTATTTTAAGGGAAAGGCTGAGGAGAAAGGAAAGTAAGAGGGCAAGGAAGGAGAGTTAATAGAAGGTGACGAAATGAGGACTTTCTGCAGAGCATCCTTCGTAGCAGCTATAATTCTGCACGTTCAGCAGCTTGGTATGTATGTGTGTAAAGCTTAGTATGTGCAAGAAAAGGTAAAAGACAATCTCATACTGAAACTGTCAAATGAAGACCATTCCTTATTGCATTTTTTTAAATACACTGACTTACACAAAATTGGAGTTCATGCCCTAAACCATATAAACTATTTTAAAGATCAACTTCATCAAAGTATAATTTACGTAAAGTTCAATGAGGGTTCACAAAGTTATACACTCACGTCACACTCACACAATCAACATATAGATTATCTCCATCAGCCCTTTCAGTTAATCCTTATGTGTTCAGCTCTGTGCCACATACGCCCACTGATGTACTTTCTATCACTATCAATTAGATTTGCCTTTCCTACTGTTTCATATAAATGGAATCATGCAGTAAGTACGTTTTGTGTCTGGTTTTTATTCCATGATGTTGAGGGTATCAGTAGTTCCCTCCTTGTTGCTAAATGGCAGTCTGTTACCTGATATACAACAATTATCCATTCATCTGTTGGTGGACATGCGGGTCATTTAGAGTTTTTCACTATTGTGTATTAAGCTGATATGTACATTCGTGTACAAATCTGAGTGTGGATATATGCTTTCTTTTTTTTTTTTTTTAAGATTTATTTATTTATTTGACAGAGAGAGACACAACGAGAGAGGGAACGCAAGCAGGAGGAGTGGGAGAGGGAGAGAAGCAGGCTTCCCGCGGAGCAGGGAGCCCGATGCAGGGCTCGATCCCAGGACCCTGGGACCATGACCCGAGCCGAAGGCAGACGCCTAACAACTGAGCCACCCAGGCGCCCCTGGACATATGTTTTCATTTCTCTGGTAAATAGCTAAGAATGGAATGGTTGATTTGTATTGTTAAGTGTATATGTAACTTTATAAGAAACTGCCAAAGGTGCCTTCTGCTTGTGCTCTCTCTCTCTCTCTCTCTCACTCTGACAAATAACTAAATAAATATTTAAAAAACAAAACGAAAAACAAAAAACATAAGGGTGCATATATCTTTTAAAATTAGTGTTCTCGGGGGGCGCCTGGGTGGCTCAGTCATTAAGTGTCTGCCTTCGTCTCAGGTCGTGATCCCAGGGTCCTGGAATCAAGTCCCGCATCGGGCTCCCTGATCAGTGGGGAGCCTGCTTCTCCCTCCGCCTGCCACTCCCCCTGCTTGTGCTCTCTCTCTCTCTCTGACAAGTAAATAAATAAAGATCTTTAAAATTAGTGTCTCATATTCTTTGGGTAAATACCTGGTAGTGGAATTACTAGATCATATGGTAATTCTATTTTCAATTTTTTAAAGACTCTCCATACTGTTTTCCACAGTTTCTCTGTACTATCTTTGCAATCTCCTGTGAATCTATATTGCATAATAATAAAAAGGCTTAAAAAAAAATAATAAAAAGGTTTAAAAAAATAGATGTCATAGGGGTGCCTGGGTGGCTCAGTCGGTTAAGTGTCTGACTTCGGCTCAAGTCATGATCTCAAACAATCCTGGGATTAAGCCCCGCCTCGGGCTCCGAGCTCAGCAGAGAGCCTGCTTGAGGATTCTCTTCCTCTCCCTCTGCCCCTCCCCCCTGCTCGTGCTCTCTCTGTCTCTCTCTCATATAAATATAAAAAAAAAGATATCATAACCAGGAGAAGTCTAAGTAGATATAAATGTTAAATGCCATTCAGTATCCTAGGTGGGATCCTATAAGGAAAAAAAGACATTAGGAAAAAACTGGACATCCAAATAAAGTATGGACTTTAGTTAATAATAATGTATCAGTAGTGGTTTAATAATTGTGACAATTATATAATTGTGACATCTATATTAGTGTGGATATATGTTTTCATTTCTCTGGTAAATAGCTAAGGTGTCCCAAGTTTCCCCTATTATTGACATCTATACTTGGAGCATCTTAGTCAGTTGAGCATCCAACTCTTGATCTGGACTTGGGTCATGATCTCAGGGTCCTGGGATCCAGCCCTTCATCGGACTATGTGCTCAGTGGGGAGTCTGCCTGAAGATTCTCTCCATTTCCCTCTGCCCCTCCCCCAGGTTTGCACGTGCTCTTTCTCTCTCACTCAAATAAACAAATCTTAAAAAAAAAAAAATAATAGGGGAAACCGGGTGTGAGGTATAGGGGAAATTTCTGTACTATCTTTGCAATAATTCTGCAAATCTACAGCTATTTTAAAATAAAATTATTATTTAAAAATAACAAATAGGGATGCCCGGGTAGCTCAGTTGATTAAAGCCTCTGCCTTCAGCTCAGGTCATGATCCCAGGGTCCTGGGATCGAGTCCCGCCCTGGGCTCCCTGCTCCGTGGGGAGCCTGCTTCTCCCTCTGCCTGCCGCTTCCCCTGCTTATGCTCTCTCTCTCTGTCTCTCTGTCTCTCTCTATCTCTGACAAATAAATAAATAAAATCTTTTTAAAAAAATAAAAATAACAAATAACAAATAAATTGGGGCACCTGGCTGGCTTAGTTGGTGGAGCATGTGACTCTTGATCTCCAGGTTGTGAGTTTGAGCCCCATCTTGGGTGTAGAGATTACTTAAAAAAAATTTTTTTTTAAAACACAAATAAATAAATAAATAGTGGCAAGCTAATAAGATACATAAATCTAAGTAAGGACTTATATCCAGAACATATAAAGAATTCCTACAAATCAGTTTTTTTTAAAAAAAAAAAAGACAGGAAACTCGATTTAAAAATGTACAAAAGATTGTGGTGCCTGGCTGGCTTAGTCAGTGGAGCTTTTGACTCTTGATCTTAGGGTTGCAAGTTCAAGCCCCATGTTGGGTGTAGAGATTACTTAAAAATAAAATCTTAGGGGCACCTGGGTGACTCAGTCGGTTGAGCGTCTGCCTTTGGCTCAGGTCATGATCCCAGGGTCCTGGGATCAAGCCTCACGTAGGGCTCCCTGCTCAGCGGGGAGCCTGCTTCTCCCTCTCCCTACCCCCTACTCATGCTCCATCTCGCTATCTCCATCTCTCTCTCTCTCAGATGGATGGATAAAGTCTTTAAAAAATAAAATCTTAAAAAATGTACAAAAGACTTAAATAGACATCTCACTAAAGAGAAAAACAAAATGGACAATAAACATATAAAAAGGTGTTCAACATCATTAACCATCAAAGAAATGCAAATTAAAACCACCATTAGTAGCATTACTCACCAAAGAACATCTAAAATTAAATGATTGACAATACAAAGGGTTGATTAAGATGTGGAACAACTAGAACTCTCATGCTCTGTAGGTGGAGTGTAATGTGGTACAATCACTTCGGAAAAATGTTTGGCAGCGCCTACTAAAACTAAGCGTACATGTGACCCTAGATATATACCAAAAAAATTAGTGCTTATGCCCATCAAAAGACAGGCATGACAACGGTTATGGCAGTTTTCCTTGTAATTGCTCAGAACTGGAAATGACCCAAATATCCATTAATAGAATGAATAAATAAATTCATACAATGGAATGCTACACTGCAATGAAAAAGGACAGACCATTGATATGCACACAACATGGATGAGTCTCCCTGACAATGTTGAATGAAAGAAGTCACACACAAAACAGTATATATTATATGACTCCAATTATATTAAATTCAAAAACATGCAAATTTAATCAATGGTGTCAGAATAGCATCTACCCCTGGAGGAGACACTAACAGAGATAGGGCACAAGGAAACTTCTGGGATAATGGAAATGTTTTCTATTTGTCTGGATAGTGGTTACAACTGTTATATACACACACATGCAAAAATTACCTAGCTCTTAAGATTTGTATACTCCATTATATATGTTATACCTCAATAAAAATTTTTAAAAGAAACAATCAGTAGCATTTGCCTACATCAACCACAACCAACTAGAAAAGGAATAGGAAATAAGATATAATTCACTATAACACCATATTGATATACCATAAAATCATAGTAATTAAAAACATACAACGATGTCACTTGCTCAGAAACAGGCAAATAGGAACAGAACAGAACCAAAAGCTATAAATTGAATCCTTATATAAATGGGGATTTCATATATGACAAAGTGGACACTCCAAAGTAATGGGGAGAGTACAGGTTGTGTAGTGGGTAGTTTTGGAAAAACTGGCCCTTTATAAGGAAAGAAATAAAACTGGCTCCCTACCTCACATCATATACATAAGTGGATCCCAGAAAGATCAAAGACATCATTTTGAAAAGCACAATTCTAACTAATAGAAGAAGTGTAAGAGATTTTTTTTTTTACTTAGAGAAAGGGAAAGGTTTTTGAAACTCAAAACGAAAAATGTGTCAAAATGAAACTAAGGATTTCTGTCCAATAAAAGATAACATAGACAAGGTCAATAGACAAATGGCAGACTCTCTAACGATATTTATCACATTTAAAACCCACAGAGGATTGTTATTGAATATATGTGTGGAATTTCTAAAAATCCATAGAAATAAGACCCAAAAGAAAAATGGGAAAATGTCATTAAAAAGCAATTCATAGAAGGGGAGGCTTGAGTTACAAAATGGGACATAAAGAAATGATCAAGATCACTAGTAATTAGTGAATCATGAAACAATGAGATACCATTTTTATTCTGTTAGAACGACCAAAAAAGATAAAGCTGTATGATACGCAGTATTTACAAGTATGTTACAAAATTGGCACTCTTGGTGTGCCTGGGTGGCTCAGTTGTTAAGCATCTGCCTTCAGCTCAGGTCATGATCCCAAGGTCCTGGGATCGAGTCCCACATTGGGCTTCTTGCTCAGCGGGGAGCCTGCTTCTCCCTCTGCCTGCTTCTCCCTCAGCCTGCCTCTCCCCCTGCTTGTGCTCTCTCTCTTTCTCTAACAAATAAATAAATAAAATCTTAAAAAAAAAGAAAAGAAAAGAATGCATAGCCTTTCTAGTGTTTCAACTGAAGCCCAGGGGTATTAATGAGATTTCTCCACTTTGTCAGGGCTAAAACTCCAGTGACCTCCAGACTGCTTGATCTCTAGTATCTCTGTTCAATTCTCAAGATCCTAGGGGCTTCTATCTGGCAAGACTTCAGTGGTCTCACAGTGTGTGTGTATAACCATTAGCCAAGTTCTAATGGGAGACCACTACACAGACTTCCAGGGATCATCTCTATAAAGCTCCCTCCTCCATGCAATTTCACTCCAAATATTCTAGTAATTTCCCCTGTCTTGAACTCTGATCTTTGCCTCCCTCAGATCGGCCAGGTTCTGCCAACTCTAGGTAAGAATTATTCTCAGACAGGGGCGCCTGGGTGGCTCAGTCGTTTAAGCAACTGCCTTCGGCTCGGGTCATGATCCTGGGGTCTGGGATTGAGCCCCATGTCTGGCTCCCTGTTCAGCAGAGAGCCTGCTTCTCCCTCTCCCTCTGCCTGCCACTCTGCCTACTTGTGCTCTCTGTCGAATAAATAAATAAAATCTTAAAAAAAAAAAAAAAAAAGAATTATTCTCAGACAGGTAAATGGACAATCATGGGGCTCACTTTGTAAGTTCCTTTTCTCTCAGGGGTCACAGTCTTACATTGTCTTTTTCTTTTCCTTTACCCAAAAATCAATACCTCATATATTCTGTCCAATTTTATAGTTGCTTACAGAGAGGTCTATTCCTGTAGTTACACCATTATGATTAGAAGTGGCATGTGTATGGGCTTGTAATTTATATCAATGTCATTATGCTATAAATTTCATTGAGTTGCTTCCTTTTTCACACAACAGTGTGTTTTCAAAGATCTGTTCCTATTGCTATGGGTAAGTACATAGAGATTGTTGCTTTTAACTGCAGCATGGTGTTCCACGGTGTGAATTTACTACTTTTATCTTTTCCAGTGCTCTAGTGATAGATATCTGGGTTACCTCCTACTTCCCCCTACAACAACAAAAAGCCATGAAGAATAAACTCTGAAATATAAACCTTCGGACTGGGAGTATAGCCTTATAGTGTGTAAGCATTATTTAACTTTGTGAAGTACTAACATTATTTTCCAAAATAGTTAAACCAGTTTATACTCTCATGAGCAGTGCAAAGAGTGTCATTTTTAAAAAAGATTTTATTTATTTGTCAGACAGAGAGAGAGAGAGCACAAGCAGCGGGGGAGGCAGGCCAAGAGAGAAGCAGGCAGAGGGAAAAGCAGGCTCCCCCTGAGCAAGGAGACCGATGCCGAACCTGTTCCCAGGACCTTGGAATCATGACCTGAGCTGAAGGCATGCACTTAACCAACTGAGCCACCCACGTGTCCCAAGAATCATGTCTTAAAGAAAAACTGACGCTAGATTCATCTTAAAATTTAAAAACAAACCCTCAAAGATGTCTAATGTGCTTTCAGGAAATATACATGGAAGAATTTAGCAGTAAAGGGGTATCATGTCTGCAACTTAATCTCAAACTTTTTGAAAAATATATGCAAAGAGAATGATAAAGCAAATGTGGTAAAATTTTAACGTTTGGAAAATCAAGGTAAAAGGGTATATGAGAATTCTTGGATCCTTCCCATAAAGTTTGCAATTCTTTCAAAGTAAGAAGTTAAAAATAATAATACTAATGAGGGGCGGCTGGGTGGCTCAGTTGGTTGAGTGTCTGACTCTTGATCTCAGCTCAGGTCTTGATCTCAGGGTCCTGGGTTCAAGCTCTGTATTGGGCTCCATACCTGTGGAGCCTACTTAAAATAAATAAATATATATATATATATAAAATAAAAAATAATGAAAAAATATACCACATTGTCACTTTTTTTAAAAGATTTTATTTATTTATTTGACAGAGAGACAGCGAGTGCGGGAACACAAGCAGGAGGAGTGGGAAAGGGAGAAGCAGGCTTCCCGCCGAGCAGGGAGCCCGATGCGGGGCTAGATCCCAGGACCCTGGGATCATGACCTGAGCTGAAGGTAGACGCTTAATGACTGAGCCACCCAGGCACCCCCCCCCTTGTTATTTTTTTTAATAATAGAAATGTATTCTCTCACAGTTCTGGAGTCTAGAAGTCCAAGATCAAGATGTCAGCAGGGTGGGCTCCTGGCTGGCTGAGTCAGGAGGAGCATGCAACTTTTGATCTCTGGTTGAGTGTAGAGATTATTTAAAGAAAAAAAAAAGAAGTCAGCAGGGTTAGTTTGTTCCAAGGATTCTCTCCTTGGCTCGCAGATGGCTGCCTTCTCACTGTATCCCCACATAGTGTTTCCTCTGTGTATATGCTTCCCTTGCATCTCTTTTTGTAGTCCTAATCTCCTCTTCTAATAAGGACACCAGTCAGCCTGGATGAGGGCCCACCCTAATGGTTTCATTTTAACTTTTCCTCTTTTAAGGCCCTATCTGCAAATATAGTCACATTCTGAGGTACCTATAGAGCTTCAACATAGGAATATTGGGGGGACACAATATAACATCCCTAATCCCTCTCCTTTTTCTAAGTCCTCTTTGTTTCTTTTTTTTTTTTAAAGATTTTATTTATTTATTTGACAATGAGAGAGCACGAGAGAGAGACAGAGGGCAAGCACAAGCAGGGGGAACGGCAGGCAGGGGAGAAGCAGGCTCCCTGCTGAGCAAGGACCCCGATGTGGGGCCCGATCCCAGGACCCTGGGATCATGACCTAAGCCGAAGGCAGACGCTTAACTGACTGAGCAACCCAGGCGCCCCAAAGTCCTCTTTGTTTCTTGAAAAATTTTTAAAAATAAAAATCAACTATGATTGTGGATTTCTAAATTTAGTCTTATAATTCTGTCAATACGTTTTTTACATTCCATATTTGGGGCTATGTTATTTCCTGGTGAACTTTTTTTTTCTTTTTTTTTTTTTAAAGATTTTATTTATTTATTTGACAGAGAGAGACACAGCGAGAGAGGGAACACAAGCAGGGGGAGTGCGAGAGGGAGAAGCAGGCTTCTGCCGAGCAGGGAGCCCGATGCGGGGCTCAATCCCAGGACCTTGGGATCATGACCTGAGCCGAAGGCTCAGTGGGGAGTCTGACGCTTAACGACTGAGCCACCCAGGCGCCCCTCCCATTGCTGGGCCTTTGTCATCTCCTCTGCTTGCATTGTTCTGCCCTCAGTCTTGTTATTGTGCCTTTCAGTGCTACGCATCCAGAGTCCAGCTCAGATGCCCCCTCCTTCATCTACCCATCCCTATTATCTCAGCTGCAAGTGATGACTCCCTCTCTCCTCGGAGCTCCCATTTCTACTGCTTTTAAGAATATTTTTCATTCACAACTCTGTATTATATAAAAACATCATCTCTAGGGATGCCTGGGTGGCTCAGTCGGGTAAGCGCCTGCCTTCGGCTCAGGTCATGATCCCCAGGGTCCTGGGATCGAGTCCCGCATCAGACTCCCTGCTCAGCGGAGAGCCTGCTTCTCCTTCTGCCTGCTGCCTCTCCCTGTTTGTGCTCTCTCTCTCTCTGACAAATAAATAAATAAAATCTTAAAAAAAAAACAAAAAAAAAAAACACATCATCTCTATTAGATTTTATGAGTCCCTTGAAGTAAATACAAAGACTATTATATATGTTTCCTTCCTAGGAGAGCTACACATGCACAGAATGGGTGCTTAATTATTTACTCTTCCTTCTCCTGATATGTTGCTTATCTTCTCCCCATTTCTCAGATCTTAATCCTTTCATGGTGTCAACTATCCTTAAGAACATGGCATTGAGCCAAAACTCGTTGGCACATAGTAGATTTTCAATATGTGTTAGTTGAATGGAAGATCTGTCTTTTACTTGAGACTAGGTCAGCATCACATCCGTGAACTGGGCATTGGAAGGATATACCCAGTATTTCAAATTAATATTTTCAGGAACAAACATGTTCCTCTTACTGCATTGCATGTTTATTCTATTTTTTAAAAAGATTTTATTTATTTATTTACTTGACAGAGAGAGCACAAGCAGGGGGAGCAGCAGAGGGAGTGGGAGAAGCAGGCTCCCTGGGAGACCAACATGGGGCTCGATCCCAGGACCCCAGGATCATGACCTGAGCTGAAGTCAGACACTTAACCAACTGAGCCACTGAGGCACCCCTGCACGTTTATTCTAATGGTGTTACCACCCTTCAATCACTAAGGCTTAGAAACTTTATGTTGTCTTGCCGCCACATCTAAAGTTGCATTGCTATAGTCTGGGTTTCCCCCAAAGTAGAGCCCGGGCCATAATGCCAGTAGTTTATTTGGAAGTATAATTCCAGAGAGCAGGAGTGAGGAGTAAAACTAGGAAGGAGAAAGAGCCAACAAGGAAAGGTTTTAGTTGTCTCCTACTAAGGGAGACTGGCCTGTGGGACTATGAGATTTATGAAATGTATCTTGGGACCATCCTGACCCAGAGAAAATAAGAGAGAATTAGCTCTTATAGGATTTGCCTCCCAGACTGTTAACCTTCCTGCACTTCTAGGTTGTGCATGCAGAAGAGCCAAGCATGTTTCTGTGGGCATACTGTAAGATGGCATCACAGAAGCCCTGGGTAGGAAGTGAGAGGCCTGTGGTTCAGGCGTGAGGTGAGGCCCAATCACACACACAGGTTGTATAGGTATATGTCAAAAACTGTATTTGTGGGCACCTGGGTGGCTCAGTGGTTAAGCATCTGCCTTCGGCTCAGGTCATGATCCCAGGGTCCTGGGATGGAGTTCCCATCGGGCACCCCGCTTGGTGGAGAGTCTGCTTCTCCTTCTGCCCCTCCCCCTGCTTGTGCATGTGCTCTCTCTCTCCCTCCCTCTCTCTCGCAAAAATAAATAAATAAAAAACCTTAAAAAAAAAAAAAAAGAACTGTATTTGCAAGCCACAGTTATAGGGATGCTGACAGAAGATATGAGACTCCTAGGTCAGAGGCAAAGGACTTTATTACTCACCACCCAGCAGGCACAGCAGTTTTATGTCCATATCAGTGCTCTGTTTCTGCAGTCCTCGTCAATCTCAGTGAGAACCAATTGTCCCTCCAGGGAGGAAGGGATCTGATGTAATCAATCTGCTACCAAGTGTCCGACTGGTTTCCTCAAGGAATGGAGTGATATTGAGGGCTCAGCATTCATCTCTTCTACTGGCAGGTTGGGCATACATTAGGTAAAAATAGCCAGATCAACTTTGATTAGAAGGAACCCATAATGTTGGACCCATGCTGCTATCATGGCCACTCCATTAGTAGGCCCATTGTTTAAGCACTGGGATGGCCAAGGAGAGAGTCTGACTGGCAACCATTGGACAAGTCATCCTGCCTGCCTGGTTTCTGAGAGCGTTTTTTTGTGATGTTTAGTCTCTGGTGGACATTATAATGAGGCACAAAGATCTACGCACTTTGTGCCTATTTCTTTAAGTCCACTTGTTTACCTTCCCCAGTTCTCTTTGTCCCCATCTTCCAACGTTTCTTTTTCCAGCACCCTGATTAACCAGATAAAACATTTACCCCTAGAGTCCATATATATCCTTATCTCAAGCCACTTATCCCGCCATATAAAGTGATGAGCAAATGTACTGTTACCAACTCCACCTGGTGGGAGAATTTTCCTTCACCACCAACGGGTTCTTTAAGGTCACCCTTGAGTAGAGCTGTGGTTCAGCATAGTCCATTTTTTATTAGGACCAACATATTAGCTGATCTTTCTGTGAACCAGGCCTACCTTTCCTGCCCCCATCATTGAAGTGAATTGAAAGAGAGGCTTCAGTGCTACGGAGGTAAGACACGAGTTTGGGTCACTTGTTATCGTAATTCACTTATGCCTTCTCATCCTGCTTAGACCCAATCCCAAATCTATCATTTCTATTGGACAACGGAATGCTTGACCTTTCTTTTTTTTTTAAGATTTTATTTTAAAGTAATCTCCATACCTAATTAGGGCTCAAACTCACAATCCTGAGATCAAGAGTCACACGTTCTACTGGTTGAGCCAGCCAGGCACCCCTGGAATGCTTGACCTTATGACGTGGTAGATCTTGTAACACCTGTTCATTTCATTGGGACCTCTGATTGCATGGTCACTAGTGTCCCATGGAAAAGCACTTGGGCTCCACTGGGTCCCAGTTACACACTAGAAACTGTTTCTCAAGCAATTATTTAAAGGATCAGATAGTAAATATTTTATACTTTGTAGACAACATATAATTTCTGTTGCATATTCTTTTTTATAATATCCCTTTAAAAAATGTAAAACCACTGTTAGCTTGTGAGGTGTAAAAAACAAAACCCAAACAAACTGAAATCAAAACCAAACAACAAAAGAAGTTGAAGTGACTGACCCCCAAGCCAGAGTTTTCCAACCTCTGGTCTAAAACCCTAGCAACATATGGCAACTCTCCTTTAGAGCTTGCAAGAGTGGTTTTACCTACCATGGATCCCTCTGACATATCACATCTACTGAGTCATATGACCCATAGGACAGCTTTCTCTGTTGCTTGGACATTCTCTGCAGCAGGGTCTCTCTTTTGCTCTTGGTCTGACTCAAAATTGGGAGCTTTCCTAGATATCTGATAAATGGATAAAGCAATATTCCCGAATGTGGGATAGGCTGCTTTCATAATGGAAATAAGTCCATCAAGCACAAAAGAATGCAGTCTTTCTTCGTGAGAGGTGAAGTGCCTTGTCCTTTAACTTTTAAGGGATGCCACAGACCATTGGATCCCTAAACACTTCACCAATGTGGTAGTCCCTTAAGTCTTCATGAGTTTTATCTCTCTCTCTGGTCTGCATATGTAATACTAGGGTATTTGGGGGTATTTATCACTTCTGTTCACCAAGTCCAATTAGTATGACCTATATTGGACCCGTGTGATGTTCTGTAGAATATTCTTTTTTTTTTTTTTAAGATTTTATTTATTTATTTGACAGAGAGAGACACAAGCAGGGGGAGGGGAGAGGGAGAAGCAGGCTTCCTGCGGAGCAGGGAGCCCAATGTGGGGCTCGATCCCAGGACCCTGGGATCATGACCTGAGCTGAAGGCAGACGCTTAACGACTGAGCCACCCAGGCGCCCTTCTGTAGAATATTCTTAAGAGATCAAGTTCACTGCAGACTATATGAGGACAGAGCCGGAGACTTAAATAAAACAGTCATGGGGCAAAGCAATAAATGGGTATTAATGTCTTTTCCACTAAAGGCAAACTGGTTTTGGTCCTTACTTTCTACAGAGCCATAGCCACTTATTAATTACTAGAAGCTGTGTTCATGTGTTGATATACATTCCTTATGTTCAAGCTTCAAAAGAGCCATTCCTGGCAGAGTGTTAGGACCAGCTCCAGGTGTTGCTTTTGCCAGAACACTGAATCTGAATTTTGGGCGAGTGCCTCCATGCTAATAAATTCTCACCTACTTAGCTTTATATCTTACTCAGCAGAGTAAGCTTTAACATGCTCCAGATATACTCCTTTGGTTTCTGTTGGGACATATTAGCCATTTTCTATGATTCTTAGTGTATGATTGATTTTCTCTTGCAGCAGGAATGATATTTCCCTTCCAGGGCTGTACCGAGATCTAACCCTAGTTACCAGTATTAGCCTGGAGCAATGAAGAGTGGCAGGGGTAGATCTTAAGAAGGACAAGAGTCATCTTATGAGACATCTGCCTCAGATTAGATCTTGCAGGATCCTCAAGTGAAGGGAAGGACCACTTCTAGCTGGACTTCTTCCTTCTGGATTCTGCGAGCTTGGCGGATTTAGGAGAATCCAGGGGTTCAAAATTCTCATGCTTAGCCATCTAATTATCTTTATCCTAGATCTCAGAGTTCTACTTTTTATCAGGGACTGACTTTGACATAAGAGATCTGTTGAGTCTTTGAAGCAATACTATCCTTATGATTAGGACCTAGGCCTGATTTTCAACACAGGCTACAATTTTTTACAGGCTTGGGGTTATATCGTAGAGGCCCTCTCTTTCATAGCTTAGAGTGGTTAATTGGCTTACAGGAGTTTGTCCTTTTCCTTTTTAATTCCAGTCTACCAATGCTAACAAAAGTGAACTCCAACCACAATCTCATAGTTATCATTGCCCTATGCTGTTCAAGTGCCACAGTCACTGTATACATACCAATACTTCCCTTCACCTACACCTCATCCCAATCAAACATAGGTGAGATTCTTAGTAAATGGGATTCCAGGGCAGGTCAGAGGTCATCTCACCCATCTAACTAAACCTGTTACCAGTAACGATGAAGTCCTCATTAGGTGATACAATTCCTTCCCAAGGGTCTGCTTTCTAAGACCATTTTCTGTATCAATGCTCTTAGCCTGGGTTGCCCCAATAGCAGACCCCGAGACAAAAGCTTACGTGTTCATTTTAGAGTGTGATTCTGGAGGGCAGAAGTGAGGGACAACTTGAGTTAGAACAAGGAAAGAGGCAGAAGTCAAGACAGAGACCAGCTATAGAGTTAGCCACTGTTCTGGACAACAGGTTGCTAGATCCTGGGAGGCCATCTGAGGAATTATTTGAAATGTAGCTCAGGACTGTCCACCTAAGGGAAGAGAGGGGGAGCATTTGTCCATTCCTGTTCTCATTGGTTAAGTGTTGCCCCACAAGGCTGAAACCTGCCTGGGCACTTCAGGGTTACACATGTGCAAATACCCAAGCAGGTGCCCTCAGATCCCACGACGGGATTAAAGAAGTCCTAGGGCAGGAAGTGAGAGGTAAATTACAGGCTTGAAATGAAGGGCTGACAGGGAGCCTGGGTGGCGCAATTGGTTAAGGTTAAGTGTCCGACTCTTGGTTTCAGCTCAGGTCATGATCTCAGGGTCGTGGGATTGAGCCCCAAGTTGGGCTCCACGCTCAGCGGGGAGTCTGCTTAAGACTCTCTCTCTCTTCCCACCCACACATTCTCTCTCTCTAAAGTAAATAAATAAATCTTAAAAAAAATGAAGTGCTGCCCAGTTGCACCTTGACATGAAGGTAGATGAAACCTGCACAGAATTGGTCACTACCACTGTAGCTACGAGGATTTGAAGTGGTGCATAAGGGGTATATAAAAGACCCGTGAACTTTACTTCCTGAAATATTACTCTCTAGCAACACTTAGATCCTTATTATCCCTTACCTAGACTACGGCAGCTCACTTTTATGTGTTATCTGTTCTTACTCTCAGTCCTTCCAAATCAACCTTCATATTATTACCAGAGTAATCTGTCTAAAATACAGGTAATTCTCTGGTTCAAATAATAAGCATGATGAGGACAGTGATGATGATGATGACAAAGATAATAATAATAATAATACAAGTAATAGTAATAATTCGTCCTGAATATTTACTCTGTGCCAGGTTCATTTTTTTTTTTTTTTTAAGATTTTATTTATTTGTGGAGCACCTGGGTGGCTCAGTCAGTTAGGTGTCTGCCTTTGGCTCAGGTCATGATCTCAGGGTCCTGGAACTGAGACCCACATCAGGCTCCCTGCTCAGCGGGGAGTCTGCTTCTCCCTCTCCCTCTGCCGCTTCCCCTGTTTGTGCTCTCTAGCCCTCTCTCTGTCAAATAAATAAAAAAGAAATCAGCTTGGATTAAATATATTTTATTTATTTGTCAGAGAGAGAGAGCGCACAAGCAGGGGGAGCGGCAGGCAGACGGAGAAGCAGGCTCCCCGCTGAGCAAGGAGACCAATGTGGGACTCGATCCCAGGACCCTGGGATCATGACCTGAGCCAAAGGCAAACGTGTAACTGACTGAGCCACCCAAGCATCCCCGTGTACAGTGTTTAGAGCTTTATGTGCATTTATTCATTTCTCACAACTCACCAAGACAAATATCATTATTACTTAAATGTTCATGAGAACTGAGTCTCACTGAGATTATATAACTTGCTCAAGGTCATATACCTGCCATGTGGAACGGTTCAAATTCAAATCCAAGTCTTTTTAATTTAAGTCTGAGCTTTTAAACCACTCCACACTACTGTCTTAAATATTTTTACCTATAGCACAAAGTTTAACATAACACTTGAACATTTCGGCGCTAACTGACCTTTCTGGACTCATCTCTCATTATTGTCCTCCCCTTTCCTCTCCAACAGACTCTGTGCTCTCATTACTCTATGTCTGTACACCTCTTGTGTCTTCTTCCCGAAATGCTCTTCATCTTAACTCCATGTGCAGAAGTGTCTCTTTCTCATCCTCTAAGTTCAAAATAGTCATCTGAAAATCCTCCTGGACACCTTAAAAATTAATAATTTTGAACTATAGTCTGTTCTTCCATCTTTCTAGCCTTACATTTTTCCTTCTATCCTTCCTACCTCACTGTCTTTCTCTCTTTCATACTTTACTTTCTGGGTGGCAGATGTGAAAAGTTGTGTTAATTATATATAATCTCAGTTCTTAGCACATTATCGTCATCAGCCTGTGTGAGACTCCTCTACTTTTCCTCCTTTCATCTGTGACTCTCATTAGCATCTCCTTCCCTTCCATGGGCAACCACTTTAATATATTTGATATGTATCCCTGATTAATTATAATCTTTGTAGAATATATAATATTATTCTGTGTGAGGATGCATTTTAAATGTTTTTTTTTAAGATTTATTTATTTATTTATTTATTTAAGAAAGAGCAAGAGTGAGCACGAGCTGGGTGAAGGGCAAAGGGAGGAGCAAAGTCCCTGCAGAGCAAGGAGCCCGATGCAAGGCTCAATCCCAGGATCCTGGGTCATGACCTGAGCCGAGGGCAGACATTTAACCGACTGAGCCACCCAGGCGCCCCCCATTTTTAAATGTTAAGTAAAATAGACTTTAATGAAAAAAATTATTGAGATAAACAGAAATATTCATATGATAAAAGTTTCAGTTCACCAGGGGCACCTGGGTGGCTCAGTCGTTAAGCGTCTGCCTTCGGCTCAGGTCCTGATCCCAGGGTCCTGGGATCGAGCCCTGCATCGGGCTCCCTGTTCAGCGGGAAGCCTGTCAAATAAATAAATAAAATCTTAAAAAAAAAAAAAGGCCCAACAATGGGAGAGCATGGTTTGTGAGAATGTGCTAGTTAGGATTTTTGGTTGCAAAGATCACATTACTTTAAGTGATAAAGATTACTTTCAAGGCTATGTGGGAAAATAAAGAAGACAGGAATCTCAATCACGCGGGACTGAGGCCTCATTGGGGATTAAATTACATCTGGGAACTGGGAGGTTATACTGGATCCAAGGCAACTCAAGGGATCAGGTGTTTTGTCTGGATCCCTGTCTGTGGTCTATCACTACATAAGGATGCTCTCCCTGCATCTACTACCACTTAACTTCTTGTTTTGTTTCTGCACACTCAAGATTCTGTCTACTCCCGCCTTCTGCTGTGTCATAACTTCCAGTTACACCTTTTTCTCTGTATGTCTTTCATCTTGTGACCCTGCTAGTAACCATTTTACTGTCTGGGTCTCAAATTCAATCTTTGCAAGAGAAAATTTGATTGATCTGGTTAATTATTATCATTCTCATTGAGCAACTCCCTTGGGCAATTGGACAGCCTATGAATAGAATGGTCAATTAGATGTGTCAAAGGTGACAGAGTCCTGTGGTATATAATAAGGTGACCTCACCGCTGCGGGGGTGAAGGCACTGCTCCAATGCTAGGCATACTAAGTAGAGTAACTTGGCCTGATCTCAGGTATAACAAAGAGGAATAAACCTGGGACAAGATAATGATGACCATAAGTGCCAGGATAAGTCATTTAGGTTTAATTGACTAGGCCAGAGTTCTCAACCCTATCAGACCCCTTTTCGTAATGTTCTCTCTATTATTCTTTTTTTTTTCCTTTTTTTGTTTTTGTTTCAAACTCTCTACTCTTCTTCTTTTTTTTAGATATATTTTTTAAGATTTTATTTATTTATTTGATAGAGAGAGACAGAATGAGAGAGGGAACACAAGCAGGGGCAGAGGGAGAGGGAGAAGCAGGCTTCCCGCAGAGCAGGGAGCCCGATGTGGGGCTCAATCCCAGGACCCCGGGATCATGACCTGAGCCGAAGGCAGACACTTAACGACTGAGCCACCCAGGTGCCCCTCAAACTCTCTACTCTTCTTAAATGGGGTACATAGATACTATAATCTAACTACACACGCATATATTTTTTTAAAAAATCAACAAAGTGCTCTAACTGTATTACAAAAAAAAAAAACCCAACCCAAAGGAAAGTTATTTTTAATAAAGTAATATGTACTTCAGTATGTAATTGCTCATGCATAGCTATACCAGAAGTCATAAAGCAGTAGTCAGATGCTAGCGACTATACATAGCGAAACTATAAATGTGACAGTTGCAATTTAGACTGATACAAGCTTGTTGTGTTGGTGACTCAGATGCCATCAACAACACTGCAATCAGCAATGTAACTTTTTGAAATGGTATCATCAACCCCCAGCATAGTGTCTAGTTAAATTTAGTATTTTTTGAGATGAAAAAAAAAAATCTGAAAGCAAAAGATACCCATTAAAGATTTTAAAAAGACAAGTGTCTGGATCAGAACAAACTTCAGGAAGATTTAAGACTCTTAAATGATGATGAGCTTCAAGGTCTGGGTTGTTTTCATCTTTGGCTGATCTCCCACTGCTACCCCAGTGCTTATAAGTAGTAGGCACTCAATATATGATTTTGAATTGAATTGATTTGAATCAAATAATATCTCCAGCAAAGTACCCACAGGGCCCTTTGGTATAACATTATCTTAGGGCAGAGCTCCAGAAAGGCAGTATTAACAGAAGCGACTCCCTCACCACAGGATCCAAAGTCAGTCGTATCTCCATTTCTCATGTTCAGGACCCTGGAGTCTGAAGCAGAATTTCTAGGTCCAGCGCTTCTGAAAAAAAAAAAAAAAAAAAAGAAAAGAAAGTAAAAGAAAAGAAAAAGCTACATTCTATTAGATCATCTCAAGATTTTCTAGCAACTAACCCAAGGAACCACAATAACAGAAGTCTTGAACAAAAATCCATCATAGGTAGCTGGCACACATGTTCCAAATTTTGGTTGATTATTTAGAGAAACATCTTCAGCACATAGCATAGTGTCTGACCCATAATAGCCACTTACTTACCAAATATGTGTTGAATGGATGAATGAATAACAGCAGTTGAAAAAAATACCTAAGACAGAAAAATGAAAAGGGAAAATTCTAGTGTGTGTTACAACAGAACCAGATCTAGGACTCAGATTAGTTTTGTTTGAAGAACTATTAAGCTTTCTGACTCAAAAGCAAGCAATCAGGCCACAAGTTCAAAACAAAACAACAAGAAATAAGTAAGTAATGGGCGCCTGGGTGGCTCAGTCAAGCATCTGCCTTCAGCTCAGGTCATGATCCCAGGGTCCTGGGATTGAGTCCCAAGTCTGGCTCCCTGCTCTACAGGGAATCTGCTTCTCCCTCTGCCCCTCCTCCCACTAGTTCTCTTAATCTCTCTCTCTCAGATAAATAAATAATCTTAAAAAAAAAAAAAAAGAAAGAAGTAAGTAATATATTTGCATAGTTACAATGTAGTACTGGAGAGTTTAAGATAAAAAGTAACAGCTTCTTGATCTCCTTCTCCCCCCGCCTTCAGTCCCACTGCCTCCAAATAGGTACAAGTTTCTGTATATAAACTTTGTTCCAAAGATCTTGCGACATTATACCTCTTTTCAGCTTTATCTATTTTCTCTAACTATGAAATTACTGATCTGATCCAGAAGGCTTACACGTTGAGTGGATTTTCGAATGGTGGGAAAGTTTGCAAGAACTACTACAATTTCAGCCTCGGTAGCCACGGTAGATGTGCCTGTCACTGCTCAATACATAGCTATTGTTGTCTTTAGTAGCAAAAAGACAATATTTATAAGAAAACATCTATGGAGCACTATGCGCAGGCATCATTCTAAGCGCTGTACAAATATGATCTCTTCTAGCTCTCACAACAGTTTATGAGGTATGTACTATTATTAACTCAATTTTTCAGATGAGGAAATGGAGACTGACATAGGTTAAATAATTTGTTCCAAGTTACACAGAAGACTGTAAACAGTGGCAACTGAACATAAACTGCTTGATGAAAATCTGAAAATGTCTCAGATACAACTCTGAATTCCATTCGTGTCAGACTCCTGGAAAGGTCTAGTCTTTTTAGATGTATACCTCATAGGGGTGCCTGGGTGGCTCAGTCTGTTAAGCATCTCACTTCGGCTCAGATCATATTTTCAGGGTCCTGGGATGGAGCCCCTCATTGAGCATCTAGTGACACACTCCCACACCCCCGAGCTCAGTGAGGAGTCTGACCCTCTCCCTCTGCCACTTGTGCTCTCCCAAATAAATAAATAAATAAAATCGTTAAAAATAAATAGGGGCACCTGGGTGTCTCAGTTGTTAAGCATCTGCCTTCGGCTCAGGTCATGATCCCAGGGTCCTGGGATCGAGCCCTGTGTAGGGCTCCCTGCTTGGGAGAGAGCCTGCTTCTCCCTCTCCCACTCCCCCTGCTTGTGTTCCCTCTCTCGCTGTGTGTCTATCAAATAAATAAATAAAAATCTTAAAAATAAATAAATAAATGTATACCTTATAGCATTAAAGAAAGGCTATGAATATCCAAGTGGGATTAAATACCAAAAGAATAATTGGAGAAATTATGCCAGCTCTTAAAAAGAAAATAACCTTTCCTATAGTGCAATGGTTGGCAGCCACTTTTCCATATTAGTTTCCACCATTTTGCCCAGTGAGGTTTCCCCATGAAAGACAAACATGGACAATCAGAAACAAGAAAAGAGCAATTCCAGTCAATAATCTACAAGCACACTACAAGAGGATAATTTAGTTTATGTGGTGAGCATAATGCAGTTATTTAAAATAATGATCTTGAACATCTGTGAGACATGGGCAAATGTTTATATAACATTACCTGAAGACAGTAAAATAGCAAATGATAGCTCTGATGCAGCTTTGGAAAAACCTCTTATTGTGAACAAAAATGCAAGGGGAGAAGCAAAAGTAATTGTGGTTTCCAGTTTTAGGGACTGTAATTAGGTATGATTTTTTTCCCCAGAAACTTCTATAGTACCATTTTGACTAAAAAAAGAAACTTGAATAAAAACAATAAAACATACAAAAATGGGTTTCTGGCTTCAGTAGTATAGTAGTGGGGAAAAACTAGAGAAAGAGCTACGGATTAAGATTATCAGGGACCTCTAGAAAGTTTCCTGTGCGGTGCTCTCATCCAAGTAGAACTTTATTTTAGGTAAACTTTTATTCCAAGGTTTATTTTCTCTTGGAATTCTGGAAGTTTTGCTTTTGCATTAAAAAAAAATTGTGGGGGCGCCTGGGTGGCTCAGTCGTTAAGCGTCTGCCTTCGGCTGGGGTCCTGATCCCAGGGTCCTGGGATGGAGCCCCGCGTTGGGCTCCCTGCTCCGCGGGAGGCCTGCTTCTCCCTCTCCCACTCCCCCTGCTTATGTTGCCTCTCTCGCTGTGTCTCTCTCTGTCAAATAAATAAATAAAAGCTTTAAAAAATAATAATTGTGTGTGAGTGTTTTGTTTTAATTATTATTTACTGCATTTTGGAACTGAGTCAGACAAATCATTTTTGGTCCTGGGCAAGTCCCTTCTTCAAAATCTATCCTGTCTTTGACACAAAGCTTGTCTCTTTTCCCCAGGTGGGTAGCTTCCACTGAAACCTGCGTACAGGATCTGCTGCTTCGGGCTACCTCAAGATTTCCAACTTCGGTCTCCGTTTCCACGCCAGTGCACGACCGCCCAGGCCCTGCGCCTAAGCGCGTCTACGCGAGGCGGTGCGGACAGACCGCCCGGCTCCGCGCGCAGCCCCGGCGCTCGGGAGCTTCGGCGCGCAGCGCCCCGGGGCGTGCTGCGCTGACTCAGCTCTTCCGGCCGCCGTCGGCGGCGGGCCGCTGCCCTGAGGGTGCCGACGCCGGGCGTCACGGCTCCGGGGCATCAGGCCCTCGCCTCGCGCGGGGCGATCCTGCTCCGCCGTGACTCAGCCGCTTCGGTCCCGGGCGCGCTAACCCGCCGCCGCCGCGACGCGCTTCTCCCGCGGGCCTCGGAGGTCCTGAAAGGGACTGACAGCTCGTTCAGGCGTCCCTGAACTGCAGGGCTTGGGCCCTGCAAGGCCCTTCTGGGTAGAGATGTTGAGGTCTCAGCTCGGGAAAATACCCTCGGCCCGCAGTGCAGAGAGTGGCTAATCTTGATCTGGGCAATTGAGGTCTGGGGCAGCCTTGGGGCTTTAGAGCCCGACGACCTGCCTCGGCAGCTCAGCTCAGCCACTTGCAGGCGTGGAACCCCCCAGAGAGTTACTTAATCTAGCCAAATCTCACTTTGCACGTGGGCAAAATGGGGGTGAGGCCATACCCACCTTGGTGGTGTTGACACAGCCTAGCAAATCGTGGGAACTCAGCAAATCTCAGTTTTTGTTATGATTTCCTTTGAAAGTCCTAGTAGATGTAGTTCTTCCTCTCCCCATGCCTCCGCAACCATCTCGCACTTCTTACATCTCAGGGCAGGGTCACTGCAGTGACTTACTAACTGGTTTTGCCGCATTCCCATCCAGCTCTCACCCAATGACCTGGTCCTTTTTTTTTTTTTTTTTAAGATTTTATTTATTTGTTTGACAGATAGAGACATAGCGAGAGAGGGAACACAAGCAGGGGGAGTGGGAGAGGGAGAAGCAGGCTTCCCACCGAGCAGGGAGCCGGATGCGGGGCTCGATCTCAGGACTTTGGGATCATGACCTGAGCTGAAGGCAGCCGCTTAACGACTGAGCCTTAACGACTGAGCCACCCAGGCGCCCCAACCTGGTACATTCTTAAGGCACACTGTGTTCTTTAAGACATTGCGCTGTTCAAGAAAATGTAACACTTCCCTGTTGTCTTTTGGTTTGAGTAGAAAGTCCTTTTCCTAGTATTTAAAGCACTAAAGCCTGGCTGGTCCACACCCCCATCCCTCCCATAAATATTTTATGCTTACTCTTCCACCTGCATTGTGGCACCCCTGCAGGAGCTGGGGGTTGGGGAGATAAACACATAAACACATAAACACATAATACCGTGTATAAGTGCTCTGATGTAAGTATGAGCAGGACATGGAAAGACCAAGTGAATAGAAGGGAAAGGGGAAAGTTTGGAAAGGCATGCGCGTTTGCGCTCTCTCTGTCTCTCTAAAATAAATAAATAAATCTTAAAAAAAAAAAAAAGTCCAAAATTAAGATTTAAGTACTTTGAGAGGATGGGCAACGAGTGGGGTTGTGTATTTGGTGTATTTGTGAGGGTGCTACACCTTTATCTCCCACAACAGCAAGTCCATAAATCATGTTTAACACAGATATATCAGGAAATAACAACATATACACATTATTTTAAATATGGAGGTAAATACCTGAAGCAACAGGGAAAGTGGAAAATGGTTGTCCTTGGGCTATGAAGAGGATCAGACAGAAGACAACTGTTTTTCACTATACATTTTTTAAAAAGACTTTATTTATTTATTTATTTATTTATTTATTTATTTATTTATTATTTGAGAGAGAGAGAGAGAGAGGGTGTGCACAAGCAGGGGGGAGGGGCAGAGAGAGAAGGAGACTCCTAGCTGAGCAGAGAGCTCAAGGAGGGGCTCCCAGGACCCCAGATCATAACCTGAGTGAAGGCAGATGCTTAACCGACTGAGCCACCCAGGCACCCCTCACTATACATTTTTAGTGGTATTGAAGTTGAAATATTTTTCAATATTTCAGTGAACATTTTCAATGAAAAGGTTTTTTTTTTTTTAAAGATTTTATTCATTTATTTGACAGAGAGAGACACAGCGAGAGAGGGAACACAAGCAGGGAGAGTGGGAGAGGGAGAAGCAGGCTCCCCGCAGAGCAGGGAGCCCGATGTGGGACTCGATCCCAGGACTCTGGGATCATGACCTGAGCTGAAGGCAGTCGCTTAACCGACTGAGCCACCCAGGCGCCCTCAATGAAAAAGTTTTAAAATTCATTTATTTTTATATGGGTAAAAATAAAAGCATACAAACTAATCCTCCCATAATTTCATTTCTTTAAAAGATATTTATTTATTTTGGAGAGAGAGAGAACGAGCAGGGGGAGGGCAGAGGGAGAGGGAGAGAGAGAATCCTCAAGCAGGCTCCGTGGGGAGCATAGAGCCTGAGGAGGGGCTTGATCCCACCACCCGGAGATCATGATTTAAGCCGAAACCAAGAGTCAGTCACTCAACCCACTGAGACACACAGGCTTACCCCCATACTTTCATTTCTATGTATATATACCAAGGTGATAATTACAGATAAGGGCAAAGATTTATATACAATAGCCATTGTAGGATAATTTAGTTAGAAGCAAAAAAAAAAAAAAAAAAAGGCAGCACGGTAAATGTCTAACATAGTGCAATAATCTAAAAAAATCACAATGCTTCTTGAGAATTAATTTCATAGTAAATCGCTAATTTAAAAATGAGTGAAAAAAAGCAATGCAAAAGTACATATATTCTTAGTATAAACAGACTGGGTGGTAATCCTTTAGAATACTTACGCTGTGTATCTCTGGGAATTAGGATTATGGAATTAAGATCGTGTCAGTTGGGTTCTATAGGAAGCAAATGCTGAGTTGGAATCAGTGAAAAAGTTTGTCGGGGAGTTCAACCAATAAAAAGAAAGGGGAGGAAGTAGAACTGGGCAAATGTGATACAAAATCTTTCCCAGCACAGCAGGGAACTTTGGAGGAGAGATTGCCTATTGGAGGTGTCTTCTGATGGGTAGAAACAAACAGGCCTTTGTACCACCACCTTCCACAGTCATTGGTTGGGGACACTCTGAGAACAGACTGACCTTGGCTGGACAGCTGAGGATGACCAAGAGGTTAACAGCTGAATGCTGTCACTCCCTGGAGCTGGGCAGTAAGTCCTTTCTGGAGGGGAACTCTGACCAGTGCATCTCTCTATCTGCAACAAAGCGTGATTTTTTAAAGATATTTTTATACATTTTTTTGTGATCTCCTAATTTTGGCACCAAATGTGCCATATTTTTATAATACAAATTTTAAATAAGTAAGTAGACTCCAAATAAATGTTCAGAAGGGGTTTCCTATGGTAAAGTACATGTGCTTTTAGAGCCTTGATTTTTTTTTTTTTTTTTTGGTGAGAGGTCATTGCTGTCCCTTTCTGGCTTACAGGGTATGCTCCAAGTACATAAGATTGCCAGAGCTGAGTGCTGAGTTCCAGTATCTCATCTGTGTGATGAGGAAATCTTATCTCACTAAAATCATGAAAATAATATTAGTTCTTTCACTCACTCAACAAATATTTGTTATGTGTCTACCTATTAAACTACTGTACTAGGCTCTTTGATGTAAAATTAATGAGATGTTGATCACACACTTATAAAGCTTGCAGTTTAGTAGATGAAATAAGTCATAAGTCATGCACTTAATGTGTTAAAAATGTACATACCCGGGACGCCTGGGTGGGTCAGTCATTAAGCGTCTGCCTTCAGCTCAGGTCATGATCCCAGGGTCCTGGGATCGAGCCCCGCCTCGGCTTTCCTGCTCAGCAGGGAGCCTGCTTCTCCCTCTCCCTCTACCTGCCACTCCCCCTGCTTGTGCTCTCTCTCTCTCTCTCTCTCTGTGTCAAATAAATAAATAAAATCTTAAAAGAATGTACATACCCTTAGAGTTTCAGTTTTGCAGGATGAAAAGAGTTCTGGAGATTAGTTGCACAGCAATGTGAATGCACGTAACACTACTGAAATGTATACTTAAAAATGGTTAAGATGGTAAATTTTATGTTATGAATATTTAACCACAATTAATTTTTTTTTTTTTTAGCAGAAAGAAAAAGAGAGGAAGGACAGAGAGAGAGAAAGAAAATCTCAAACAGGCTCCATGCCCAGCGCATATCTTATTCATATATCAACCTGAATTAGTCTCAAAAATAACTTTGGGGGGTAAAAGCAAGATGCAAAATGATACATATATCATGATACCATCCATGTAAATTTGAGGACACAACATCATAATCCCTTGGTGATGGATACATCTATGCATGCAGATAAAATTACAGAGAATGGAATGGAAGGATTCACACCATACTCATGGGGCAGTTGCCACTGGACATTGAGAGGGGAAATGGGACTGGGTGGGAGAATATGTGGTTAAAGGAGACCTAATTTTATCTATAATATTTCACTTCTTTTAGAAATATGAAAGCAAATATGAAACTACTGAGAAATTGGTGGTTCTGGGTGGTGAGAGTATGTACAATTTTTATTTTATTACACTGCTTTGTATTTTAAATTTTGATTTTTTAAAAATAAATGACTGGGGTGCCTGGGTGGCTCAGTCCGTTAAGCATCTGCCTTCGGCTCAGGTCATGATCCCAGGGTCCTGGGATCGAGCCCCACATTGCACTCCCTGCTCCGCGGGAAGCCTGCTTCTCCCTCTCCCACTCCCCCTGCTTGTGTTCCCTCTCTCACTGTGTCTCTCTCTGTCAAATAAATAAATAAAATCGGGCGCCTGGGTGGCTCGGTCGTTGGGCGGCTGCCTTCAGCTCAGGTCATGATCCCAGGGTCCTGGGATGGAGTCCGCATCGGGCTCCCTGCTCCACCGGAAGCCTGCTCTCCCTCTCCCACTGCCACTGCTTGTGTTCCTGCTCTCGCTATCTCTGTCTCTCTCAAATAAATAAATAAAATCTTTAAAAAACAAAACAAAACAAAAATAAATAAATAAATAAATAAAATCTATTTAAGAAATAAATAAATGACTTCAAGTTTTTTTGTTTTTGCGGTCTTGTTTTTTGTTTGTTTGTTTGGTTTGGTTTGGTTTTAAAGCAAACGGTTCACACATAAACAGAGAGACAGGTAAAGTTCTGTGGGAGTTTAAAAAGGCCGGGTGGGAGAGAAAGGAATTCAGAAAAGGCATGTGAATTGAGCCTTCAGGGATGGAGAAGATGAAGATAGATGACAAGAGGACTGTGGAGTGGTATTCCAGGCAGGAAGGGTGGTACGAAAGAGGTATGGAGACAGGAAAGCCAGAGACTCTTGAGTAGTCAGGTTGGCTGAACCAGAAGATACCTGACAACAAATAGCAGGACGTTGGGGTGCCTGGGTGGCTCAGTCAGTTAAACGTCCGCTCTTGATTTAGGCTCCTGGTCTCAGGGTCGTGAGATGGAGCCCTGCATAGAGCCCCTCATGGAGCCCCTTGGCGGCAGGCTCCGTGCTCAGCAAGGAGTCTGTTTTTCTCTCTCTCTCTCTCTTTCCCTCTGCCCCTCCCCCTGTTCGTGCTCTCTCTCGCTCTCCATCAGATAAATAAATAAATCTTTAAAACAAACAAATAGCAGGAAGTGAGGTGTAAAAAGGGGTGTCTGCCTCATCCAAAAGGATCCTTCTATGGGAAACCAAAGAATTTCAGTCTGTAGATCATTAAGGATTTGGAATTGGGATGACAGGATCAGAACAGGAAGATTAATCTGATAGTGAAATATAAAATAGTTAGAAATAGAGAAGGACCAGAGGCAGAAAGAGCAGCTAGGAGGAAATGCTTGCAGGAGTCCAAGGAAGGGATGAATACAGGTCTACTGATCCCTTTTGAGCCCACACAGTAGTCTCTGAAATAGTGTGTCTGCCTCTGGGTGGATGTTTCCAGCCATTTTTCATATTCCTGCATGTGGCTGAGGGTTATAACATACTCTCCTTAGTTACCGTGGTTCACTGCGGCAGGGTTTCTAGGGACAACTGGTAGAAATGTGCAGTTTGAAAGAGGATCCAAGTGATTTTCTGATCAGTCAGAACTTTCATCCTGTACAAACGCTGTCCAAAATTGTTTAAAGGTTCCCATCACCTGGTTCTATTCAAAGATTCTAGTCCCTGAGAACAGGACAGAAGCTGCATTCCTCAGCACACCCCACCCCTGGATTGGCAGTAGCTTATTTCTCCAGCTTCAGCTCCCTCTCCTACACAGATTCTGCAACCCAACCATGTTGATATGTCCTGTAATCCTGCAGAAAGAGCCATTTTCTCACTTCTGCGTTTTATTTAACTGGAATTCTCTTTCTCCCAACCCCTGCTTATCAAATATTCTGTTCATTCTAGGGGCGCCTAGGTGGCTCGGTCAATTAAGTGTCTGACTTTGGCTCAGGTCATGATCCCAGCATCCTGGGATCAAGCCCCCAGTTGGGCTCTGTGCTCAATGGGGAGTCTGCTTATTACCCTGTTCCTCTCCCTCCCCACCCCCAATACCTGCCCCTTCCTCCTGTTCATGCTTTCTCTCTCTCTTATAAATAAATAAAATACCTTTAAAAAAAAATTCTGTTCATTCTAGGGCCCAGATTTGACTTCTTCCATGAAGCCTTTTTTTGATCACGCCAGAGGGAATTATCTTCCTTTGAGTTTTCAAGGCTTCTGCCAGTCACAAGATAGCTTATACTACGTCTCTTTAACATTGTGTTTCTTCCCTTAGATTTTTTCTTATTTATTTATTTTTATTTTTTAAAACATTTTATTTACTCGAGAGACAGACAGTGAGCAAAAGAGAGAGACCACAAGCAGGGGGGAGGGAGAAGCAGGCTTCCCACTGAGCAGGGAGCCTGACAGGGGGGCTCATCCTAGGACCCTGGAATCATGGACTGAGCCACTCAGGTGCCCCCCCCCCCTTACTTAGATTTTGAATCTCTGGTGGTAGTGACCAAGTTTTTTGCCTTTTTTTTTTTTTTTAAATTTTTTTTTTTTTAAGTAGGCACCACACCCAACATGGGGCTTGAACTCATGACCTGAGATCAAGAGTTGCATGCTCTACCGACTGAGCCAGCCAGGGGCCCCAGCTGTATTAATTTTAAAGTAATAGAAATACAACTCCTACTGACTTACACAATAAAAGTAAATATGTTGGTTGATAAACTAAGGAGTCCATTGGTGGATTGCTGGATTTAGGATTGGACCAATGCTGTAAGAAACTTGCTTCTCTCTTTCAGTTTTGCTTTCCTTTGAGCTGACTTCATTCCCAGGCAGGCTTTCCCTACGTGGTAACAGTGATGGCCACCAGCAGCTCCAGGTTCCATTCTACCAATTTAGTAACCCTCGCAGGAAGCATCTCTATCATCCTCAGGTAAGACTATCATCAGTCCAGCTTGGGTCGCGTGCACACCCCTGAAAAAATCCGAGGTGTCTGAGGTGCGTTGCGTTGCTCTGGTTGACCAGGGCTAATGCTGGAATTCGGGTCAGCCCTACCAGAACTTCGTGGATTGACAATGGGAAAGGGGAAATCATGGTATCAGCCCAGAAGGGGTGATGGGCAGGCAAAATGGATGTCCATCACACACACATTCACTGAACTAGGACTCAACAGTCTCTGATCCAGGTTGACTATGCCTGAATAAAGACGATGGGAGATTCCATGATCTGTCCTCAAAGGGCTCACAACACAGAGCTGTGCTTTTCCTGGTTTGGTCCCAAGGGTTGCACTGCTCTTCAGACCAGTTGTATAATAGAACATCCTGCTCAAGGGAAACGGTTCATGCCTGGGTTGAGTTCTGTGGTGGCCTAGGGGGCCAGCGGAGAGGGGACACAGTGTCAGCTGCAGAAGCACTGGGCAGGCCAGATCTGCCTTTGGGAGGCCACCCTGACAAATAGCAAGCAGTGCCATAGGCAAGCACTTGGTATCTGAAGCCGAGCAGAAAATGACATGTTGTCTTACTGAGAGACAGAATTCTGAGATAGTAGATGATACTCCGGATTTCAGACCAATAGATAAGTCTGGTCAGCAGGTAGTAGGACCCCAATCACTGAGCTAAAGCTCAGGGACATTCCAATCCCAAGGAGTGGGGGATTGAAAGGAGCAGGCATGCCCCACTGGCAGGGCTATCAGGATAGGATGTGAGGCACGAGACTGGAATCCATGGACTGGGTCTGGAGTCCAAGGCAGGGCTGAGTCTTAAGAATGAGACTGAAGGTCAGCTATCTGATAGAACTTGGGCATAAGTTCAGACTAGCAACAGCCTTGGTAGGAAACCCTAGAGTGAGTGCCATAAATTCCTCCTGCCTCCATGTAGGATACAGTGACTGATGAAGACTGAGCCTGCAGGTGCTATTGATGGCCTCAGCTAAGGGGAAAAAGGGAGACAGAGGTTGGTCCCACCACAGGGGCTAACGAATTACAAAATGTAAGAGGCATGTGTTCTCTCATTGGAATGCATAATGTAATAAAAAATTAAATTGAAACATTTCAGCTGCAATGTGTTAAGAAACAGACCTGGGAAAGAACTAGATGTCCCTGTAACAGGATGTTAAATGTGATTTCCCTATTTCCTTACTTTCAGAGCTTAGAATAATAGGTGACAAGTGCCCCCATATTATAAGGAGATGTGTCAGATCATTTATGCATGACTTGCTCAGGAGGTAGCCCCCTAATTGGTTCTGAAACCTGTCGCCTGTCACCCACTTTGGGCTTGAGAAAAGACAAAGAGAAGAGGCTTAAAAAGTGAGGATTTCTTTGAAGAGAACTATCAGAGTGCTGTGTTTTTCTCACTCTCCAGTGAGTGTGGATCTGCCATGAGGGGAGACTGACTGACATCTCATGACCATGTGTGCTGAATGGAAGAAATGCCCTGAGGTAACTGGGGACTAGAGCGGAGTATGGGGAGAGAGTGCTTGGGACAATCTGACCTGAGTCCCCAGAGTTGTGGGGTGTAGAGACTGATGTCTTATCCCACCCGAGGGCAGGTCAGAGGCTGGAGGACCAAAGACGGTTAAGTTAAGGCTATAGGAAGAGAGAGTTACAGAGTGAGTTTGAAAGGCAGTAGTGAGAAATTATAAAATAGTTCTTTCCTTTGGATAAAAGGGAAGCCTGAGTTTTCTTTTCAGCTCTTCCACATACTAGCTGGGCTGGTGTGGAAAGAAGCCACTTGATCTTTCTGTGTCTCAGCTTTCTTTTCTATAAAAGGAAGAATTGGACTAGACTGTTTTTAAGGCACCTTCTATGACTTTTTAATTCCATGGGTGTATTTGGCTGAACTCTATGGTGACTCCTGGAGTAGAATGGGTTATTATAGTATACATACATTCCGTTACTCTAGATGCTGGAAATTCAGGTCTCAAGGGTGCCGTGTTATTCCCTTCCCCACCCCCTCTTCTCTTAGCAAGTATTTAAAAGATGAACTGGGGCACCTGGGTGGCTCAGTCGGTTAAGCGCCTGCCTTTGGCTCAGGTCATGATCCCAGAATCCTGGGATCGGGCCCCACTTTGGGCTGCCTGCTCGGCGGGGAGCCTGCTTCTCCCTCTTCCTCTGCCTGCCGCTCCCCCTGCTTGTGCTCTCTCTCTCTCTCTCTCTCTCTCTCTCTCTCTCTCGCTCTCTGTCAAATAAACAAATAAAATCTTAAAAAAATAAATAAATAAAAAGATGAACTAATTTAAACACTTTAAAAGAAAAAGTCACCCATTATACCACTAACCGGACACATTACTAATTATATTTTGGCATATTCCTTTCCAGATCTTGACCACTTATATGTGTATTTGCCCTGGGTGCAATCACTAGCACCTACTTCTTGTGTTCTTATAGCACACCCAGTTCAATAATAAATTGTGCATGACCGAGAGGAAAGCTTGGGGTGCTTCCAATTATTGCACAATAAAAGCAAGCAAGGAACAAGCTGGCCTTTGATAATACAGTCTTTTGGGGCACAGGACTACTCTGGTGTGGCCTTTCTTCCTCCTTAAGTCCCCTTCCCCCCTCCCCACTTCCTGATCCATTAGCAACAACAGGAACTCAAGAGGCCCAGCAGAGCTAAGCCACAGCAGCTTGTGATTTACATGACATTCACTTTGAGGTTGTTTCTGGGTTAGAAATACCAGGTGGGAAAAAAAAAAAAAAAAAGAAAGAAAGAAATACCAGGTGATCCCCTTGGCAGACATTGCCAACAGCCCCCAGAGAGTTATGTCAAGCCCCTAAAATCACAGAGAAAACAATTATTAAGGGGATGTAGAGATGCACTGGTGATTCTGCTGTTGTTAAGGTAGGAATGAGGAGATGTTTGTAGATAGTCATCAACGTGATGACACTCCGCACACTTCAGTGCCAACGCTTGTGTCCCCATCCCTATGACTTCAGTCCTACTCACAGGCGCACACCTGAGTCCAGCCCCAGCAAAGTCAAGCTTTTGGAGAAGTCTTTGTACTTCCTCACCTGTGCAGAGAAGGAGATTGTTCAGTTTGGACCTTGAGATGCTATGTCTTATATCTTAGTCTGGTACTGTGGAAACTTAGAGAGCAAGGTGAGAGGTAAAGGGCAATGTGGCTAGAGAAGCAGGTGGGTAAGGACTGGTTCGTGGAGTCCCTGGGGCTTGTAGGGGAAGAGTCTCAGATCATTTGAAGCAGGGATGGGACATGCTCAGATCTGTGTTTTAAAAAGATCACTCTGGTAACAGTGTGGGGAATGATTTGAAAAGGGCAAGGCTGGAGGCAGAGACCTGAGGTTATTATAATTCTGTTAAGCCATTAACATTTCTAGAAAAGCACAGGATATCATCATTAGAAGAGAAAAAGGACAATATATGCAAGATACTAGACAAAATACTATTCCCTTTGGAAAGCTCCATAGCTAAAAGATCTTTTCTGTGGGTGGGTGGCCTTTTTATTTGGCATTGAACACGTTAAAGAAATATATGTTCACACTATTTTCTGATTACAAAAGCAATCCATACTCATTGTAAAATTTTCAAACAATTCAGAAGTATTTAATTTAGGATGTAAAAGTCCTGCACAACTCCCTCTCCGCCTTCAAGGTAACGTCTGTTGCTAGTAAAATACCTTTCTCACAGTGGGAAATCTGCTCTTACCAAAGGACTTGAAATGCCTCACAACCAGATCTCAAAAGGCAATGCAATGCTCAGATTCCCTAAAGAGGAAATGATGAAAGATTATTCAGAGGAGGAAAGCTGTACAGAAATAACTGGGTGAAAAAGATTAAATGCTAAAGGAGCGAATTCCCAATCATAGCTTCTGCTCAAGGGTTCATTTGCCTGAAGCTACCTAGGGTATTTGACTAAGGGAGGGCCTAGGGTTTACTTAGGTGGAATAAATGAGCTCTAGAAGTTTACCTTCCTTTTTGATAACTGTTGATATGTTGCAGTTTACTTTTGAAAAGAAAAAAATGTAGTCCTGAGGCTGAAAAGGGTTTTCCATTCCTAGCAGGCCTATTGACAGGGTGTATAACAACAGAAAATAATTCAGTATCTTTGTGCCCGTTTGTATGTGTCAGGTTGTGATATTAATATCTCTTGCCTCCCCAGGGAGATGATGAAGCAATTGAGTGATTTCTTCTTGGTCACTTGCTTTTGAAATGATAGGAAAAAATCTGGACTTAAGGCCTTTTTAAGAAAAGAATTGTCCGGGGCGCCTGGGTGGCTCAGTCGTTAAGCGTCTGCCTTCGGCTCAGGCCCTGATCCCAGGGTCCTGGGATCAAGCCCTGCATGGGGCTCCCTGCTCAGCGGGAAGCCTGCTTCTCCTTCTCCCACTCCCCTTGCTTGTACTCCCTCTCTCGCTGTCTCTCTCTCTCTGTCAAATAAATCTTTAAAAAAAAGAAAAAGAACTGTCCATTCTAGCAATTCTTGGAGAGTTTTCTTTCTTTTTTTTTTTTTAAAGATTTTATTTATTTATTTGACAGAGAGAGACATAGTGAGAGAGGGAGCACAAGCAGGGGGAGTGGGAGAGGGAGGAGCAGGCTTCCCACAGAGCAGGGAGCCCGATGTGGGGCTCGATCCCAGGACCCTGGGATCATGACCTGAGCTGAAGGCAGACGCCTAACGACTGAGCCACCCAGGTGCCCCTCTTGGAGAGTTTCTTTAGAAAGAAACCTTTTCTTGGAGACCATCTTGGGGTTTAACAACTTTTACCACCAGAAATTCTGAACTCTTTCCGTTGCATATAACAGAAACTCAACTTAAAAAATTTTTAGTGAGGGGCGCCTGGGTGGCTCATTCGGTTAAGCTTCTGACTCTTGATCTCAGCTCAGGTCTTGATCTCAGGGTGGTGAGTTCAAGCCCAGAGTGGAGCCCACTTAAAAAACAAACAAACAGGGGTGCCTGGGTGGCTCAGTCAGTTAAGCGTCTGCCTTCGGCTCCGGTCATGATCCCAGGGTCCTGGGATCGAGCCCCACATTGGGCTCCCTGCTCTGCGGGGAAGCCTGCTTCTCCCTCTCTCTGCAAGCGCTCTCTCTCTCTCAAATAAATAAATGAAATCTTTAAAAACAAACAACAAACAAACAAACAAACAAAAAACCTTCGGTCAAGAAAAGGTTCTTGTTTCATTCCTCTAAAGCCTGTCAAAGGAGGAGCCGGCTTCAGGTATAAAACCCATATCAGGAATTATAATGAGATTCGAGAAATTCTACTTCCATATCCGCATGATGCTTGAGTAGAGGACGTGTATTTTCAGAAGTTGTGGAATAGTCATATTTGGCCATAAGCATATCAAAACATTGAGAGCTAGTCTTCGATGACAAAGGATACCTAAACAGCCGTGCAGAGAGAACTAGAGATGGAGGGGACTGTCAGGATCATGGTTCCTGATTGGTTTCCAGATCCTGTTTCTTTTGTGTTTGTATCCTGGCTACATTGGAGCTTTGCTGAAATACTTTCTCTTTGCACTAGTTTGGAGTGAATTTCTTTTATTTGCAACCCAAAGAATTGTGACTGCTGTGGATTGAACTTCTGTGTCTCCTCAAATTTCATATGTTGAAGACTTTATCACCCAAGATGATGGTATTTGGAGGTGGGGCTTTGGGGGGACGTTCTCTTATATAAATCCTTTGCTGTTAAAAAATGGAGTGAGAGGGGCACCTGGCTGGCTCAGTCGGTAGATAAAGCATGCAACTCTTGATCTCTGGGTGGTGAGTTCAAGCCCCACATTTGGTGTAGAACTTAGAAAAAAAATGGATTGAGAGACAGACAATAGCAGACAGGACAGATGCTCTCTTAACACTTCTTGGTAGGTGACTGCATTTGGCCTTGATCCTGCAACCCAGGTGGGCCTTACCTTTAAAATCTCTGCTTTGAATAAGCCGAGATTTCTTGAAATTCATATCTTGACAGATTTTATTCTTTAAGGAAGCAGAAGAGAGAACTCTGAACTCACACATTATATGGTTTGGATACGTGGTGGACCCCACATACATGAGTAATTGGCTTATGAGGGAATCTAAATCTATCAGGGCATAAGAAGCAGTAGAGCATATTAGGTGGAAGCTTGGCTCTGGAGCAGCACTGCTGGGGCCCGAAGTAGGCAAATTAACTTCTCTGTGTCTCAATTGGCTCTTGTGTCCAGTGGAGATTGTCATGGACCTACCTCACAAGGTTATTATGAAGATTAAACAGGTTAATATATATAAAGTTCTTGAATAGGCTAGGCACTTGGTAAGCATTCAGTAATTATTAGGTGTTATTAGTATTTTCAATCACCACTTTTTTATTTTATTTAATTTTATTTATTTAAGAAAGAGAGTGAGCGAGAGAGAGTGAGCATGAGCGGGGAGAAGGGTAGTGGGAGAGGGAGAAGCAGACTCTTTGCTGAACAGGGATCCCCATGCAGGGCTCGATTCCAGGACTCCGGGATCATGACCTGAGCTGAAGGCAGATGCTTAACCAACTGAGCCACCCAGGCACCCATCAATCACTACTTTACCTGGGATGTCAAATTCCCCTCTCCTGTACCTTAATGACACCCCTGGCAGATTCTATGACTTGACTACTACAGTGCTGTTCAATCTGGCTTAAAACATCAATCTCATGTTTGGTTCAAAACTCTCTTCCTTGCCCAATATAAGCTAGACTTACCCAGGAGGAGACTGGTTGTCTTTCTCAATCATGTTCCCACTCTGGTGCCCTGGAGGGCAGGTGGATCTGGGTCATGTGCTTGGGCCAGTTCTTGGGAAGGGGTTGGGAAGAGGGATGAGACAGTCAAAGCTCTCCTCACATAGCTAGCTGCCACTCATTAGGGAGGCATCCCTGAAATCCACTGCTGTGGTTCAGTTTTGTTCTGCTCCTGGTGTGGCCTCGATGAAGTCCAGAAGGGTGTACAGGTTCCTAATGCACACTGTTCAGTTGTACCCCGGATACCTCTTTAGCATCAGCACAGTTGATGCTGGAGAGGAGACTGGAAATGATGCTTGATTTTGTTGTTGTTGTTATTGTTCTGAGAAGCAAGGACAGCTTATAATCAGAACACTCTTTTTCCCCATAGTGTCTGCTGAATAAACTTCCAGGGAGGATGTGTAATAGAGCTCAGTGTGGCTGAAGCAGATCACAGACCAGAAGGCCAGATGCTACTCAAAGGGCTTCTGGATCTCAAGTACTTTAAAGAGAGAGACAATCCAGGGGCGCCTGGGTGACTCAGTCGTTAAGCGTCTGCCTTCGGCTCGGCTCGGGTCATGGTCCCAGGGTCCTGGGATCGAGCCCCACATCGGGCTCCCTGTTCGGCGGGAAGCCTGCTTCTCACTCTCCCACTCCCCCTGCTTGTGTTCCCTCTCTCACTGTGTCTCTCTCTGTCAAATAAATAAATAAAATCTTCAAAAAAATAATAATAAAATAAAGAGAGAGACAATCCAAAATAACATTTATTGAATATCTACTAAAGCAAGGTACTTACACCTAAAGCTAGGTACACATTATCTATTCTATGTGATAAGGATTATTCCATTTAACAGATGAGGAAAGTGAAGGTAAAAGGAATTAAATCAATTGCCATTTTTTTTGAGGGCCCTGCTTCTTACATACAAATTTCTACACTGATCCAGAAATCTAGTTAAGATTTCAGAGAGGCAATATTACCAAAGTTGTATTTTGGACATTTAAGATAAAGCTGTGGATGGTAATATGAATTATTTATGATACAAATATACAGCTTTACTTGGTATCAATTCATCACAAGTATAAAGGCCATAAAATATCCTTTTTTAAGATTTATTTATTTATTTGAGAGAGAGTGAGCAGGAGGAGGGGGAGAGGAAGGGGAAGAGAGCAGATTCCCCACTGAGCGTGGAGCCCAACATGAGATCATGACCCGGGCTGAAACCAAGAGTCGGACACTCAACCAACTGAGCCACCAAGCACCGCAAGGCCATAAAATATTTTAATTTTTACCATCCCTATAGTCTTTTTCTCCTCAGCTTTCATGTATTTGTTTCTTTTAAATTCTAGTATAATAAACGTACAGTGTTGTATTAGTTTCAGGTGTACAATATACTGATCCAAGAATTCTATACATTACTCAGTGCTCATCACAATAGGTGTACTCTTAATCCCCCTCACCTATATTACCCATCCCCCCCTCCCCTCTGGTAACCTCCAGTTTGTTCTCTTAATTTAAGAGTCTGTTTTTTTTGCTTGTCTCTTCTTTTCTTTGTTCATTTGTTTTGTTTCTTAAATTCCACATATGAGTGAAATCCTATGGTATTTGTCTTTCTCTGACTGACTTATTTCACTTAGCATTATACCCTCTAGATCCATCCATGTTGTTGCAAATGGCAAGATTTCATTCCTCTTTAATGGCTGAATAATATTCTATTACATACATCCGTATCACTTCTTCTTTACCTATTCACCTATGGGTGGACACTTAGGTTGCTTCCATATCTTGAGTACTATATAATGCTGCTATAAACAAAGGGGTGCATATATCTTTTTGAATTAGTGTTTTCATATTCTTTGGATAAATACCCAGTAGTGGAATTACTGGATCATAGGGTAATTCTATTTTTAATTTTTTGAGGAACCTCCATACTGTTTTCCGGAGTGGCTGCACCAGTTTGCATTCCCACCAACAGTGCCCAAGGGTTCCTTTTTCTCCACATCCTCATCAACACTTGTTGTTTCTTATCTATCCTTATAGTCTTTTCACTACAGAGAACTAAAGAGAAGGATCATCTTATTGATGGTAAGTTCAGTAGGCACTTTTTCTATCCTTTTAAAATGTGTCTTCTCCATACACATGCATTAATTGAGATTAATTGAGCAAGCTTTTTCATTACTGATTTGCATATTCCGTTGAATAACAGTAAGTTTTAGGGCAACTCTTGCAAGAGCTACTGAGGGAAGCATGTGTTAATGGTTTCTCTAAGATTTGCTAATGGTTTTTTTTTTTATTTCCTTTGATCTCAGATCCAAGTGGTGAAACTAGCACTGTGTGTTTTATACACTCATCTCATGTATAGAAACTGGGGCCAAGGGCACAATTAGAAGTTTGCAATGGACACAATAATCCCAATTCATCTTTCTTTTTCTTTTTGGCAAGAAGATAATTCACTGAAAATTAGAATTTTTCTTTTTAAATCCTTAAATAAATCACCTTTCCAAAGCTCTTGCACTTGGTCACTTGCCTGCCATCTATCAGCCACCACGTATTCAATTATAAATAAATACGTATAAAAAGCGTCCGTACCAAGCAGTGCTAGAATACTGTGGTCACCAAGGCAGACAAAGTGTTTTCTTTCATGATGCTTAGGTCTTACCTAGGGAAACAGACAATAATCAGATCAATAATATAATTTCAGATGATGTGATATGAGGACAATAAGACTAAGTGCCGTGAAACAGAGTGAATGGAAGAGGGCATTTGTTGTTAAATAGGACAGTCATGGAGGACCGACATTTGATTGAAACCTGAATGATGAGGAGGTGGCCACTCAAAGATTTGAGAAAAGAGCCCCTCAAACCAAGGAACTAGCAGGTGCAAGGGCCTGGGAATTATTTGGCAATTTTAATGTTTTAGATACTGAGAATATGAGTCTTCTCTCCATCCCCCCCACCCTCACTGACGAGAACCCAACAGCAAGTACAGTGTAAGATGGGAAGATTTTGTTTAACTTTTAATTTAATAACATTTAAAGAATTGGTAGGAAATAAGCAGGAGTCAGGAAGAAAGTAAATGTGAATTGAAGCCCAAATTGTAGCCCATGCCTACTGAGAAGCTTTTCTGTAACGAAGGTGAATTCTAGGATTTGATTTAGTTTTGTTGCTTCAGTGACATTATTAACTAGCAAGGAATCCACCCTAAGTCATTCTTCCTTGCTTAATGCATCCCTTTATTTATAACTAAATGTTTCTTGAAGTAGAAAACAGCCACTTTGGGATGCCTGAGTGGCTCATTTGGTTAAGCATCTGCCTTCAGCTCAGGTCATGATCCAAGGGTCCTGAGATCAAGCCCTACGTCGTCGGGCTCTCTGCTCAGCAGGGATCCTGCTTCTCCCTCTCCCTCTGCTGCTCCACCTGCTTGTGTTCTCTCTCTCTCTCTCAAATAAATAAATAAATAAAATCTTAAAAAAAAAGAAAACAGCCACTTTGCTCTCTGTATTTATGCTCAACAGAGATCTTATAGTATATGACTTTCTTATATTTGTGGTAAACTCCTTTTTTTTTTTTTTAAAGATTTTATTTATTTATTTGACAGAGAGAGACACAGCGAGAGAGGGAACACAAGCAGGGGGAGTGGGAGAGGGAGAAGCAGGCTTCCCGCAGAGCAGGGAGCCCGATGTAGGGCTCGATCCCAGGACCCTGGGATCATGACCTGAGCCGAAGGCAGACGCTTAACGACTGAGCCACCCAGGCGTCCCTGTGGTAAACTCCTTTTAACCATGCACCAAGGCAATAAAAATAGTTTTCATGTGATTATGTCTTTGGAAATCTGGCACAAAATGTGATTTCACTTAGTGAGTCTGGTGTGGCAGCTGTAAATTGCCACATTCCAGCATAATGCTTCAATATTGTATTTTCAGTGTGGCTGAGTTGCTGGTTTTTTCTGGCTTTGACTGCATTTTCCACAGAGAAGCTGGCACTCAGACAAATCCCCTGAGACATCCTCACAAAGAGGTGCTGACAGATCTCTGTCGCTCAGAGGATCTAACTGGGCAGCGTTCCATCCAGACAGGCTGGGCATGAGCATGGGTGTCTGTGTCTGCTGGCCTATGGGAGGGGCTTCTCATTTTGTCTCGCCAACAGTCAAGAGACATAGAGAGCCCCTTGGGATGGGAGTTCTGCCCTGGGGCCAACATGCTCTGGTATGAAGGCACTGGACCAGTTTAATAGGGCAAAGAGTCTTATGCAAGGAAGCCCAAAGTAGTGTTGCAGGCTAGAGAATCAAATTTCTCTCCACAGTATATGGGTGGGTCATTGAGTCAGTGCTTAATAAATAATTGGTAGAGAGTGCTCAGCACTCTCCTTGATGCTTGTGATGTATGGATGAATACCTAATTAAAGAAACTCACCCTAACTTGGTTGGGGAAATAGCCTGTAGCTGCCAAACCTTTTTTGTCACCCCACCCCAACCCTAAGACTGCTTATAACTCATTCAGTGGATTTTCAACTAGTTTTTATCAAGTATTTCAGTGCCAAGCACTGTGGTCTGCCTAAGAGGTACAGAAATGAACAAGACAGATTTTTCTAGGATTAGTATCATACACACAGAAGTGTTATAAAGGTTATCTTCAGGGACTAGAATTAGATTGAGATATGGACAAGGACCCTTAATTTTTCCTTTTGAACTGTATTATTTGAACTTTTTGTGACAAGCTTTTGGCCATGATACTTTTCTGTATCCCAACAAAAATCTTCTGAGCCTCTATTTGTGCCACTCTTCTGAGCTCTGAGAACACAGCAATGAATGAAGCAGAATAAGTCCCCTGTCCTCGTGAAACTTCCATTCCAGCTGGGGAAGCAACACAACACAACACAAAACAAAACAAAATCCACACAAACATGCCATACAATGTAGTGATGATTGATGACATGTCTTATGGAAAAAAAATACTTTTTAGAAATAAAAAGTTATTCTGATATGTTCAGATACTCTTGACTCTTTAGAGGCCTGGATTCTTTACTGGCTTAGGCAAATGGCACTGAGGGAAGTGGGCCAGAGGGCCAAGCCTCGAAGCCTAGAACCATTTGGACTCATTCTGCACTCTCTCCACCCAGCACAAATGAAAAGGCAGTCTGAGCTGCCTGCATTCTTTGGGCAGGATAGTGATGTCAGTTCAGAGAGTTTGACCTGGCTGGTTGCTCTTGACCGGAGCCCAGGCCTTTCCCCACCCAGTCTGGGGACAGAACTCACTGCTGTGCCAGTATTCGAAGGTGCTGACCCTGCCTACCTCACATTCATTGTCTGCTTCTTCTTTCCAGCTTCACCAGCTGGTTTCCAGGGAGCTGATCCCACTGGCTTCTGGCTTGCCCTGTCTGACAGCTGCCTGAACACTGGGACTTAAAAATTAGTTCTAAATGCCTGAGTCCAGTCACCACATTCCAATCTATTTTTAGGACTCCTTCTTTGGGCTCCCTGACAAACCACTCTTCTTTTTGTTTCTAAACTGCTTCCATTCCCAGTTCAGACTGAGGTCTCCTCACCTGGTAATGCAAAGCTTGGGGGTTCGAGTTCCTGCTCACAGCCAAGGAGAAGATGCTGTTTTCACTGAATTCCTCTAGCCAAAGAAGAGGTAAGACTTGATATGATAGCAAGTTTTTTTTTAATTAAATTAAATTTAATTAATTAATTTATTTTTAAAGATTTTATTTATTTATTTGACAGAGAGAGACACAGAGAGAGATGGAACACAAGCAGGGGGAGTGGGAGAGGGAGAAGCAAGCTTCCCGCTGAGCAGGGAGCCCGAAGCGGGGCTCGATCCCAGGAGCCTGGGATCATGACGTGAGCCGAAGGCCAGATGCTTAACAACTGAGCCACCCAGGCACCCCGATATAATAGTAAGTTAAAGAAACACAGCCAAAATTGTATGCACACTGACATTACAAACATTTAAAAATCATTTTTATTTCCTTTTTTTTTTTTTTTTTAAAGATTTCATTTATGTATTTGACACAGAGAGAGCACAAGCAGGGAGAGCAGCAGAGGGAGAGGGAGAAGCAGACTCCCTGCTGAGCAGGGAGCCCAATGCGGGGCTCGATCCCAGGACCCTGGGATCATGACCTGAGCCGAAGGCAGCGGCTTAACCAACTGAGCCACCCAGGTGCCCCTAAAAATCATTTTTATTTCCAGCATGAAAGTAACACAAGCTTATTGCAAAAGCTTTGGAAAAATACAGACAAATAATTTATGCTTTAATAGATTTTTTTTTTTTGATCTGTTCTCATGCTCAGAAGTTTGTTGTTATTAGTTAAATATATTATTCATGCACACAGGACAAAATTGAAATATTAAATTTCACTGTTCCCTGCCATCCGGTTCTTTTCCCTGAAGGGAACTGTTCATAATATTCTTTTTTTTTTTTTTTTAAAGATTTTATTTATTTATTTGACAGAGAGAGACACAGCAAGAGAGGGAATACAAGCAGGGGGAGTAGGAGAGGGAGAAGCAGGCTTCCCGCCTAGCAGGGAACCCGATGTGGGGCTCGATCCCAGGACCTGGAATCATGACCTGATCTGAAGGCAGACGCTTAACGACTGAGCCACCCAGGCGCCCCCATTATATTCTTTTATAATCCTTTTATTTCTGTAAAATCTGTAGTAATGTTCTACTTTCTTCCCTTATTTTAGTAATTTTATACTAAAAATTTTTTAGTATATATATAAATTTTATACTCACTCTATACTTCAGTCGACCTAGGTAAAGTTGGTCAATTTTGTTGATCTTTTTAAAGAACCAGCTTTTGGGGGCACCTGGGTGGCTCAGTTGGTTAAGCGTCTGCCTTCGGCTCAGGTCACGATCCCAGAGTCCTGGGTTCAAGCCCTGCATCGGGCTCCCTGCTCGGCGGGAAGCCTGCTTCTCCCTCTCCCACTCCCCCTGCTTGTGTTCCTGCTCTCGTGCTCTCTCTCTCTGTCAAATAAATAAATAAAATCTTAAAAAAACAAAAAAAGAACCAGCTTTTGTTTTTGTTGATTTTCCTTATATTGTTTTCCTGTTATCTATTGTTTCTGTCCCCACTCCATTATTCTCTTTCTACTACTAGCTGTGGGTTCAGTTTGCTCTTCTTTTTCTAGTTCCTTAAGGTGTAGAATTAGGTTATTAATTTACTCTGCCACTTTTTTTTTTTAAAGATTTTATTTATTTATTTGACAGAGAGAGACACAGCGAGAGAGGGAACATAAGCAGGGGGAGTGGGAGAGGGAGAAGTAAGCTTCCCGCTGAGCAGGGAGCCCGATGCAGGGCTCGATCCCAGGACCCTGGGATTATGACCTGAGCCAAAGGCAGACGCTTAATGACTGAGCCAGCCAGGAACCCCTTTCTGCCACTCTTTCTAATATATATGTATATATTATTTTTACTTTATTAAAATAATTATCCTATAGTGCGGCGCCTGGCTGGCTCAGTTGGTAGAGCGTGCGACTCTTTATCTCAGGGTTGTGAGTTTGAGCCCCCACATTGGGCATGGAGCCTACTTAAAACTAAAAAAAAAAAAAAATTATCCTACAGTATAATTGAGTTTTTGCAGTGTTGTTTTATGAATTTTAACAAAGATACAGATTCACATAACCAATGTCATAATCAGGATCTACTTGTTTTGTTAATTACTGAGAGATGAGTGATGAAACCTTCAACTATAATTGTGATTTGTATTTATTTCTTTCAGAATTGTTACCAGCAGTTGTTGATATGATAGGTAAAGTTACTTTTTCCTTTTGTAGTTAATCATATTTTATTATATCTTGAAACTATATATTCTATTTTCATCAAAATTTTAATTTATTCATTTTTATTGATATAATTTCATAATTTCATATTTTATCCAATGAGCAATATGGTCTGTTAATATCATTATTTATTTTGCAGCTCACATTATACCCGAATTCGTCATTGGAGCCCCTTCGAGCTTGCTCTTAAATCCTTTTACTATGTCCCTGTATTTCTTTGAGCACTTCCTTGCTTCTTGCACAAGATGTTCCAGTCTTCTCTTGTATTTTTCCATGCCCCAACCTTGTAATCAGCCATTTCTCCAAGAATATTAGTTAGAACCAAGATCTTGACACTAAGTAAATTTGTTTTTGGGGTGTCATTGCCCCCAGGCTCTTTTATTTTTTATTTTATTATCTTTTTTTAAAGTAAACTCTGTGCCCAGCATGGGGCTCAAACTCACGACCCCAAGATCAAAAATCGTATGCTCTACCGACTGAGCCAGTCAGGCACTCTTGCAACGAGACCTTTTTAGTGGTCATACTCATTTACATTTATATTCATTCCTACATTGATCCATCATCTATTGATCTATCCATCTATAATCTATTTTTGTTTTGAAAACCATGATTTCACACTGATACTTCCAATTTCAATCCAACATTATGGGTTTCATTCCACTTTTCTTCCTTTCCATGTTTCTAACTCTACTGGTGGTAAGAAAATCCAGGCTTCGGGTGCCTGGGTGGCTCAGTCGGTTAAGCATCTGCCTTTGGCTCAGGTCATGATCCCAGAGTCCCAGAATCAAGTCCCACGTTGGGCTCCCTGCTCAGCGGGAGTCTGCTTCTCCCTCTGCCCTTCACCCTGTTCATGCTTTCTCTTGCTCTCTCTCACTTTCAAATAAATAAATAAAATCTTTTAAAAAAGAAAGAAAATCCAGGCTTCTATGATCCCTAATATTGTCACTTTTTTTTTCTCTTTTTACCAATCTACTAGTTTGTAACCAATCCCTTATTCTGTACCCCTCTCTCTCCTGTGTGGATGCCCACCTCATCTCACTTGAACTCCAACCAACACCTTGTACTAGGTCATCCTGCATGGATGCACTTTCACTCAGTTTTGCCTCTGACTCCTGGTACCAGGCTAGTGCCATCATTGCCTCCTGTGGGGAAACTCTCCTCATCCTCCTTTGGCTTTGAAAACCTGCTTTGAGCTGCCCCTTCTGGGGGATACACTTGTCACCTGATGAGCAGAGTTAATATAGCAGGCCTGAGACTGCTATCCTTAAAAGAGCCTGCTTGCAAGGTTGGCCCATGGCTAGTGTCTGGTAAGCTGGATTTCAGGAGGGTTTCACCATTCCCATACTGATAAGGGTGGCTCACTATGTACAAACCGTTTGTATAAATGGCATGGTTTATACTGAACAACTGCTTTCCTTGTGCTTATCTGGAATCCTGGGTAGGCATAGAGTGCCTATGTGACGAACTTCCACAAAAACTTTGGGCACTGAGTCTCTAATAAGCTTCCCCGGTAGACATTTCATACATGTTGTCACAATTTGTTGCTGGAAGAATTAAGCATGTTCTCTATGATTCCACTGGGAGAGAGAAGTCTCAGAAGCTTGTGCCTAGTTTCCTTTGGGCTTGGCCCCATGTGCCTTTCCCTTTGCTGATTTTGGTTCATATCATTTTGCTGTAATAAATCCTAGGCATGAGTATGACTGTGCTGAGTCCTTCTAGTTAATCATTGAAAATGGGGGTGGTCTTGGGGACCTCTGACACACCTGGCTTGGGCTCTGAAACACCACAGTGGGCTGCCTTTCTGTAAAGACACTCTCTTCACTTGCCTGGGTTTTAAACCTCTATGCCAAACCGGCTTCCTCATTCTGTCTGGGCTCTGACACCCTCTGCCAGTCCACCCCACTTCAAGGACACTGTCCTCATACCACTTGTTTCTAGTGATTTCAGCTATTGTGATTATAGCTGCTGTGAATATTTGTGTTAAAGTATTTTTGTAGACATTTATTTTCAGTTCTGATGGGTGAATACCTAAGAGTGTCATTGAGGGGTCATAAGGTAGGTATTTATTTAGTTTTATAAGAAGTTGCCTAAACTTTTTCCAAAGTGGTTGTACCATTGAACACTCCCACCAATAATGTATGATTGCCAATTACCTTCTAAAAATTATATAATGGGGAAAAAGTTCTTTTCTAGTTACCTGTGTTTACCATTAGGGGCACTCTCCATTCCTCTGTAGATCTGCGTTCCCCTCTGCCATCATTTTCCTTCAACATTTATGTTCCAAGTCAGCTGATGACAAATCTTATAGTTTTTGTTTATCTGAAATATCCTTTTACCTTTATATTTTAAGATATTTCCGCTGGATTTAAAATTTCAGTCCACAGTTTTGTTTTTATTTTCTTTAAGCATTTTATTTTTTTATTATTTTTTAAAGATTTTATTTATTTGACAGAGAGAGAGACAATGAGAGAGGGAACACAAGCAAGAGGAGTGGGAGAAGGAGAAGCCGGGTTCCCACCTAGCAGGGAGCCTGATGTGGGACTTGATCTCAGGAGCCTGGGATCATGACCCGAGCCGAAGGCAGACGCTTAACAACTGAGCCACCCAGTCGCTCTTCTTTAAGCACTTTAAAGAAATTTGTTCCATTTTCTTCTTACTTGCATTATGTTTTATGTTTTATAAGAAGCCCATGTTAATTTTTATGCTGTTCCCCTGAATGAAATGTGTCTTTTCCCCCAACGCCCCTCTGGCAGATTTTCTGTTTATCTTTGGCTGTATCAGTATGATACACCTAACTGTATTTTTCTTTGTGTTTATCCCATTGGAGTTCAATGAACTTTTTGATCTTTGGGGTTATTTTTTTCAACAAATCTATACAAATTTTGGCCATTATTTCTTAAAGTACTTCAGATACCTTATTTTTTTCTTCTTTCTTTCAAAAGTTCTAATTAGGCTTATGTTAGACTCAGCCTTTTTCTTTCTGTGCTATAGTTTGAAGAGATTCTTTTGCCCTGTCTTTAAGGTCACTGTTTTTTTCTTGTATGGTGTCTGATCTGATGTTAAATCAATCTAATGATTTTTTTCATATCAGATATTGCATTTTTTAGTTCCAGAATTTTTATTTTGCTCTGTTTTATGGGTTACATTTCTTAATTGATATTTCTCATTTGTTCCCTTACTATGCTATGCTCATGGTTTCGTTTAAGTCCTTGAACATTTAATGATAGCTTTTAAAAGGAGTCATTTCTGGGGCGCCTGGGTGGCTCAGATGGTTAAGCGTCTGCCTTCGGCTCAGGTCATGATCCCAGGGTCCTGGGATCGAGTCCCGCATCGGGCTCCTTGCTCAGCAGGGAGTCTGCTTCTCCCTCTCCCTCTGCCTCTCCCTCTGCTTGTTCTCTCTCCGTCTCTCTCGCAAATGAATAAATAAAAATCTTTAAAAAAAAAAAAAAAAAAAAGGAGTCATTTCTGGGTCTCTGTTTTTTGGGGGGGGTCTCTATTGATTAATTTTTCTTCTGATTATGGATCACCTTTTCCTGTTTTGACTATCTAGTAATTTTATTTATGTATTTGAAATTTTTTATTTTTTATTATTTTTAAAAGATTTTATTTATCCATTTGACAGAGAGAGACACAGCAAGAGAGGGAACACAAGCAGGGGGAGTGGGAGAGGGAGAAGCAGGCTTCCCGCCGAGCAGGGAGCCCGATGCGGGGCTCGATCCCAGGACCCCGGGATCATGACCTGAGCTGAAGGCAGACGCTCAACGACTGAGCCACCCAGGCGCCCCTATCTAAAAAATTTTTTAAAATATATATATTTAGGCGGCACCTGGGTGGCTCAGTCGTTGAGCGTCTGCCTTCAGCTCAGGTCATGATCCCGGGGTCCTGGGATCGAGCCCCGCATCGGGCTCCCTGCTCGGCGGGAAGCCTGCTTCTCCCTCTCCCACTCCCCCTGCTTGTGTTCCCTCTCTCGCTGTGTCTCTCTCTGTCAAATGGATAAATAAAATCTTTTAAAATATATATATATATATATTTATTTATTTATTTATTTGAGAGAGATTATGAACAGGGGAAGGGGCAGAGGAGAGGAAGAGAGAATCTCAAGCAGACTCCCCATTGAGTGTGGGACCTGCTGTGGGGCTCCATCTCATAACTCTGAGATCATGACCTGAGCCGAAATCAAGAGTTAGAAGCTTAACAGACTGAGCCACCCAGGCACCTGAATGTTTAGTAATTTTAGATTATAGGCTGAACATGGTGGATTCCATGCTATAGAATTTGATTTTCTTTTTATTTATTTAGTAAATATATTTTTTCAAGATTTATTTATCCTAGAGAGAGGGAGAGAGAGATTGGAGGGAGGGGCAGAGGGAGAAAGAGAGAGAATCTTCAAGCACACACTGTGCTGAGTGTGGAGCCAGACTCAGGGTTCTATCCCAGGACCCTGAAATCATGACCCGAAACGAAACTGAAAGTCAGTGGCTTAAAGGATTGAGCCAGCCAGGTGCTCCTATCTTCTTTTTAAATTAATTTAATTTATTTGTTTGTCATAAAGAGACAGAGAGCGAGCACAAGCAAGGGGAGCGGCAGGCAGAGGGAGAAGCAGGCTCCCCGACGAACAAGGAGCCTGATGCGGGAGTTGATCCAAGGACCTGGGATCATGACCTGAATCAAAGGCAGATGCTAAACCAACTGAGCCACCCAGGTGTCCCAGAGCATGTGACTCTTGACTTCAGGGTCATCAGTTCAAGCCCCACTTTGGGCAAGAAGCCTACTTAAAAAAACAAAAACAACTCAGTAAACTCTATGTTGTTTATTATTGTTTTGTACAGATTTTCTTTTGGGTGTGTGACAAAGTGCTATATTCTGTTTTTAAGGGTTGCACGAGGGTAAAATCAGAGGCTTCCCTGTTGGTTATACTAAGCAAGGTCTTTTTGCTCAAGGTAACAAAAACATTTTTTCTATTTTATCTTCCAGTACTTTCATAGTTTTGTTCATTAAATTCAAAGCTTTAAAATCGTTTGATAGGGGCACCTGGGTGGCTCAGTCAGTTGTGTCCAACTCTTGGTTTTGGCTCAGGTCATGAGCTCAGGGTTGTGAGCTCTAGCTCTATGTCGGACTCCGCACTCACCGAGGAGTCTGCTTGGGATTCTCTCCCTCTGCTGCTCCCCAACCCTGCTTATGCACACACTCTCTCTTTCTCTCTAAAATAAATAAATAAATCTTAAAAAAAATAATTTGATAATTAATTTTGTATATAGTATGACAGGTATCTGACTTTTAAAAAATTGGTTAAATATCCCAGTACCATTTGTTGAATAATCTCTCTTTTAAGATTTTATTTTTAAGTAATCTCCACACCCAATGCAGGGGTCAAACTCACAACCCTAAGATCAAGAGTCTCATGGTCCACTGAGCGAGCCAGCCAGGTGCCCTGAGTAATCTTTTTTTTTTTTCTGACTTAAAATGCTTCCTTTAGCATATACTAATCCTTGTAATTATATAAGTTTATTTGATCTCATTTATTTACTTACTTTTTTCCTGCCCCCGTATACCCTTGTTTTAATTACTATAGCTTTATAATATTTTTTGTATCTGCTGGTGCAGGTCTACCATCTTCAGTCTTTCTTTTTTCAAAAAAGTATCAATATTTTCACCATCAGCCTTTGTTTAATCTCTGCTGAGCAACAGACTTGTACATTTAATTATCTAGTGATAATTGGAGAGTTTTTATGTATCTCAAAAGCATTCATTGTGTAAAAACATATTGAAAAAGGCACTGTGCTGGATCACCAAAGGGTGGTCATAGTCCGGTGGCAGATAAGTAAACAATTAGAAAATAATTAGATAATTGCTAAAATAGAGGAAGTCCAGGAGAGGAAGTACCTATCAGGACTGGTATCCTTAGAGAAACTCTTCAAAGATAAGCAGTAATTGATCATAGGGAAACACTGGGGAGAAGACATTTAAGGCAGAGGGATAACTTATGCAAGGGCACAGTAGCACAAATGAATATGGTATGTTCAGGATACATGTAGTTCAGAATGGTTTCTTTTATTCACTGATGTGTTTATTCATGTTGGAATCCGAGTCAGCTAGACCATTTGAGCTTGTTTCAGATCATGAATGGCTTCAAGATTACCTCTTAGAGACTACTCTAGCGGTAATATGGAAAATAGCTTAGAGGCAAATGAGAAGAGATATCATGAGATCTGAATGAAGTGGGTAAGGAGATGGAGATCTGACTAGACCAAGAGTCTGACTGGATGTGAGTGTGAAAGACAAGAGGAATTCATTCATTCATTCACTCATTCATTCAACAAGTTGAGGGGTGTCTGGGTGGCTCAATCAGTTAAGTGTCTGACTCTTGATTTCGGCTCAGGTCATGACCTCAGGGTTGTGAGATTGCACCCCATGTCAGGCTGGATTTGGAGCCTGTTGAAGATTCTTTCTTCTTCTCCCTCTGCCCCTCCCCCACTCCCTCCCCCCCTCTCTCAAAAACAAAACAGAACAAAACAAAAACAAAAAAACAAGTTGAATTTAATGAATGTAAAATGAGAATTCTTGGGTTTCTGGCTTGAGCAAAAGGGGAGCTGATGGTATCATCTCCCAAGATTGTGAATATAGAGAGTGGATAAAGTTTGGGAGGTGAGATATTGATTTCAGATTTGGATGTTCTGAGTTTGAAGTGTTTGTGTGTGCTACACCCTGGTATAAAAAAGCTTTATATGTATCATTCTGGTGTTAGAGATAAACATTTATTTGTCCTCTATGCATGCATTAGTGGTTGCTGAAGTCATGGCCAAGATTGCCTAGAAAAAGTTTGTAGACTGAGAAGAGAGTGACTATCTTGGGGGAAATAACCAGCATTTAAGAGGTGGGAAAAAGAATTACCTCCCAGAGTCTACTAAATAGAGTTGTCATGGAAACCGTGAAGGAGGAAGCAGTTAATGTATTAAGCAATGCAGAGAGGTGGCAAATGACTAAAAACTAACCACTGAATCCAGTGAAAAGAAACCCACTGGTAACCATTAATGAGAGCAGTTTTAGCTGAGAAAAGGTGGAAGAAGTCAGGAAGTGAGAAAATTTAGATAGAGGGTATCCAAAACAAAATTCAGCACCTTTCCTTCCAATCTGACTCCTCCTCCTCTAGTCTCTTAGTGACAAATATTCCCCTCAGCCTCCTAAATCAGAAACTCTCTAAACACTAGTCTCTTCCCTCTTACCTAGTATCCTTGTCTAATTAGGGCATGACCCTAGGTTCTACTTCCTTAACATTTCTAATATTCCAGAAGGATAAATCCCAAATATCATGATTATCTATGGATGACAGTATATGATTTTTGTTTTTCTGATAGCTTGCTTTTTGATTTTTCTGGAATGACTATGTATTTACTAATGTAATTAATATAATAAAAGTTTAAAAGTAGTTTTTCTCATACATCCTCTTATATCTGATGTCAGATCTTTGTTTCCTGTCCATTACCCTGGGTCAGGCCAGGTTTATAATAATTTCTTACCTTCCTTCTGCTACGGGGGCACGCCTCAATTCTATCACTGAGAAGTCAGAATAAATTTTGTAAATACAAATCCTAGTATGTCCCTCTCCAGTCAATGACCAGGTATCTTTGAGGATTAAGTTCAAACTTCTAGCATTTTGTGACAAGTCCTTTGTCTTATCTCCCTCATCTCATTTCTTTCCATTCTCATACTCTTTGTTTCCATTTTTCTTTTTTTAAGATTTTATTTATTTATTTGACAGAGAGAGACATAGTGAGAGAGGGAACACAAGCAGGGGGAGTGGGAGAGGCAGAAGCAGGCTTCCTGCGGAGCAGGGAGCCTGATGCAGGGCTCAATCCCAGGACCCTGGGATCATGACCTGAGCCGAAGACAGACGCTTAACGACTGAGCCACCCAGGCGCCCCTCCACTTATTTTTCAAAGATTAGCAGTAGCTTCTAGGGTTTGCAAAGGTTTCCTTCCCCTTTGTTAATTCCTACTCATCCTTTAAATCAGCTTAAGAATCAATCTACCTAGGAGACCTTCACGCAACCCACTCTAATTTAGATACCCCTCTCTATTGCTATTGCATTCTATGTACCTCTCAGTCAGTGTTATCATATTGTATTAATGAGGTTGTTCATCTTTTCCTAATTTGTTGGCTATTTAATTTTTTCTTCTGTGAACTGACTATTCATATCCTTTATTCGTTTTTCTGTTGAGTTGTGCTTTTCTTATTGATTTGTAGTAATTCTTTAAAAATTTTTTTAAAATTAATTAATCTCTGCACCCAACATGGGGCTGGAACTCATGATCCCAAGATCAAGAGTCACATACATACTCTACCAACTGAGTCAGCCAGAAGCCCAGTTTGTAGTAATTCTTATATATGTGGCAATATCTTTACTGTCTATTCCTAGGTTTGGAAGGTTTTTTTTTTTGTTGTTGTTGTTGTTATACTTACTTTTTTTTATGTAGTAAAATATATCAAATGTTTAAAAGTACTTTTGTTTTACTGAAGACTTTCTCTATCCTGGTGGGGTGTCTGGCTGGCTCAGTTGGTGGAGCATGTGACTTTTCATGGGGTCCTGAGTTTGAGCCCCAAGTTGGGCACAGAGTTTACATTAAAAAAATAAAAACAAAAGACTTTACCCTAAAAATATAAATTTACATGCTTATGTAATATTTTTGTTTTTTATACTTCTTTGATTTTATTTTTGAGTAAGTATTGCCCACATTATTAGTCTCTTCATAAATATCACTTCCTATGGTTGAAAATTTAGTAGTAAATTTATTGAATGCCTACTTAAGGTGTTGGCACTCTGTCAGCTGCTGGGGGATACAATGGTGAACAAAAAGATCCTACCTTAGTAGAGCCCACATTGTAGAGGTGGCAGACAATGAACAAGTAAACAAAGAATCCAAATAATTACTGCTTTTAATGACGACCATGAAGTTAATAAAATGGGGAGCTACCTCTTAGAGCGATCCCTGAAGGTCTTAATATAAGTAGGCAGAGGTTGTGTACATAAAACAGTTCCCTTGAATAATCTCTCATAATTTACTCAACCATTCTTTAGGTGTTGGGTTTTATAATTTACCATTATACTAATAAATAATGCTGTTAGGAATAACTCCCTCTGTATTCTCATTTCCATGGAACAGTTTCCTAGAAATGTAATTACTGGATAGGAACACAGTATTTTTATACAGACTGCCAAGTTGCTTTCAAGAGGGAATTCCAATACACTCACCAATGAGTAAGTTAAATACTGCTCCGAGATTTCAGAGTGGAAAAAGTTAACAGTCAAAAACGGCACATTTGGGCTGAGCCAAAGGAAAAGCTAAATGAGCTGACCTGGGTTTACTAGTGAGGGGCGGCAGGGTGATGAACAAAGTTTCTAAACCCATTTCTGCCACCCTGTGACCTTCACAGGTTATAGCTCCTCTCTGAGCCTTAACTTTCCTTAAACTCGGTAGGTTCGACTCAGGCTGTATATTTTCCAACATCTTCAGATCAGACATCACCTAGACCCACCAGAGCGAAGACAGCAGCTTGGGTAACTGTTGAAGTTGAATCAGCATTCGCCGCGAAACGCCAACTAATCACTCGCGGGCACTTCCGGCGGCCGGGACAAAGGGTTTGAAGTCTCAGGAACCGCACTTCCGGATAATTAAAGCTGCGCATTAGACGCCTGCGTCCTGCGCCACACCAAGGGACTCCGGTGCCGCGACTGCGCATGCTCCCTGCAGTCGCGAGGAGGGGCGGGACAGTGAATGGGGAGGGCCGGGACCCTGACTTGTCTCGCGGTTACTGGGCGAGCGTGAGCGCGCGAGGCTTGGGGGCGGTGCGGGGCGGAGCCTAGTCTGAGTGGGCGCTGTAGGTTTCAGTGGAGCGTCACTGTGCTCGCGCGGCTGAGGTCGTCTCAGGTGAGGTGGTCGCCCCGGAAGTGGCTGTGGCTGTGGCCCCTGGGTGTTGTAAGGAGCCTGCGGCAGAGTTGTTGTTAAGGGGGTCGGCATCACCCCTCTTCCTCCACCTTCCCTGCAGCAGCCATGGCGAAAGGCAGAGTCTCTGAACGATCGCAGACGGGGGCACTCCGCACGACCCCTGTGGGGGACAGGGCAGCGGGGACGCGGGGTGTCACGGCGCAGAGCAGCGGAGACCACCTGAAGGGTGAGTAGAACCGGAACCAGAGCTGGGGCTGGCCCAGAGGCGGGAGTGTGCTGGAGGGGCTTCGGGGTGGAAAAGACCTCAGTTGGCCCCGGGGATTTGCGAGGGGAAGGGGCCCTGCTGGCACCCAGGGGCGCGGGAGCAGAGAGGGTGGGGGACCTGGGCTTGAGCTGCTGCCCATCACAAGGCCGGACACCTAAGGAGGTGCGTCGTAAATGCTGTTGTAGTTGAATTCAATAAAAGAACTAATGACACTGGCTTGTTTGAAGCTCAGGGAGGATGTAAGGTTGACAATATTGAAGCTAGACAGAACTGGAAGGAACTTCAGCACTCCTGCTTTATTTTTACCGCTGAGGAAACTGAGGCCCAGGGTGGATATGGAACTTGCATAAAGTCACAAAGCCAGATTAGTCAAGTAGTAGTTAAGAGCAAGGATTTAACTATGTACCGGTGCCACTTCCAAGTGGCAGGAACACTTGGGTGTGAGTCCCTGCTGTACCATTTATGACTTTGGACTTGTTATCTTTCAAAACTCAGCGTCTGAACTGTACGGTGGGGATGACAAAGATGCTAGTAATAATAGTATCTGCTTAGCTTAACATGTGCATTATACAAAATAATTGATGTAAAGCATTTATTGTAATGGCTTATATGAAGTGGAGGCTAAATAAATATTAGCCATTACTATCGTAACTGAGATCTCTCATTCTCAAGCTTTTTTGCATTACACCATTCTGCCATTTTTCAGGACTTTAAATATTATTTTAAAAGAAAGTAAAAAAAAAAAAAGGGGGGCACCTGGGTGGCTCAGTCGGTTAAGCATCTGCCTTCGGCTCAGGTCATGATCCCAGGGTCCTGGGATCGAGCCCCACTTCGGGCTCCTTGCTCAGCGGGGAGCCTGCTTCTCCTCCCCCTGCCTGCCTCTCTGCCTACTTGTGCTTTCTCTCTCTGTCAAATAAATAAATAAAATCTTAAATAAATAAATAAATAAATAAATAAAAGAAAGTATACCTGGAAACTAAATACTTTTATTACATCTTAGCATAGAGTTTTTCATTGCTTTTCAACAGTGGAAATGATTAAACTTTTAAAATGCTTTTTAAAAAGCCCATAAACTTGAAGAGATCCTAACAAATGTCCATTAAGTTGTCTTCAGCTTACACTGATGTGTTCCACCACTAGTGATGGCTAAGGAGAGGGTCTTTTAAGATTGTCTAGCAACATTATAAGTATAGTCAACAATAAAGTATTACACACTTAAAAGCATGTATTTATATATATGAAGATCGTATGTTTAAAATTCAGCTGAAATTTAAAATAGAATAAATTTTTTAAAAAGAGTGTCCTGCAGAAAATGGTATTTTATTTTCAAATAATTTAAAATGTCTCCAGTCTAATTTGGCTTTTTAAGCTTTATAGTATTTGGGTATTTCTCCATCTTATAGACAGTAGGGCCAAAAAGCTTTGCGCAGTGGCGGTATCCTAGCCAATGAGGTTTATCTGAGGCGCGATTATTGCTAATTGAAAACTTTTCCCAGTAGGGCCAAATAACTCAAAAACTCAGAAATGAATTGTCTAAGTATAAATCCACTCTAAATTAAAGGAACATTGTTTTGAAGATGCTGCTATGGAGAGTGACAATAATCCAAGGGTTTTCAGAAAAAGTATTTTCCAGGGATGCCTGGGTGGCTCAGTCGTTAAGTGTCTGCCTTCAGCTCAGTCATGATCCCAGGGTCCTGGGACCGAGCCCCGCATCGGGCTCCCTGCTCGGTGGGAAGTCTGCTTCTCCCTCCCCAACTTCCCCTGCTTGTGTTCCCTCTCTTGCTGTGTGTCTCTGTCAAATAAATAAATTAAAAAAAAAAAATCTTAATAAATAAATAAATAAATAAAATCTTTTGGGAAAAAAAAAGTATTTTCCAGATAGGGCATCCCTAAAGATTGTCATTTGGTTTGTGGTAGCATCAATTGTTTATTACTGATTTTTGTTGTTTTAACCTAAAGCTATTCAGAAAATAAAACCTTGACACTTCCAAAGTGCTTTTATAATTGTTTATTTTATTTTATCATTAGGATGACACATTCAGGACAATTTTTTTTTAAAGATTTATTTACTTGAGAGAGAAAGAGAGTGGCAGAGAGGGGCAGAGGGAGAGATAGTCTCAAGTGGACTCCACAGAGAACCTGACATGGGGCTTGATCTCATGACCTGAGATCACGACCTGAGCCGAAACCAAGAGTCTGATGCTTAACCGACTGTGCCATTTTTTTTTTTTTTGAAGAAAATTATTTATTTATGAGAGAGAGAAATAGAGCATGTGGGAGCGGAGGTGGGAGGGCAGAGGGAGAGAGAGAATCCCAAACAGACTCCTTGCTGAGTGTGGAGCCCCACATGAGGCTCAGTCCCAGCACCCTGAGACCATGACCCAAGCTGAAACCAAGAGTCGGATGCTCAACCGACTGAGCCACCCAGTTGCCCCTGTCAAATGACTTCTGTAGACTACAAATCTATAGGAAGATAGAAGGAGATGTGAAGGCATGCCTTCATGGAGCAGTAGGGTTTGGATTGTTAGAAGGTAAGGGGATTCTGGTGGGGGGGGGAAACATTAAGCTGGAAGTTTAATGTCAATAAAGAGATTAATTTGTTGGGAGTGGAGGATTTCTGTTTTTGTAGGAGATAAGGTTGGCCATGGTCAAAATGGTGTTGGTACACAGGGATTTAAGCGCTATGCAGAGGAACTTTTTTGATCCATCTTGTTAATTAGTGATTCCCAGTGTTTTCTTTTTCTTCTTTGCCTCTCTGTTTTTGTCTCTGTCTCTGTCTCTCTCTCTCTTTTTTTTTAAGATTTTATTTATTTGACAGAGAGAGACACAGCGAGAGAGGGAACACAAGCAGGGGGAGTGGGAGAGGGAGAAGCAGGTTTTCCGCCGAGCAGGGAGCCTGATGCGGGGCTTGATCCCAGAACCCTGGGATCATGACCTGAGCCGAAGGCAGACGCTTAATGGCTGAGCCACCCAGGCGCCCCTCTGTCTCTCTTTAATTAGTGTTAGGAATTTATTTTCTGGGCAAAAGATTTTGTAGATCCCTTACGTGATAAGAGTTTGGTTACTGGTATTAATCAGCTGGTGATGTGATGTCATTAGTAACTACTTAGCAGCCAATATTCTGGATTACAATAAACAATTTTTGTTAATTGCAGGTGGTATTTAGCTTGGCATTCAAAAAGATTACAGGTTTTGGAGAAGAGATAAAAATTTAGTAATGGGATGCCTGGGTGGCTCAGTTGGTTAAGCGTCTGCCTTCTGCTCAGGTCATGATCCCAGGGTCCTGGGATCGAGTCCTGCATCGGGCTCCTTGCTCAGCGGAGAGCCTGCTTCTTCTGCCTGCTACCCCCCCTGCTTATGCCCGCGTGTGCTCTCTCTCTCTCTGACAAATAAATAAAATCTTAAAAAAAAAATTTAGTAACTCTTGATTGAGAAATACATAGTAATAGAATGTTCCTATAAATTCCATGACACTTTTTTTTTTTTAAAGATTTTATTTATTTATTTGACAGAGAGAGATACAGAGAGAGAGGGAACACAAACAGGGGGAGTGGGAGAGGGAGAAGCAGGCTTTCCGCAGAGCAGGGAGCCCGATGTGGGACTCGATCCCAGGACCCTGGGATCACGACCTGAGCCGAAGGCAGACGCTTAACGACTGAGCCACCCAGGCGCCCAATTCCATGACACTTTAAATGAATTTGTATTTTTTTAACTGACACACCTACCTAACTTTGACAAATAGTTGTCATTGTGTGTATGTTTGAAGTATTTTACATGCTACATGCAGTGTTTTGTACATTTAGTGGGTCCCTTGCTATGACTGTAGTCTCTCGTCTCACATCTTAGCCTTATAGACTGAGGACCACTGTGAAGACTTGAGCAAGGCAATAACACTGAAAGTCTAATTCTTGAATGATGAGGAATGACAAGAAACAAGACAAGAGGTAGAAGCACTTAAGAGGCTTTTGATCTAATCTATCTGCAAGGGTGCCTGGACCGGGGTATTTATTTTCTTCTCTGTTATTTGTCCTGGCTGATCTATGTATTAGCAAGTCATAGAAGTTTCCCATTTTGATTTAAGAGAACTCTGGGATGCCTTGCTGGCTCAGTCAGGAGAGCATGCGACTCTTGATGATCTTGGGGTCGTGAGTTCGAACCCTACATTGGGCATAGAGATTACTAAAAAAGAAAAACTTTAAAAAAAAGAGAGAACTCGTAGGGCTGTGCTTTTCTTTTCTTTTCTTTTTTTTTTTTTTAAAGATTTTATTTATTTGACAGAGAGAGACACAGCGAGAGAGGGAACACAAGCAGGGGGAGTGGGAGAGGGAGAAGTGGGCTTTCCGCAGAGCGGGGAGCCCGATGCGGGGCTCGATCCCAGGACCCTGGGACTGTGACCTGAGCTGAAGGCAGACGCTTAATGACTGAGCCACCCAGGCGCCCCTGTGCTTTTCAATATATAGAGGTCATCATCCTTGTTAGCAGTGTGAAATCAATTTGTTGGGTAATGATGAGATACTTTTAAAAATGGAAGAGAAAATAGAGTGCTTTGCATGTAGTAAGGCATAAGTGTTCTTTGAATTTTATTTTTTATTTTTATTGATTTTGTGTGTACCAGTTCATGATATAAAGTTGCTTATTGTGGTTGCAGCCAAAAATGTTTGAGAAACATTATCTCAAAGTTGGTTTTACTGCTTTTAGAAGACAATATTGTTCAAACTTGGATAATAAACCCCTCTCAGATGTCTGTTCTTGATCCTGCCTTGCTCATTTGGTTCAATACATATTCTCTGAGCATCTGGTATGAGCAAGGTACTGACTTAGAGGAAGAAGGAAGCTCTTACTGATAACTGAGAACTAAGACTAAAACTGACAACTAGACATCAGTCAAGGTATTCGTACAATTTGTTGATGCCAGTCTCAACCCAAATATTATGTATCAGGATTCTTGTGTTTATCATCAATAGAAAATACAATTGAAACCCTTGCTGAAAGGAAGTTGATTGATTTATATAACTAAAAAATAGATTAAGTGGGATTCACTGGCTTCAGTCTGGAACAGTGGCCCAGTGATATCAGGATCTGATTTCTTTCACATCTTTAATGTCAGCTTTACCTTAAGGTTGATTTCTCTTGAAGGTCCAGGTAAATTAAATGCTTCCTTGATAACTTTGAGAATCTTTTTCCTAGCACTACCAATAGAAGTCTAGATATTCATTCTGATTAGACTGTCTCAGATAATGCTTGTCCTTGAACCTATCACTGTTATCAAATTGGCTCAACCTGATTCATGTTAGACACCTAAAAAAAATGGGAGTAGGAATGAGGCTAAGTTAGTTTTCCCAAAGACATAGATCTCTATGATGGATCACTCATGGTTTTTCTCTTTGTGCTCAGCCATCTTAGTGAAGAAGGTGAACTTGTAGCCCTGATTTTGGGTTTGATTAGATTTAAGAAAAGGGTAAGGATTCCACTCAAAGGTGCTGCTTCAGATGATACACTGTGGAATCCGGGCTGGGCGTGGAAGGAAGAAAAGTGAGGGGCCCAACAGAAGGGAGAAAATGGAGGGAGTAAGCTCAGGAAGAGAATAAAGGTGATCGAGGAATGGCATATTGGGATTTAAAATGTCCAAGGTAGAGCAGTCTCAGGGGATGTGAGAACTTAGTTTATCATTGAAAGTAGGTGGCTAAAGTTGAATAGAAATGAAGGTCTAAGAATTTTGAGGCTGGGTGGATCATCTAAATGGATGATGACTCTTAGGATTAGGAAGAAGTTTACTATAAGCTTGATCTCAGCCTTCAGTGAATGGAGGGGGGTAAGCATGTGAAAGTGGTTAGGTGAGAGTGAGGGTGTGTGGATTGAATGGCAGCACAGTTGTAGGGCATAAGCCTTAGAGAATGAGCCTTTATACAAAATTGGCAATGGTGTTTCTTCTACCTACAAACATGCTTTCTCTCTCTGTGTGGTCTTAATAGTTATTTGTATTTTATAGGTATCTTAGTCATTTGAATTTATACTTGATGATACTACCATTTTTTATTTTTAATAATAAAAAAATTCTTAAGCCCTTGAAATAAAATTTACTTCCAAAAATATTGTAGTAGATTCTTGTGACCATGAAAACTTGTTAGAGTCCCTGTAATGAGATGGGTCTTTTGCTTCTTCATGGTAGGATCAAGTAGGTTTAGAAAACACAGTGTTGAGAACTAGTAGACCTGATCAGCAGTAAGAGTCATTCCTAAGATCTTGCAGATTTAGGAAGATTTTGCTTTTCATGGTTTTTTTTTTTTAAGATTTTATTTGTCAGAGAGAGAGCAAGCACAAGCAGTGGGAGTGGCAGGCAGAGGGAGAAGTGGTCTCCTCGCTCAGCGAGGAGCCTGATGCAGGACTTGATCCCAGGATCATGACCTGAACCAAAGGCAGATGCTTAACCGACTGAGCCACCCAGGCCCACCAGATTTTGCTTTTCAAAAGGGTTTTTTTTTTTTGTAAAAGATTTTATTTATTTGACAGAGAGAGGCACAGCGAAAGAGGGAACACAAGGGGAGCGGGAGAGAGAGAAGCAGGCTTCCCGCGGAGCAGGGAGCCCGATGCGGGGCTCGATCCCAGGACCCTGAGATCATGACCTGAGCCGAAGGCAGACGCTTAACGGCTGAGCCACCCAGGCTCCCCTCAAAAGGTTTTGATATGAAAATAATAGGAGAAATAGGGAGCTACTATAGGGCCATTAAGGTTATGATTTTTCAGAAAGGATAATGCATATTAGGAGTTAGAGAAAAGGTGCTCTTAAGAGGAAGAATTGAAGATACAGGGTGAATGGAGAAGAGACAGTTCTTGGAGCAAAATCTGAAAGGAAATATGTTAGCATTTAATGCAAAGATAAGGGACAAGGGAAGATAATTTGGGGAACAGATCTTGAGGTAGAGATTGGGGAGCTCACTAAAGTGTGGAAGCAGTGTCATTGTTTGAGAATAGTTGAAGATAGAATTAAAGGCTTGAAGAGACTTGAAATAGCCTTTTTAGAGAGTGCTGTGAAAGGATTATTGTTTGCCAGTGGTAAGCAGTAATTGAACATAGAAAAGCATGTGAACTTGTTGGCGAAGAGAACGTTATGTTGACTTTTCTCTAACAGTACCTTTAGCCTGGAGGAGGTTGGGAAGCAGATAATGGGATGATTCAGATTGGGAATTACTATGATGGAAGATTTGAAGGTTACTGAATATATAAAGTACTGTTGTGGGTAGCTCTAAATGCTAAATGACGTACATCTAATGCAACCGGGAGGAGGCACATTATAAATATGCATGCTATACAGTTAGATGTAGAATTATCATTAAACAATATTTTCAACTTTTATCTGTTTAGAACTCTAAATCAATTACATGCTAGTCTCTGGACTTAATAGAATTATACTCAAGAAAAATTGTTGACTCATAATAGCTAATACCCCCTAGTTAGCAGTCACCAGTTAGTGTGAAAGAAAGGAGAACTTCAATATTGAATGTCACTGTGTTTTTTGCATTCTTATCAGTTGTTTTCTATGTTACTATTGAACACAATGCTTGAAAAAGTTTGCCTAATTTGAAATGCAGGAAATAGGTATCAGGTTAAACCTGGCAGTTAATTTTATTCAAATGTCTATATATTTCATCATCCAACTGTAAGACAACAAGTAGCAGTCAGAAAAATGTGTACTCAGGGAACACTCAGGGTGGTTTCCATAGTCCAGTTAAATGTTGCCTGATACCTTTCTTCCCTGTGACCCTTTACTTAGGACTGGTAAGTTAATAATGGGAAGAAAAATATTATAGTTTAATTTTAGAGCTAACACGCTAAATGTCTTATTTAATTTTTTTAAAGATTTTATTTTTAAGTAATCTCTATGCTCAATGTGGGGCTCAAACTCACAACCCTGAGATCAAGAGTTGCACGTTCTACCAACTGAGCCAGCCAGGCGCCCCTAATTTTTAATTTAAGAGAATGATATAACCTATTGAAATCTTTAAAAATGTATTTAGCTACAGTATGGGTTAGAAGGCTGTAAATTCTTCTCATCTCTCAGTCTTCAACCAAATTTCTACCTGCTCTGTGAATCTTGTCTCCATTACTCCAACCTAGTAATCTTGCTTTTCTATATACTCAAAACCCCTTTGTGCCATTCTTTGGGAATGTAGCTAATGTTGGTATCAGCTTCTTAAAAGCAGAGACTGAGCAGAACATTTTGTACATAATAGATGCTCAGCAGGTGGTCCTAAGCAACTCTACATTTGAGTGCATACCTTGCAGAGGAGAAATCCTAAAGAAAAGTACCAAGGAAGGGGTGGGGTCGTGGTGGTGGGGAATCAGCCCTTTATTCTTAGCAGTAATTCTTGTGTCCACAAATATCTTCCGGATGAAAAACGAAAAAGCAGTGGTTTTGAAGAGTTTAAAAGATGCCCATAATATTAAATTATTTGTATCAGTCAGTTTTGTACTCTGGACTTGATTCAAGCAAGGAAGTATGTGAAAAGTGAAGGCTGAGCAAGTTAATTCCAGGTAGATTTAAAATGAACATGCCTTGGGCTCCTGGGTGGCTCGGTTGGTTGGGCATCTGCCTTCGGCTCAGGTCATGATTCTGGAGTCCTGGGATCGAGTCCCGCATCGGGCTCCCTGTTTGGCGGGGAGTCTGCTTCTCCCTCTGACCCTTCCCCCTCTCATGCTCTCTCTCTCCCATTCTCTCTCTCAGATAAATAAATAAATTCTTTAAAAAAAAAAAAATGAACATGCCTTTAAGAAGTAGCAGGCCGCTGGAAAAATTGTACAGACTATATATGTGTTAACATGTTTTTGCTTTGATATCAGCCCATAGAAAACTATGCCCAGGGGCGCCTGGGTGGCTCAGTCATTAAGTGTTAAGCGTCTGCCTTCTGCTCAGGTCATGATCCCAGAGTCCTGGGATCCAGTTCCGCTTCGCTTCTCCCTCTCCCTCTGCTGCTCCCCCTGCTTGTGCTTTCTCTCACTCTCTCTCCTGTTCTCTATCGAATAAATAAATAACATCTTTAAAAAAAAAAAAAAAAGAAAACTATGCCCAAAACCTTAATGTTTATATATTACTCTTACTCCTTTTCTGGTAGATTACTTCTTTATTTAATAAAGTAGGAACATAACATTTTAGCCTTGTGAGAAGTTTGTGTTTCAATAGATTTTGCTATTTAAAACTACATTTTTGGTTGAATTAGTTTTAGTGCACACTGATATTTTTGTGACTTTTGGCTGATTACTCTTTTCTTTTTAGGGTAAGTAGATATGATTTCTTAAATTCTCAAGACATGCATTGAATTAGGTATCATAACCAGGGCAAAGATATGAACAATTAGGCATTTGTTATCATAAGATTCTGCAGAGACCTTTTCATATTTGAAAACCACCTCAGATGTTTAAAGTCTCTGTTTAATTTTCTGTGCTGCAAAAAAGCATATATATAAATATATTAGTGGATTAATGAACTGGAATATTCAGTGGCAGGCATGCCTGGTTTATTACTCCATTGAAGGTATCTTTTATATTACTTTATGATCCTATTCCTTCCTTCCTGCAGTAAATTTCAGAAGTATGAAATGAGCAAGTAAGTTTCTATTTGTGACCTGGTTTTTGAAGAAAAGTCCTCTTTTAGATTCAGATGATAACAAAGTAAAGTAATGTTTAGATTACAGAAAATTGGAAAAGATAAAATTTTTTAAATTTAGTGTTCACAAAATACTAGAACTTAATAAACCTAATATTGTCTTTCAGAAAGTCTGCTTTAATGACCAGGTAAAAATAATTTATATCTAGTATATCAAGCCCTAACCTAAGCAACTTGTATTTCCACAGAAATTATGAGTTGATTATAAATGGATATTAAAGGGCTTTAGAGATATACTTTATGCTATTCGGTTGCTTAGGATTTAATTTTTTTTAATAGATAGTGCAACCTCCTTAGGGCTTCTGTTTACTTACCTATGAGATAGGTAAAGTGGGCCATATTGTTTCCTCTTAAGCTTTAATATACATGCAGATTACCTGGGTATCTTATTAAAATGCAGATTCTGATTTAGTAGTTCTGGGATGTTGGCCTGAGAATCTGCATTTCTAACAAGCTCCCTGGTGATGCTGAATGATGTAACTCACACAGTACACCTTGAGTAGCATGGAGCTAGATGGTTTCTCTTGCTCCATGTTCAACATAGAATTGAGCAAAATCTTACTAATTCAGTTGTAAAATATATAAAACTACCATAATGAGACAAGGGATAAAATGAAGTTTATATTTTAATTAGTTCAGGCTTTTTGGTTGAAAGGAGCAGAAATAAGTTTAAACTAGCTCCAGTAAAAAAGAGAATATAGAAAAAAGAATATAAGAGACAATCTCACTGGCATTCATGAGCAAGAAATGAGATATAGCCAGGCTTCAAGGAAAGTGAGAAAATTAGAAATGAACCAATTTCTCCGGGTTTATGTTTCAATCTCCCCTCTTATATTTTCTGGTACATGTCTTTGGCTTTCCATGTTGTTATCTGTGGCTTTCACTGCTTGACCTTTTAGCCTCAAGACCTACCACCTCTTGACAACAGCATCTCTTTGTTTTAGTTCAAATTTTCAAGAGAAAATTTGGTCAGCCAATAATGAAATGTTTCTACTTGACTTAGGTCTCCAACCTTGGGCAAGTTAGCCTTCTGTGTTTGGGAGGGTAAAGGGTTGGAATCATACTGTAATAGGGCCAATGAGATTAGCCCCTTTGGGGGGAAGGGGAACATGGGAAAGTTTCCCAGAGAAAGAGGGTGTTAGTAGAACAGTCAGTGACACCTGTCTAATACACCTTTATAAATGTGAAGAAGGATTTGTGAAATTAATGAATAAGTACAGGCATTTGATTAGGATACTTCATAAAAGTGTGTATAAAAGTTACATAGACAGTAGTTAGGGGACGGGCATAGTGGTAGATCCATCCATTTAGTTTTCAGAGAACTAAAAATAATTCTTACTATAGCATTCATATATTTTTTTTAATCCCCTGAGTGTTATCAGTAACGGGATAATGGCAAATGTAGGCAATAAAACTTGAGCCACCCACTTCTGCCTTTTCCCCAGTAAGCACTACTAAGGTATCTTAGCCTCCCCACTATTTAACGCTTCCTGGTAGAAACAACCTTGCTCATTCTTCTGCTTGCTGTCTCCTGGATCTCATTCCATACTTTTATCTTGCATGTAATTTTTTAGATAACACTAAGATTATCTTGTGAGGGAATGTAAACAAATTCTGCCATTCTTGGGATCTCAGAGAGCCACCGAAAACATTTGAGACTCAACTATATTCGGAAGCCCTCAGTGTAAAAAAAAAAAAAGCATAACATTCACAGGTTGTATTAGTCAATCTCTGGATCCTTATGACAGTTGAAGTAATTGCCATATTACCTCATTTTTCCTAAGAGGCCATTCTGTCTATGCTGTCAGCTCCCAGTATAGGTAAACAATTTTGAAAGTCAGTGATAATATTTATTCCCCTTTGGCTTATCAACAAATCAATGCTTCAAATTATGGTGTTCTGTTTTTTCATGCTTCTGAAATGGATATATCCCCCCAAAAGTAATAGGCCTGGTTAATAAATGTCAAATAAATAGTAGTTAAAATTTTCTGTTAAAACAGTGTTTTGGACAAAAGTGTGAACAGTTTTTTGGGGGAGGAAAGCCTTTAAGGAAATTATTTGCTGACTTGGAATACTGTCTTTTTAAAATATTTATCTTAATTATAGCCTTTTTTTTTTCCCCTTTCAGAAAAAGCCTGTGCAGAAGCTGGGTCAGCAAGAATGTCACTTCTTATATTGGTGTCCATTTTCTTATCTGCAGCTTTTGTTATGTTTTTGGTATATAAAAATTTTCCTCAGCTTAGTGAGTAAGTATACAGAAAGAAACTGAAAAATGCCTAGACATTTATCAATAAAAATGGATTAAAAGTTAAACTAATCTTAAGCAACAGAACTGTCATGGTGATTGTATATCAGCTCTCGTGGTTTGTAGCAAGTCCATATTGACACTGCTATTTAAACACTCCTTTCCAAATTTGCCTCTTGATTTTATCTACGGGGGTTTCCTAGCACTGCTCCTCTAGTTAAAGCCTCATTTTTCAAATGGCTTTCAAATTTTTTTAAAAAAATAGAACCACATTAAGAAATACGTTTTTATATCATGATCGTGCATGCATGTGCCTGTCCCCTCTCCCCTGCTCACTTGCATACATCTATACATATAAAATTAAGTTAAAGTTTCATGCAACAGGTCTTGTTTTCTGATATTTTCTAAATTATTCTATTTAATTTATTTTTTAATGCCAGTAGTGACGAAGCAAACTTCTTTTAAAATTCATGAAAGATACTGACCTGCGGTTTGAAAACCATTGATGCTCTTCTCTGCCTTCCTCCCCTTTTCCATCCATGTTTTCTCCTTCCTTCTTGTGGTCAGTTTCTGTCTGCTTCTACTCATCCATTTCCATCCCCACCACATCTGTCTCTCCTAGCTCTTTTTCTTTTCCCTGTGTTATGAAAATGATATGGTCTGAATAGGTAGTTTTCACAGTGAAATGGACTTTGTATAAACCTTGTATATCTTATCTACTACATGTCCAGAATTTCTTAGCCAAAACCTTGGGGTGAAATGTGTTTCAGAATTTAGAATTTTTCCATTTTGGAAAGACTACATGGAATAAGTGTTATGTAGTACCTCCAGCAAGATCTGGGGCAGCATCCTGTAATTAAATACATTAATATTTTTGCATAGAAATGGGCATCATAAAAGACTATATGAATAATTATGTAAGTGTGGGTCAACTTTTGCTGACAGAGTATGAAGAACTTTTGGTTTTCAGAGGTTTTTGAATTTTAGGGAAGAGATTATGGACCTGAAACATACTTTAAGAAGGCAAAATATCCCAGGGCTGTTTATTTTTTTTTATTATTTTTATTTTTTTCCCAGGGCTGTTTAAACAGTAATACCACCCTTGTGTAATCATAGATTACGCGAAGGACTACTAAAATGTAGTTAGATTTTCAACACAGGGCCAGACTGGTGTGGTAATGGGTAACTGTGAAATGTGATTTCAAGGTGTTCGGAAGTTCCTGTTTTCCTCTTAACTTCCTTTTATTAACAATTCCTTATGCTTGAAATTTTATAGTTAAACTTATTTTTATTTTAGTACTTTGATTTCTTACATCAGTGTAAATGCCTTTGGGAGGCTAACATGTTCTATTGATAGGTTAATATTAGTATGATTGAATTTTAGATCCTTTCTGGTTTTGATCAAGGAGGAGGAAGTAAAGAACTGACTGAAAGAGGGCAAGAGTATAGAGTATAGATTGAGATTGTCTTTGCTCTCAGTCTGCTTTAAGAATGATAACATGACTTGTATATAAGTATGCTATTATAAACCTGTTATGTTCTGCTTATTTCTGTGTGTGTGCGGGTGCATACATATGTGCACACCCCTATAATGAGTTTTTTAGTTTTTAAATTTAAAAATGAGAAAACACATTTTAGTTTACCTGCTATCTTTATAGAACATAGGCAGCAGTCTGTCATTGTTCTGCAAGATCAGTTGAATTTTATCAGGTAAACAAATGGGCACAATATACATTAAACACAGAGGTAAATTATCTGAGGCTGTTATAAGCAAGAAATCATTCAGTTCCAAATATAAAGTAAAATTAATAGAAAAGGAAAAATGTTTCTGTTTTTATCTTAACTTTGAGCTGGGATATTCCAGAAAAGATGTGAACTGTAAATCACCAAAAATTTTACTTAATTTTAGTTTTAATTAATTATTGACCTTAGGTTATCATGAGGATTACCCAAAATGATGTTAAATATGTTTTAAATATGCTAATATCAGTAGTTCACTTCTTAATTCAAAATTTATACCAGTGTTGGAGCAAATGCTTTTAACCTAATTTAGTTTGGGTCATCCTGAACTTTCATATATAGATTGTAGGTCTCATGAAATCATAATAAAGCATTAAAAACAAATAATTTATAGACTTTTGAACTTAAAACTTACAAATTTATGGTTAATATTCAAGCATCAAATCATTTTGGATAAAACTTCATGTTTTGAACTTTGATTTTGATATTAATTATCTTGGCAAATTTCTGCTTTAAAATTTTTCACTTTAATTTTATTTCTTTAGAGAAGAAAGAGTGAATATGAAGGTTCCCAGAGATATGGATGATGCCAAGGCTCTAGGAAAAGTTTTATCCAAATATAAGGACACCTTTTATGTACAAGTACTTGTAGCTTATTTTGCTACATATATTTTGTATCCTTTTAACTGAAAAAAAAAAGTTTTCTAGTTTTATTCAAGAAAGAAGTTTTAAAAGTACTGTTTAGTTATGCATAACTTTTTTCTTTTAAAAATTGTTAATGCAGTGTAATATTTAATAAAATATAGAAAAATTAAAATGGGAAGCATTCTCACCTTAAACCTATCTCAACTCAGTTATTATTTCTGAATATTTATTACCAGTTCTTTTGTATTCTGCTTATTTCACTTATAAACATTTTCCTTTCCTCTGTATTATTCAAGATAATTATTTTATCTCTTTAATTTATGATTGTATTAGTTAATTGATTAATTTAGTTTAGTTATTTTGAATTAATAGTCACCACAGCATAATTTAAAAAAATGTTCCCTTAGGTTTGAAGATATAATTTGTATTTAATTTTTTACTTTTCTACTTGTCATGTTATGAATCTTCTTGTTCATGATTTTTTTCTTCCATTTAATGATTTCTTGTAAAAAGATCTTAAGAGGATAATTAGTCAATTAAAAGGATATGAATTTTTAAAATAATTATTGGTATGTATTTGTTTTATAGAAATATATGTTGTATTAACTAGTCAGGAAAATAGCTTTAGCTTTATTCTTCCTGCATATTTTCAAACGGCTTATGCTACTGGTGATTAATCTTCTAATTTATGGGCTTAAACTTTAATCCGATTTTTTGTATTTTTTATTTTAATCCAGCTTATTTTCAAATCTTCTCAGTTAATGAAAGACATTTTCGGGGTGACTGGGTGGCTCAGTCGGTTAAGTGTCTGCCTTCAGCTCAGGTCATGATCCCAGGGTTCTGGGATCGAGCCCCATGTTGGGCTCCTGGCTCAGCGGAGAGCTGCTTCTCCCTCTCCCTCTGCCACTCCCCCTGCTTGTGCCCTCCCCCGGTCAAATAAATAAAATCTTAAAAAAAAATTATCTCTTGATTTTGTAAAGGTAATCATTATCCCTTTTAAACCACCATTTTTATTTTTATTAAAGATTATTTATTTGAGAGAGCGCTCATGGGGGGGGGAGCAGAGGGAGAGAGGTAGAGAATCTCTTAAGCAGACTCCCTGCTGAGTGCAGAGCCAGGTGCAGGGCTTGATCTCATGACCCTGAGATCATGACCTGAGCTGAAATCCAATCAAAGGCTTAACTGAGCTACCCAGGCATCGCCCCAACCAGCATTTATTTATTTATTTATTTATTTTTAAGATTTTATTTATTTATTTGACAGAGAGAAAGAGAAAGAGCACAAGTAGGCAGAGAGGCAGGTAGAGGGAGAGGGAGAAGCAGGCTCCCCGCCGAGCAGGGAGCCCGATGCGGGGCTCGATCCCAGGACCCTGGGATCACAACCTGAGCCGAAGGCAGACGCTTAACCGACTGAGCCACCAGGTGCCCCAACCAGCATTTATTTTTAAAAGTTAAATTAGTTACTTTGTGAATTCTCTCAAACTATTTTTTTTTTTCTTTTTTCTCTCAAACTATTTCTATTTTGGCTTCCTCTTTTATTTCCTGAATTGCTTTTGGTTATTGGACTTCTCAATTAAAACTTTTTCTCCTAAAATTCAGTAGCATTTTCTTTTCTTGGATTTATATTAGATTAGATGCTATATACTTTAACATATATATATGTTTCTATATTTGCCTCCTTATACAAATGTTTTGAGTATATACTTAAGCATGCTGGACCAGTTATTCCCAGCATAAGCAATTTGTTACAGGTACATTTACAAAATCTTTTGCTGACGATATAAACATTACTCCTTTATCCATCTAGTGAGAATACATTTTTATTTAGGTAGTGTGCTGTATGTAGGAACTTTGTCATTTACTTATTGTGAGAAAAAATCCAATTAGGGAAAATTTAGAGAATGAATCATTATTATGCACTTATCTTTCAACAAGTTATTTGGCAGCTATTTGTAAAGTAATTTAATAATATATAAACTTTTAAGAAATCCATAACTGCTGCCTTTTCCTACTAATTCTATTTTAGAACCATAGTGTTAGACTTAAAGTTATTTTGCCTTTATACGCTGTAACCATGAATTAAAATATTTTCCCCAGGTAAGATAAAAACTTTGTTCATTTTTTTCATTTGACTTTTATAAGGTTTTTGGGAACAAGGCATATAGTTTCTGTTTACTTTGGAAAGTCATTTTGTTTTGCCCTATTTTGCCTCTCAGCTTTTGAGTTATTAATTATATGCTAAGTAGAAATCTAGTGTTTTTGAGCGTTGAAAAGGAGAACAACTACTAGAGCAATGGGGAATTATGGGTAGAGACGTGGCACAGTTTCATTCTAGTTGGAGTAAGTCTAGAGCAGAGCTTGTAAGCACAGGGCATGGTTAAGAAGTGATCGGGCATCCAGTTTAGTTGGAGTTTAGGGTATGAGAAGGGGAGGATAGAGAAATAAGTTTAGGAGGATAGGCTAGACATTGCACTCTGTAGAGGACTTTGAGTACCAGACCAAGGAATTTAGAATATTCATTTGGTATTGGGTAGTCATTGAGGACTTTAAGTAACTTAAAAAGTTTCTTTTATTATGGAAAATTTTAAATGTACACAAAAGTAGAGAAAATCATAATGAACTCCTGTGTACCCATCATGCAGCTTCAACAGTTACCAATATTATGCCAGTTTTGTTCTTGTTGGTTACCTTTCTTTGGCTTTGTATTTTTGGCCTTTTGAAAAAAAGAGAATAGGTAGAGGACCATATTTAGGTTGGGAAAGGAAGAAAATATTTGCTTTTATTTAGGACATGCAGAATTTTAAATATTCAGTTAGAAGGATCCATACCCAATGTTAGTCCATAGGGGACTGGTTGAATAAACCATGGTAAATCTAAACAGTAGAGTGGACTCTGTAGCTATTAAAAGAATGAGAAAGGTCTCTCTATGCCATTAAGGCATTATTACCCCCAGGCTATATCCTTAAATGAAAAGAGCAAAGAGCAGAATAGTAAGTTTGTATGCTGTGTTTTATCTATATGAGTACACACATACACATGCAGATATTTTGTTATTTTTTTTTTAAAGAAAGGGTATCTTTTTTTTTTTTTTAAAGATTTTATTTATTTATTGACAGACAGAGCGAGCGAGAAAGAAGAGTACAAGCAGGGGGAGCTGCAGGCAGAGGGAGAGGGAGAAGCAGGCTCCCCACTGAGCAAGGAGCCCGATGTGGGGCTCTATTCCAGGACCCTGGGATCACGATATGTTAAGCTGAGCCGAAGGCAGGCGCTTAACCGACTGAGCCACCCAGGCACCCCGAGAAAGAGTATCTTTAAAAGCCAATAACACTGTTTACTAATGGGGAGAGAATGTGATACAGGGATGGAGGTGAAATTTCTCTAGATGTACTTCATTGCGTAGATTTGACTTTAGAACCAGGTAAATATTCTACATAATTTTGAAACCAATTAAATCAGAATGAAAAAAGAAACAGGAAAAAAATCATTATTTTTGGCTAGGAGGAAGTGTCAGTAGAGTGGTGCATAGGTAAGTCAGGTTGCAAGGGGACAAGGAAAAAATCTTCTGTGAGGAAGTGAAGATGAGATGCAGTAGCTGGATATAATACCTTGGTCAAGGAAAGCCTAGGTTTTCTTGAGATCATAGGCATCTGAGCAGTTTCCTACAGAAGGGATCCTGTAGAAGAGCAAGAAGCTGAAGATAAAAGAAGCCAGGAAGAAGACAGAGGAGATTGAGATGAAAACATGATTAAAGTGGGAACTAGATGAAAAGAAGAGTGGGAGAATGAGTGAAGATAGAAATTTTAAAGAAAGGTAGATGTTGAGGGAATTCGCCTAGTCTGACTGACTTGTAAGTTAATCGTGTTAGGGGTTTTAAAAAGGTGCCGGGGTGGGCGGGGCTCCACACCAAAACTGGGAACAAGAGGGAAGTAGTAAACAACATAATTCTGTTTTAAAAATAAGATTTGTGATTTTTACTATATTTTGTAACCCCTATCCTTTTTTAAATCAATAGTGAATTGAAGTAGATGTTTATAAGTTAAATTAGAACAAGTAATTATTAAACCCTATATGTACCTAGATTTCCATGGAAATCATGTTTCCTGAACACATTTAGGAGTAAATGGAATGCATTAGAGAAGCATATTTATAAGATTACTGGAGACCTTCTTTGTTCTATTTTTTTTTTCTTTTGTTCTTTTCTTTTGCCAAAGTGCCCAGTTCTTTATCTGGTACATGTCGGATATTTGTCTTGGTTTTTCTTTTAGTAACACACTCTTATTAGCATTGTATTTATGATAGTGCTAGCAAATGGTCAGTTTAGAGTTAAAGGCATTATAACTGAGTTGTAGGTTTTTTAAACTTTTAGATATAATTTTACTTTATTAATACTGAGATATGGATATAATCTTATTAATATAACTTCTATATTGATGCTTTTTTCCCTGAAATGTTTGGTTTGTCTTTTAAAAATTCCATTTTATTATGTTTTAATCCTTAACTTAGAAGTTAACAGCTTGCAAACATTTGCTATCCCGGGCTCTATATTTCTCAGTATACTCTCAGGGTTTCTTTATCCCTTTCCACTAGCCTTATTTCTTGTTTGTTTGGTAAGTATATAAAATGAATTTGGGAGACTAGAAAAAAAGTAGCTTTTGATAGAATGATGAGGGAGAAGGATGGCATCTAGTCCCACCAGTCTATGTAAGCATAAACTCCTTAGTTTTAAGAGGTGATTAATTAAAGTAATATCTTTTAAGTCCTCCCATAAGCAGATGTTATAGTTTGTTTTTTTCCTAGAACAGGGGCATCACAGACTTAATTGCATTTATAGGCTCTTTTTAGCCTTTCCTTCCTATTGTGTTTTGTAATTCAAATAGTCCAGGAGTGTCGGTGGGCACAATGAGTTAAGTCCAGGGCTGGGGGTGGTATTTTCAAGCATAGCAATTGAAAAAAGAATTGGCTCTTTAAGTTTTATTCTTAGGCTAGATGGTATCCTTAACTATTTGGATATAGTCACTAAGTTTAATCACAAGTGCCAATTAGTTTCAGACGGTCTCATTTTAGTCCTAATTTGGTCTGAGAAAGGACTAGATCAAATGGGTTCTTGTTCTCTGCACAAGAGAGGTCATGCAGAGTATCGTCCCTTAACCCCAAAAGAAATATACTAGTTGAGCTTTTCCTTAAGTGACTATATCCATGTGACTAAGATGGAAAAGTACACAATGCTTATGGCTTCTTGTTGTTTCCTAGTGTTCTGGACTCGGGGCCTCATTCTGCTATATGCTCTCCTATTTAGTTGGGAGGCCAGTTGTATACAAATACCTAACAGAGAAAGCAGTAAAATGGTCACAACAGGTAAACATGTATTTTTAAGTTATTTAACATAATTCTTTGGCTAATTGGGAGGTCAGTGTATCAATGTATAGTCCCTATATGAGTTAACCCAGACTCAGAGCTTTAATAAAAATGATCTTTCGACCTAAGTAAATTAAAGTGGTGGGCAAATAATGAATGTTAATCATTTCAAATATTAAGTTTCTGTACTGTAACAGTAGTTTTAGTTCTTCATTCCTAGTAAGTTCAGTAAGAGCGGAGAAGTCAACGTGTCTGTGAAAGCATTCACATATGTGGACACCCTACCTGTTTTGTGTTGATGCAGCCCAGTCTAGTGGGTCCCTGAAAAACTTACATCAGCCAACTCCTTGAATGCATTTCATCAGTAGAAATGACTGTTCCCTTCAGTCAGGATCTCTACAAAGACAAGCAATGATAAACATAAGCACCACTACACGGAAAGGTCTAATACGGTGTTGCTAAGAAAATCTTATTTTTATAAAGAATTAGAAGAAACAACCTGTTAATTAAATCCCACAGGAATTGTAGAAATCATTCTGCCTTACCCTTACCCTTTTGCTTTACAGACTAGGAAATGAGAAATTAAGCATTTCACTGCAAATCACCATCATTATTTGTAAAGCAAAATCTAGAAGTATAACCTATAATCAGTGCTTTTATTTAACTGGCTAAATATCTCCATATACTTGTTCAAAATCTCATTTATCTAATGAATGAGTCACTCGTGTAGTGTATATCATAATAACAGAAAAATAAAGATTAAATTGGAGGCTAGGTTTAGTGATGTGCTATACTAGCCCTTTACATTGTAGGAAGTTAAAGGCATTAAAATATTAGTCACCTGATGTGTATCTTGTATATAGTTTTAAGTTTCATTTTGCTCTTTGCGGTGTAAAGTGTCATTGTTGAGCCGTATTAGCTAGGCAGATGTAGAACCATCTTCAGTAGTGTAACATTAAGCTGTAAGTACAATTAAAAAAAAAACTCATCTCATTTAGCTCTGGTAAAGAGCATGTGATAAGTAGTTCATTGTCATTTTCAAGCTCCTTTTTTGATCATTTCTGTTGGATAGATTCTGAACTATCAGGGAATGAGAATTTGAAATAAATATTTTATATTAAGCAACTTATTTTCAGTATTGGCCTTATCTTGATCCTAACTGGTTTCTTTCTTATGACAGGTTGAGCGTCATAGAGAACATCTCATTAACTACATTATATTTTTGAGAATAACACCATTTCTGCCTAATTGGTTTATTAATATTACATCCCCTGTGATAAACGTGCCATTGAAAGTTTTTTTTATTGGCACTTTTCTAGGTAAGTTCACTCTGTGTTAGGACTCGTTGTACATACCTAACAGTGTCCGGCTGGGCTGGGTTTCGTGTTCTTTGCACACGTGCCAGCACCATATATAACTCTTGGGCACAGAGCCTGGCATACGTAAATAGATACTCAGAAATGTTTGTTGGATTGTGTTGATTTAAGTATTTTTGTGTTACTTCTGTTAAAGAAGTGTACTTTCTATTGGATATATTTGTAATCATACAGTTTTGAGCAAGACTTTATTTAACTCCATTCTCTCCCTTGGTGGGGAGAAAAGAAAATCAAGGTGCCCTTTTTGAATAATTTACTCCCTTGTCTTTTAATCACATATTGAAATATTGAACTTTAATGTTCAGTAGAAAGTTGATCCTATTTTTATTGACATCAGTATTTATTATGGGCATTACCAAAAGTATGGGGGAAGCAAGGATTAATAAAATGTTCTTGCTTTCAAGTAGCTGGCACTTAATTTTAAAATTAATTAGTGGACACAAAGATTCATTTATACATTTTGTGAATTCTGATGGTTCTTTAGTAGAGTATTCTGCTTTTCTTTCTAATTTAATTTGAATTGTTTAGATACCAATGAAATGAACAGATTTCTCTTGTACTGAGTGTCAAAGTTTAAGTTAGTATTTATAGATCTTGAGAAGAATAATCAAAATCAATATTTTGTTGCTACTTTAAAAAAATTCGTTGACAAACTTAAAAATCTTAGCAGGGATAATTTTGGATTTTGTATAATAGTGTTGCATTCATGGAATCAGAAGAGAGGATTTTTATCCCTATCCCCTTATTTTACAGGTGGAATACCTAGAGATTTAGTTAACTTCAACTTGGTCTAGAGTAATTTTTCCAGTTTGTTCTGGTTTTTAACAAAATGTAGTTCCACTTATGCTGTTGTATAAACTGCTCTTATATTTTGAGTATCTTTCTATTTCTGAGTATCTCCTACCACTTCATTTTTAAATATATTCTGTCAAGGATGAAGGACAATCTACTCAATCTTATTTTTGAACATTTAGATTATTTCCAGAGTTTTGTTATTTATAATGCATTGATGAACATCCTTGAGACTAGATCTTTGCTTATATGCATTAGTATTTCCTAAAGTTGAAATTGCTGGGTCAAAGCTGTTGATAAATGTTGTAAATTATTTTCTGGAAATTCTTCTTGCGTTTTTTTTTTTTTTTTTTAAGATTTTATTTATTTATTTGAGAGAGAGAGAATGAGAGACAGAGAGCATGAGAGGGAGGAGGGTCAGAGGGAGAAGCAGACTCCCTGCCGAGCAGGGAGCCCAATGCGGGACTCGATCCCGGGACTCCAGGATCATGACCTGAGCCGAAGGCAGTCGCTTAACCAACTGAGCCACCCAGGCGCCCTCTTCTTGCGTTTTTAAATTCATTATCCTTCAGAGGTAGTTATGAAAGATTTAATTCTTTATATGGAAATAAATGTGAGGGGCTTTAAACTAAATTACGTTTTTTCAAAATGGAGATTAGTATATTCTTACAAGAAATTTTTACACACAGAGAAAATTTTAATTTTTAAAAATTTAAATATGGGGGCACCTGGGTGGCTCAGTCGTTAAGTGTTTGCCTTCAGCTCAGGTCATGCTCCCAGAGTCCTGGGATTGAGCCCCGCATCGGCCTCCCTGCTCTGCGGGAAGCCTGCTTCTCCTTCTCCCACTTCCCCTGCTTGTGTTCCCTCTCTTGCTGTGTCTCTCTCTGTCAAATAAATAAATAAAGTCTTAAAAAAAAATTTAAATATGGATTTATTTGAATCGGTTTAAAATATTACATTATAATAATAATATATATGATATGATATAATAATATCAGTGCTGTTATGAGTTCTGGATAATTTTATGAAGATAAAGTATATTATATTACAAAATCTTATTTTTAAAAATGATTGTTTATGTTTTTATTTTTTTATTTTAGGTGTCGCACCTCCCTCTTTTGTAGCGATTAAAGCAGGAACAACACTGTACCAGCTTACAACAGCAGGGGAAGCTGTTTCCTGGAACTCAGTATTTGTTCTAATGATTTTGGCTCTTCTTTCTATTCTGCCAGCCATCTTCCAAAAGAAACTAAAGCAGAAATTTGAGTGAGAAGTCATCTGGGTTTTAGTTTTCCTATCATCATCATCATCATCATCATTGTCATCTCAGGATTGGCAGGTTTATGTGTTAAAATCATCTCTTCAGTAATTTGAAATGAGTTTGTAAAATAAAATTTCCTATCACACAGTTAAAATAATGCATGTAAGTGGCAAGGGAGAGAAGAAAGTAAAAATGGAAATTGATATACTATGAAAAGTACTGTCAGTAGTTATGATAGACACCTTCTAAATTACTACTCCAGGGTAGCTATAGATAATTAGTAGCAGCATAGTAGGAAATTCTTGATCCAACTAATTCAACTTAATATATTTCATGAACTGGCTATACATACTTACCTTTACTTGATCATTTAATGTTTTTCTCTCTTATCCCTTAATAATAACTAAAATAGGGAAAGCAGTTACAAAATTAGCAAAGATTCTAGATTTTTAAAAACAGTATTACAGTTCTTGCTAATGTTAGTCTTCCTTAAGAGCATAAACTTGAAAACTAAAGCTCAAAAAGAGATTTACATTTTCTTTTTTTAACTTTGAGGTAATTTGTTTAGAAGCTGCATGTTGGTGGATTATTGAATTTGGAAAGGATATCAAGTTCTATCTATTTTCTAAATTTTATTTTTGTTTTTCCTGTTCTAGATTATCATGGGTTAGTCTGAAATTTAAAATTCTGGCCAGTCTATTGTCATCTTTTTTTCTAGCTTTCACAGTATTTGCACTGTGCATATAAAAATGGCGATTATATGATAATTGTATTATATTGGTGTTGATAATTTATATTCAGATAATATTTTGTTACACAGTTCCCTTTACTATCTCAAAAGGGGATCAAAAAAACGAACATTCAGAGTATGCAGTTTTTAGATGATTAATTATATTACTTTATATTTGGAAACTGAAACAGTGGCAGCGCAACACTTAAGTCGTTAAATATAGTTGATTTGTTTCAATAACTGAAAAATTTACCTCATTTATTTATTAGTCTGGTTATTAAAGTATGTATTATGTAATTATCCTTTTTATGCATGATACACTTATAAGAATGCCTTATTTCATTTTTATTGATGGCTTTTTTGTTTGGGACTGCTTTTGATTAATACAGTTACGCAATTTAGTGTTTTTACTTTTTATAATTCAAAGTAAAATTAAATTCTCACATGGTAACTACTATATTTAAATGGTCCTAGAAACACTCAACAGCTTTTTGCTGCTTGCTTAATGGTAATACCCTTGATTTCTTGATTCTAGGATATAGCTGATCTATAAGGTAAAGTACTCTTGTCAGTTTTACCTTCACCCAAGACTGTCATGTTGAAAAGTACTTTAGCTGTGGGAGAAATCCTTGTATGTTTTTATTGTGAGAGGAGTGGTCATTCTCAAAGCCTGTTTCTACTACATAATACTACATACTACATAATATTTTTTCTATCACAGTATTAACAAATGGCTTTATTGTAAATACAAAGAAAATATATTAATTAATATACTATTCTTATGTCACCTGGCCTTTTGTGTGAAATTGTCATTTCTAGCAAGGTTTTTCTTCCTTCCTTATTGACCAGAGATAGAGTGATACAGCTTTTGTTATTTTTACAAATGAACTTAAAACATAAGTCTTTTTGGACAAAGTTCACTAAATATTACTGTATAAAATGTAATTGAGTACATTTTTATCAGACTTTTAAAAATAAAAGTAAGAACTTGGACTCAGGAGAAGCCTATTTACTCCAGTGTGTATATATTGTATTTACTCTATTCTCAGAGTATTATTCCTCTCCTTATCATTGATTCTTTCCCTTTGCTGATGATTCTTTTCTGAGTTTCTTAGAAAACTGAGCTGCCACTTAGGTGGGGTGTATTTTCTTCTCCCAAGAGAATAGCCAGTCTTTTTCAGATTCATCATTATTAACTGTACCCTAAACGCAGTCAGTGACCTATATTCATGGATTTACAGACTTGGCCTGATACCAGATGTAGATTCAAGCTTCAGCCGCATCTTGAAGACCATTACACAGTAATAACCACCAGAGAGCAAGTATGTGTAGTGGAGAGGCGAACACGCTAACTAAGAAGCTGGCACACTGAGACTGTTCGCCTTAGTTAATGGCCTTTCTCTGGAGTTCTATTACTTTGAGTATAATATTTCTAAGATACTTAATAAATGCTAATTAAAGTGTAATAAGAATAAATTGTACTGAAAAAACTTTAATGTAGTACTTGGGATTTATTTCATGGAAGTATTTATGTTTAAAAAAACCCATTTTATTCATTGAATAAAAATATATTCTCCTAAAATTCTGATGCACATTTTCCCCTCTAAGAACAAAGAAAAAAATTTTTAAGAGATTTTATTTATTTATTTGACGGAGAGAGACTAAGTGGGCAGAAGCAGGGGGAGTGGCAGAGGGAGAGGGAGAAGCAGGCTCCTAGCGGAGTAGGGAGCCTGATGTGGGGCTCCATCCCAGGACCCTGGGATCATGACCTGAGCCGCAGGCAGATGCTTAACCAACTGAGCCACCCAGGCGCCCGTCTTCGGTCTTTTTGAAAATGGGTAGAATAAATCAAAAGGGCTGAAGCTTTCCTGGTGTGTAAATGATCATTCACAGCTTGTAGTTTAGATGTTTAGAAAGTGGGTAGTAGTGCATTTTCATTATTTTCTTTCTTTTTTCTTCCTTACCTAGGAAAACTTTGTAGGCTGCGTGGCTTTAGGAGGATATTGTTTAAGCTGTAGGCTTCATTTTTCTCATCTGGTACAAGTGAGTTCTAAGGTCTAGGTTCCTTATAGCTCAGATATGATAGAATTCTCTGAAATTAATAAAAAAGATTTAATAAGCCCTTCTTTTTTTATGATTTATTTGAGAGAGAACATGCACAAGTTGGGAGGAGGGAGAGGGAAAAGCAGACTCCTCACTGAGCCGGGAACCTGACTTGGTGCTCCTCCTGGGGCTCGTCGTAGGGCTCATTGTGGGGCTCATTGTGGGGCTCATTGTGGGCCTTGATCCCAGGACCCTGGGATCATGGTCTGAGCTGAAGGCAGACGCTTAACCGAGTGAACCACCCAGGTGCCCCAATTAATAAGTCCTTCTAATTATGTGTCAACCTTGACTAGGCTATGGGATACCCAAATAGCTGGCTTAACATTATTTTTAGGTGCGTTTGTGATGGTGTTTTTAGAAGAGATTAGCACTTGAATTGGTGGTCCGAGTAAAGCAGATAGCCTTCCCCAATCCACTGAAGGCCAGAATAGAACAAAATGGTTGAATTCACTCTGCCTGATTGGTGAGCTGAGACACTGATCATCTGCCCTTGGCACTTCTGTTTCTCAGGCCGTTAGACCTGGACTAGAATTGACGTTGTTGTCTCTCAGGCTTTCCAACTATGCCACTGGCTTTCCTGGATCTCCAGCTTGCAGACAGCAGATGGTGGGCCCTCCCAGCCTCCATGATCATGAACCACTCCGTCTAACAACAAATCTCTCTCTCACACACACACACACACACACACACACACACACACACCTTGGTTCTGTTTCTCTGGAGAACCCTGACTAATTTAAGGTTATAGGCAACTGTTAACTGGAGACACGAAAGAGCAATAGATATTGTAGAGGAAAATTGGAACTTCTGGTTAGAACATGCCAAAATGTTATAGAAGTAGAGGCTTTGGAAGTGATGAAGGAATAGTGATGGATACAAAACAGTTTGTTATCAAGAATTATGATGTGTCAAACATGCAAGTGCTCATGTCACTAGTGGTATGTGTGACTCATAAAATGTATTTGGTAACATGGATAATTGTCAGAATTGATAAATATAGCTTCTGGCTACACAAAAGTAGGAAGGAAGAATAATCTCTATATGTAAGGCTTGGGAGATTTTGCATCAAGTCATGTGATAAGGGTGCTATGGGATGCATCTTGGAACAGCAGTCCTAGCTAGATTTAAACCCTATAGGAGTGATTTTTAGTGAAGTATAGAAATTAAGACCACCAAAGACCTGAGAGGCCTGCTAACCTTTCTTAGGGACATAATTTGGGTGGAGGAGAAGCAGGATGAGACACTGGTCATCTTCAGATAACAATTCTAACCAGCCTTGTTGGGAAGGGAGGCCTCAGTTCAGACGAGCTAGAATTGAGTTCAGAGGCCCAATGAGTAAGATTCTGGGCAATGGAAATAAACACATTCCCTTTAGGTCAAAATGCTGCCTGAATGCTACCCTGGACATCAATTTACTTCAGCTGTGAGTGTGTGGCAAGTCTTGGTTACAAACAAAACAGAAGCCTACCAGGCCTTAGAATATATGGGGACAGTTCTGAGAAAACAAAGGGCTGCTTGGGAGTGGGAGGGTGGGGTGCGTTAGGGTCAACACTAACCCATTTGTTACTGTTACGGTGAAGCTGGGCATTGGGGCTAGGCTGTACTCATGTCCTGGTACTTCATAAAGTGTGGTTATTATTAAAGTTCATTGATTGCAAGCAACAAAAACTGACTCTGGCTTGAGCAAAAGGACTATTAACACCTCTGGAGGCCCGGACCCAGAAACACTGGAATGGGCCACAGCAGGATGGAAGTCAGGCTACTGCCGATGGAATGAATAAAGTACAGTTGTCTTCACCTTGTCGCCACTTGCTCAGCATTCACATTCCGGGGTCACATGCCCCCCACTCAAGCCAGCAGAGCACCTGAAATACAGTTCCACCAGACTAAGGCAAAAAGAAATTGGGATGCTGACAGGAACGGGAAATGGATTCAAGGTAACTAAAAAGCAACAAGTGGGAAATTGGAAACGAGGCCCTGCAGTGATTGATCCCAGTGAGCAGAAAGCTTGGAGGTCATACATGCCATGTCATTTCCCCTAACAGTGACAGAGACTCTGAAAAGAGACCCTGAGACCATCAGGAAGCCCATTTATGATAGGCCTTCTTGGCATGGGACAGAGACAAAAGGGAGACATGGTTCCGAGGATGGGGAGAGTGGCAGAAGACCCTGCCTGGGACCTCAGCCAATTCAGGGGTTTTGCTGTTTTATCCAATAAGAATATACAATACAGAACTCTAAAACTGAAAGTCCCCCAATTTTGCCTGTTAGTCTTTATCCTAAAAATGGCTTCATTCATATGTTCAGTTTTTTATGCCGAATGGTAGCCATTATTTATTCTTCCTTCATGTGAAAACAGTTCATCAGCAAGACTTATTAATTGTACCTCCAGAACTCTTGAATCTAATTTCTTCCATCTTTATTGCTAGCATCCTAGTTCATCCAAATCCATCATTACCTTTGACCTGAAGTATCTTGATAACCTCCTAATTTGTCCGCCTTGTCTCAGGCTTGCCCTCCTAAACTCCCATTTTCTAAACAGCAGCCAGCACTGTCTCTTAAAAACTCGTCTCCTATCAGAATGGTGAACTAGCATAGCCTACTGGCTTCCTCCCCAAAGTCAACCCTAGGGAAACAATGGAAGCAAGAGAGAAGTACAGATTAGAGAAGTCAGCAACGAAACATGAGAAACCCCTGGGGAGAATGAAAGCTTTAGTTAGTTCTACCTGTGTGTGTGTGTGTATAGATGTGTTTGTGCGTGCATGTGTTAACTAGTATTAGCAACTATAGCCGTGGTGGAGGACTAGAGGACAATGAGACAATGGGGCTTTGAAGTTCTATTTTACGTCTTCCTGTGTTAAATGATAGCCCAGACTCACTGTCACCAGAATAACAACAGGATAGTGCAAAAGCCCTGTTGGGGTGAAGAATTGGTGACTATCCCTTCTCTCTCCCTGCTCCTCCATCCAGGACTGAGCAATCATAAACTAAGGAGATTACCTCTTACACTGGGGTTTCTTCCCAAGAGTTTATAGGTAAGTCCCTGGCCAGAGGAGTGGCCTAATAGAGTGGCAGTGAAAGGAACCTTGTCCGAGGTGCTTTAAATTCACGGAGAAAGGCACTATGACTTGGCATTCAGCCCCTCCTCAACACGTGTAAACAGTAACAAGGGGTGGCTGGGTGGCTCAGTCGGTAAGCATCTGCCTTCAGCTCGGGTCATGATCCCAGGGTCCTGGGATCGAGGCCCGCATCGGGCTCCCTGCTCCGCGGGAAGCCTGCTTCTCCCTCTCCCACTCCCCCTGCTTGTGTTCCTGCTCTCTCTCTGTCAAATAAATAAGTAAAATCTTAAAAAAAATAGAGTAACTAGAACATGAAGTCATAAACTAAGATGACACCTAAGAACAATCACTATGAAAGAAAGACAAATTGAACAATGTATAATACTTAAAGCAGAATTATTGGATCAGATACATTTAAAAATAACATATTCAAGATTATAAAGGTATTAATATGATGCAAGAACAAGAAATAAAGAACTAGGTAAAAATACTAAGTATGATATATGTAATCATTGAAATAAACAATACAGGGGATGTGCCTGGGTGGCTCAGTTGGTTAAGTGTCTGCCTTCAGCTCAGGTCATGATCCCAGGGTCCTGGGAACGAGCCCTGTGTCGTACTCTGCTCATTGGGGAGCCTGCTTCTCCCTCTCCCTTTGCCCCACCCGCCTGCCACCCCTCATATTCTCTCTCTCTCTCAAATAAATAAAATCTTGGGAAAAAAGAATACAGGGGCACTTGGCTGGCTCAGTCAGAGGAGCATGTGACTCTTGATCTCGGGGTCGTGAGTTTGAGCCCCACTTTGGGTATAGAGATTACTTAAATAATTTTTAAAAAGAATACAATAGGGGCGCCTGGGTGGCTCAGTTGGTTAAGCGACTGCCTTCGGCTCAGGTCATGATCCTGGAGTCCGGGGATTGAGTCCTGCATCAGGCTCCCTGCTCAGCGGGGAGTCTGCTTCTCCCTCTGACCCTCCCCCATCTCATGCTCTCTCTTTCTCATTCTCTCTCTCAAATAAATAAATAAAATCTTAAAAATAAATAAATAAATAAAAAATAAAAAGAATACAATAAATGCATACTTAAAACAAAGAAATAAAAATTTTAAATGGAAAGATTGGAAAGTATACCAGATAATTTTTTAAAAAAGATTTTTATGTTGCTTCTTAGATCCTGGAAGAAAGAGCCTGCTACTTTTGCCACTGAAACTCTGTCATATCATCCACAAGGCTAGAGACGGGCCATTGGCATCTCTACAATCCTTCCTGCCCAGAGAACACTGCCAAAAGTAGCAGGAAGATAGCATCTGTTTCTCTTTTCCATTCAAATTTCTTGCAAGGGCATCTAATTTGTGGAAACTATTTTGCATGCAGAATTCTAGTTTTTAGAGTTTGTAGCTTTCCAGCCTCTGCAATACAGGAAAGAATAATCAGGGCCAGCTACATAATTTGCAGGGCTCAGTGCAAAATGAAAACGCAGAGCCCTTTATTAAAAAGGCAGGAAAAAAAGGTGCCATTAAAGGTAGTAAAATAGATTTTTTCCCCCTTTCTTCCAGGGTCTCCTTCTTGACTTGTTATGGTATTTTTATTTTCTATTTAACATTGTTCTAAGTAAAGTTAAAATTGTAAATTATTAGCTTATGTTTATCTTTATATTGTGGTGTGCTGGTTTTAAATGCAAATACAGGAGTATTTAACTGCGCGTGGAATCTCTGAAATGATACAGTTCTACTCTGAAGCTCATACATGCATATATGTTCAATTCTTACATGAATAGTAGAACTGCTGCAGAAAGTAACTCAACTGTTTTTATTTCACTTCTTGATCTATGCACATTCTACCAACAGTCTCTGCCTTCTATTTACTGATGAGTAAGGAAAAACTGAAAGAAGAGACTATGGATGGCCCTGTTTTTCCGTTTGCTTCCGTGTCATCATTTTTAGCAAGTGATTGCTACAAGGAAGTCACATACATAAGAATGTGATAGGGTTCCTTGGTAGCTTGTGTTTCTTAGAATGACATTGCCTTCTTTCTGTGTTCAAACCAAGTTCTGGTTTGAAGGGAAAGCATACCCCATCGGGACAGTCAGCACCCCTGCTTATGCAGTTGTAGACCTAACATGCTAGCTTCGCTGGACTCCCGGGTATCACAGGCCCACCAGAATTGTCTGCTCATGGAGTGTTGCAAATGCTCTGGGGGCACGAGGCCACAAGGAACAGCAGATGTGCATATTGCTCACACAGCATCTGCTCATGCACACACTCCTTTGTCCCATAGGACTTCACTTACAAAGTACAAGTTCCAAGATGAAATCATGAAGGATTTTTAAAACGGCTACTGCCGAGCATTAAACCGAGGGCTTAGCCCTTCTGAATACAGAGCCCTGGGCATAGGTGAAATACCAGGAAGCTGGCCCTGGGCATAACCGAAGGAGGTAGGGATGGGTGTTGACTCAACTGCTTTTTAGTTCTGCGAGGCCCAGTCATACTTCCTGTGTCGTGCTATTTACTGACACCACTTTGGGCAACAGAGAGAAAATGCAGCCCCGTCATTAGCTCATACTGTGATTTTGAGTGAACTAGAAAAAGGTGCCCCTTTCTTGAGATACTTTACTGCCATCTGCTGGAAAACTGTCATAATAACTTTATACATTAATGGTGACTACAGTGAATGGTGTCTCTCGGGCCATGGTCATCTGTAAAAACGTGAGTGGCAGCCCTGCCTGTTACCTTCAGGGCCCCTGGGGGCCAGAGGCACACACGCAGACCACTCACAACCTGAACTTAGCAGTCTTAGTGGGCATTTGGCAGGGGTGAGGTGGCAGGCCTACGGGTGGCCCAGGCGTACCTGACTCCCAGCCTCAGGCCTTGTTTGAGAATGGAAACCAATTGTTCCTCTTTTTTACATTGCCTTACCCCTTGGCAGCCCGTGAAGATTGTCATGGCGGGGATTTTTGGCCAGTTCCAACATCTGACAAAGCCGAGTGGATGGAAATAGTATTTTTATGTAGAGGAAGTCTCTACAGGCAAAAATAAAATACAAAATCCAAACCCCCAACTTTTTTTTTGCTTTTGGCTGGAATTACATTAACTCTTTGTGATCCACATATTTTGTGCTAATTAAAAAATCTTGGGGTGCCTGGGTGGCTCAGTCGGTTGGACATCTGTCTTTGGCTCGGGTCAGGATCCCAGGGTCCTGAGATCGAGCCCCGTGTTGGGCACCCTGCTTCTCCCTCTCCCTCTGACCACCCCCTCCCATGCTCTTGCCCACACTCTCTCTCTCTCTCTCAAATGAATAAATAAAAAATCTTAAAAAAATTTTTTTAACATCAGGGGCACCTGGGTGGCTCAGTCGGTTGAGCGTCCAACTCTTGGTTTCGGCTCAGGTCATGATCTCCTGGGTGGTGGGATTGAGCCCAGCAACTGGCTCCCGCTCAGCGGGGATTCTGCTTGAAGAGTCTCTCCCTCTGGTTCTACCCCTGCTTGCCCCCTCTGTCTCTGTCTTTCTTTCTCTCTTTCTCAAAAATATATAAATAAACCTTTTTAAAAAATCTTAACATCGGATGAATGTATCTTTTATTCATAAAAAATGGGAAAACTGACTACATGCAATTTGTTTCAGAGACAGCTTTCTTTCTTTCTTTTTTTTTTTTTTAAAGATTTTACTTATTTATTTGTCAGAGAAAGAGAGACAAAAAGCACAAGTGGGGAGGCAGCAGACAGAGGGGGAAGCAAGCTCCCCGCTGAGCAGGGAGCCCGATGTGGGACTTGATTCCAGGACCCTGGGATCATAACCTGAGCTGAAGGCAGACGCTTCATCAACTGAGCCACCCAGGCATCCCCAGAGATATCTTTCTAATTATAGCATCCCTGGAGTGGGAAAGTAATAAAAGGACTCTCAAAGATGCAGCTATTGGAAACCCTGCTCATGGCCAAGTCCTTCTTCACAGAAGTGGGTAAGCCAAAGACTTGAGAGAGCTAGGGGTCTGTCTGAGGTCACATCATCTGAGTAAATTGCAGAATTAGGATTCTAACTTGGGTTCCCTGGCTCCTGAGCCAGGCGCCTTCTCAATCCCCATGAATGAGCATCCGCTTCTTTCTTCATCCTCCTTCTCTTCTTCTTTTTTTAAAAAAGATTTTATTTATTTATTTGACAAAGAGAAAGATAGTGAGAGCAGGAACACAAGCAGGGGGAGTGGGAGAGGGAGAAGCAGGCTTCCCACCGAGCAGGGCGCCCAACGTGGGGCTCGATCCCAGGACACTGGGATCATGAACTGAGCCGAAGGCAGATGCCTAATGACTGAGCCACCCAGGCGACCCCTCTTCTTCCTGAAGTTTTATGAACCTTTAGTCAGACTCAGAAAGGGCCCAAAACACTTCATTAACGTTTGCCAAAAGATTATTGGATATCGTGAATGCATTGCATTTAATAACAATGGCTAGGGTGCCTGGGTGGCTCAGTCAGTTAAGCGTCTGCCTTCGGCTCAGGTCATCGATCCCAGGGTCCTGGGATTGAGTCCCGCATTGGGCTCCCTGCTCAGCAGGGAGTCTGCTTCTCCCTCTGCCTGCTGCTCCCCCCGCTTGTGCTCTCTCTCTCTGTGTCAAATAAATAAATAAAATCTTAAAAAAAAAATAACAATGGCTAATAATTATTTTGTAAGCTCCCCACTTACTAGTGACCCAGTTATATCTCTTCTTTGTCCACAGAATACATTGAATTGTACTCTTAAAAGTGGAGCAACCCCTATGCATGAATAAAGACAGAGTGTTCTCCAAATACGTTCTAGGACATAATGCCCTGAACTTTAGAAATTCAGTTTATTTTGATTACAGTTAATTCTTGATGTGCTGTTTGAATTCTGTCGATATCACTATTATAAATTTAATCATCTAATAATTAAATATCATTAGTTTTCTCCATAATAATTCTGGTATGATTTTTTCTATCTGTCACACTAAAGGCAGATATAACTTGGAAAACTGATAGTATGACTCTGTATGTTTTTGTTTACAGTCAGTTGGAAAAAATGCTAAAATATTCAGTTATCAATTCTATAGATGTTTTCTCATTTTTTATTAAGGTATCATTTACATATAGTCAAATTCAATCTTTTTAGTGTATCTTTCTGTGAGATATGAAATACAAACAATTATGTAGCCACCACCACAATCAAGATACATTACAGTTTCATCACCCCAAAGAAATTTTTGAGAGTTCAGCCACAGTTAAATATATCTTCCTTTTGGGACCCTGTCCAAGGGCCCTTCACTTCCCTCACTGGACCATCTGGCCTTTCCCAGGAAGTTCTTGGCCCTCAAGTTGATGGGAATAGTGAGGCCACTATGTTCACAGTCCAAGGGAGAGGGCTGGCAACAGCACAAATAAGGCCATCCACCCAGACTCTCAAAAGACTCCTCACCCTTGGAGGATAGAGGGAAAGAGCGGACCACCAGTGAGTCACTCCTGGGTTTGTCAAGAGGCAGACACAGCCCTCTGCTTATCTGTTCTTGCCAGTCTGCCCTGTCTCAGCCTCCTCAGGTACACACAACACACACACACACATACAAACACCATACAATTATTTGCACGTGCAAATACACAAACATACATCTAATATACATCAGTGCCCACATATACATGATCAACCCTACACACAGATGCTCACTCACATATAAACTCAAACAGACATGTACACAGATGTGCATATGCATGTGCTCATGAACTACTTCTGGGAAAGTTGCATCACTTGTGGACCTTATCTGCAATTTGCTTCTCTTGTTGCTCAACTTCATATTTCCCCATGCCATGAGCCATCAGATACTGCTTGGTGCTGACTCTTCTTTGGGGCTTCTTTGTCACTGTGGGTTATGGCAGTGGAAGGGTGATGTCTAATTTTTAAGCAATTCGGGGAGCTCGTGTCATTGAGAGACATGAGGAGCCTGATGCTGGTTATGAATGAGGTACGGGGGGCTGGTGGGACAGTAGGGCATGGGAAAGTGAAGCCGGTGTGACTTTTGTAGAGATGGATCCCTGTGCAGAAGGAGCTGGCTGCCACAGATGGCTGTGGGCCTATCAGTCTATATCTAGCTGAATTTGTGTTGCCAGTCTTAAGAAAGCCCATATTGTAAAGCATCCGTTTCTCTGCATCATCAGTGAGATTCATTTCGTTTTGCACACAATGAACTCTTCACTGAGCATTGGAGAATAAGGGTTCATCAGCTGATTTGTCTTGAATGCTGTGCTGTGAGCTGGGGAGTGGACAGGTTCTGCCTGGGTGGAGTCGAGTTGATTCCAGTCTTGCTGGAGGAAGTGCCCCTGTTAGTATAGGCATAGACTATCTCTGGAAGGATAAACAAGGCATTGCTAACATAGATTGCTTTGGGGGAAGGAAACTGAGCAGCTGGTATCAAAGCCCTGTGTGATAAGATGAAGAGGGTTCTAGGAGTTCTCAGTGGAGGACCCTTAGAAGAGGTGGGGCATGAGCTTGACCCTGAATGGGGTCAACAGGTGAAGGAGGACAATCTGGTATTAGCTTGGAATCCAGCCTTGGCCCTATCCTCTCTTCAGGGGCTCTTTATATGGAGCCAAGGTACGAATGTATAGATGGGAAGGTTAAGGGAGGGGTGTTCTAGCCTCCTTGCCTGTATAGTATGTCAGGTCATGTGAGGGTCCTCATATTTGCCTAACAGTGTCCCACCACTTGCTTTTCCCTTTGGGCCCAGGGCAGGCCTAGCTTGGAAGGAGAAGGTGGGGATGCTTCTGCTTCCTGAGTTTTTTAGTGAACAAAGGCCATTGGCCAGGGATTTTTGGACCCACATAGCTCTTCCTTTTGGAATTACAAGTCTGAGTTGGGGCAGCAAGACCCTATTCTAAGGCACAAGCAAGGTGAGGGGTAGAGGGAGAAGCAGACTCCCCACTGAGTGGGGAGCCCGATGGATGGGAGGCTCAATCCCAGGACTCCGGGATCATGACCTGAGCTGAAGGCAGATGCTTAACCGACTGAGCCACCCAGGCGCCCCTAAAAAGTTTTAATATTATTTATTTATTTTTTAAAAATTATTTATTTATTTTTAATTTAATTTCAATTAATTAACATATAATGTATTATTGGTTTCTGAGGCAGAGCTCAGTGATTCATCAGTCTTATATAGCACCCAGTGTTCATTACATCACATGCCTCCTTAATGCCTATCACCCAGTTTACCCCATCCTCCCACCTCCCTCCCCTCCAGCAACCCTCAGTTTGTTATTATTTATTTTTGAAGAGATAATACATCATTATGGTTCAATACCCAAAAAGTACAATGAAACATTTCCCTTCTATCTCTTATCCCAGCCATTCAGTTTCCTTCCCTAGAAGTAATCAATTTTAACAATGTCTTATTTTTCCAAAAATAGTATATGCATATACAAGAAAGTACATAGTTCTTTTGTTTTCTCTTTTTTTACACAGATAATAACATATTGCACACCCTTGTTTTTTTTACATGTATCATCTCATTTAACTCCTACAGCAAACATGAGACCGGTAATATTATCTCCATTTAGAGAGGTTAAGAAATTTACCTAACATTACAGATTTTGTAAATGGTAAAGTTGAGATTTGAACCTGGGGAATCTGATTTCAGAGACCCGTATTATTACAGGAATGTCATAATACCAATATTTATTCTACTAAAAATCCCAATGGTAAAATTTATAAATCAGGAAACTGATCCATTTCACATTAACTAAGAAGTGCTATCTTAGCATACATTTCTGTAAGGTAATTTTCAGTTATTTATAGAATTTTCAGTTCCATTAAGAGCTGTCTTTCGTCTGTCTCACCTAGAGCCGGCCAGTCGCAGACTGTCTCCGAGATGTTTCCTGTCCACAACAGAATCACCGTGATTCTTCAGAGGCTCTTCAGGTTCTCCTCTGTCATTAGGTCTGCAGTCTCAGTCCATTTGAGGAGCAACATTGGCGTTACAGCGATGGCATTTAATAAGGAACTTGATCCTGTACAGAAATTCTTCATGGACAAGACTAGAGACTATAGAACTAAGTGACAGGCATCTGGAGGACCTGTTGATACTGGCCCAGAGTACCAGCAACAACTGGAGAGGGAGCTTTCTATTTTTTTTAAAGATTTTATTTATTTGTCAGAGAGAGAGAGAGAGAAAACACAAGCAGGGGAGCGGCAGGCAAAAGTAGAAGCAGGCTCCCCGCTGAGCAGGGAGCCCGATGCAGGACTTGATCCCATGACCCTGGGACCATGACCTGAGCCGAAGGCAGACGCTTAACCAACTGAACCACTCGGGAACTCCTACCCTTTCCTTTTTATTTTATTTTATTTTATTTTTTAAAGATTTTTTATTTATTTGACAGAGAGAGACATAGCGAGAGAGGGAACACAAGCAGAGGGAGTGGGAGAGGGAGAAGCAGGCTTCCCGCCGAGCTGGGAGCCCGATGTGGGGCTCAATCCCAGGACCCTGGGATCATGACCTGAGCTGAGGGCAGACGCTTAACGACTGAGCCACCCAGGCGCCCCTACCCTTTCCTTTTTAAAAGCTAGTGTCCAGGGTCACCTAGATTGCTCAGTTGATTAAGTGTCCTACTCTTGATTTTGGCTCAAGTCATGATCTCAGGGTTCTGATATCGAGCCCTGCATCAAGCCCTGTGTGGGGCTCTGTGCTGGGTGGGGCTCCGTGCTGGGCTTGGAGACTGCTTCAGATTCTTTCTCTCCCTCTGCCTCTCCCTCTCTCTCTCTGATTTAAAAAAAAAAAAAAAGCTAGTGTCCAGGAAGTAAGTTCAGAACAACTAAAGAATGAATGATGAGTTACCTTGAAATTCAATTATTTTCCTGACTGTGGGTTTTCTTCTCAATTTAAACATTTGTGGTAAAATAAATGTACATAACATAAAATTTACCATATTAATCTTGTTTAAGTGTACAGTCAGTGGTATTAAGTACATTGATAATGTTGTACAACCATCACCACCATCCATCTCTAGAACTCTTTTGTCTTGCAAAATGGAAACTCTATACCCATCAAATAATGACTCCTCATTCTTCTCTCCCCACCAACCCCTGACAACCACCGTTCTACTTTCAGTCTCTAGGATTTCGACTAGTCTAGGCAACTCATGTAAGTGGAATCATATAGTATTTGTCTTTTTGTGACAGGCTTATTTCATTTAGCGTAATGTCCTCGAGGTTCATCCATGGTGTAGCATGTGTCTGATTGTCCTTCCTTTTTAAGGCTAAATAATATTCCAAGGCTAAATAATATTCCAATATTCCATTCCATACTACATTTTGCTTATTCATTCATTTTGGATGGACACTTGGGTTGCTTCCACATTTTAGCTATTACACACACTGTTTTGCACCTTGTTTTTTACATTAACAATATATCTTGGCTATTTTTCCATATCAGTACACAATGAGTCTCCTTTTTGTCTTTCCTTCTTTCTCTTGCTTGTTTTGTTTTACAAATGCGTAATATTTCAAGTTTTGCACAAACTGTAGTTTCTTTGACTTGTCTCCTATAGCTGGATATTCTGATTGTTACCACTTAGTTTTTCTGTTTGTTTGTCTTTGCTGTTACATACTACAATGCACATATATATACTTTTCCAGTTAATTTTGATCCAAGATACACCAATGACCTTATTCCATCTTTCTTTTTTTTTTTCTTTTTTAAGATTTTATTTATTTGACAGAGAGAGACACAGCGAGAGAGGGAACACAAGTGGGGGGAGTGGGAGAGGGAGAAGCAGGCTTCCCGCTGAGCAAGGAGCCCGATGCGGGGCTCGATCCCAGGACCCTGGGATCATGACCGGAGCCAAAGGCAGACGCTTAACGACTGAGCCACCCAGGCGCACCTTATTCCATCTTTCAAAGCAGGGTTTGGCTCTGCTATTGGGTGATCTGTTGTGATCATATCCTCCCTCTCCTTTACTTTGGTGTTGCTTTTTCAGGGTAGAGACTTACAAGGTATAGACAGCCCTGTTGTTCCTACATTCCTCCAGGGCAGCACCAACACTCCAGAGAGTAATAAAAGGGCAAACAACCTGGTGTCCCTTCAAACTGGTATTTTAAAAGTACTTGTTGAGGGGTGCCTTGCTGGCTCAGTCAGTAGAGCGTGTGACTCTTGATTTTGGGTTGTGAGTTCAAGCCCCACACTGGGCATAGAGCTTACTTAAAAAAACCCAACTTACTGAATATATATCAAGCAAAAGGAAACTGATTTATTAATAAAAATTATATATTTTTATATTAAAACGAGGGGTTTATCCATGCATTGCATATATCATTATGTTTTATACACTATGAAATGGTTTTTATTTCCCAGTTTTTCTATTATTGATATCATTATCTAGCAACACTCACTAAAAGTAGAGGAAACTTATGAAGTTCCAAAGTATTTTTCAAACTATGCTTAGTGATTTTCTGGATTTCATATAACCAAAATGTTTCACACTTTCAGTAGCTTGTTGTTTTTTCAGTTTCCTTATAACTTTTGAGCCAGATAATTTTAAAAGGATTAAAATTGGACAGTACCGTGCTATGCTTTATTCATTGTTTTTCAGAACTAATAGAATTTTCTATTTTTTTTTAATGATTTTATTTATTTATTTGAGAGAGAAAGTGAGCAAGAGCAGAGGGGAGAGGGAGAAGGGAGAGGCAGAGGGAGAGGAAGAAGCAGGCTCTCCGCTGAGCGGGGAGCCCGACATGGGGCTTGATCCTAGGACCCCCAGATCATGACCCCAGCCCAAGGCAGACACTTAACTGACTGAGCCACCCAGGCGCCCCACTAATAGAATTTTCTAATGTGTGTGTTTTTGAAGGGGAGAGGGAGAGAGAGAGACAGAGGAGAGGGAGAGAGAGAGAGACAGAGGAGAGAAATCAAGAATGAATGTAAGGTGTTTGCATGAGCTGAAAGAATGGGGTTGCCATTTATTGAGATGGGAGAAGAATGTGGAAAGGGCAGCATTCTGGGGGCAAATCAGAAATCTGATTTGGAATATGTTAACTTGGAGATGCCTTTTAGGCCTCCAAACTCAGATGATAATAAGTCAGTTAGATACACAAATCTTGAGTGTAGGGACAAGTTCTAGGCAGAGTTAATATATATAAAGTGCTTAAAACAGTGCTTTGGATGTCCTTTTAAACTAAGTCATGACTCTCTTTTATTCAAAACTCTCCAGTGACTCTTCAGTTTATTCAGAGACAAAGGCCAAATCTTTACAGTGTGCCTACAAAGCTCTCTGTAATCTGCTTTGCCCCACCCCCAACTTCTTCTGCTTTGGTGATGGTAGTGGACATTTAACAAATAAACTCCACAGTACCAGGGGCTTAACATAACTGAAGTTTATTTCTTGCTCACAAAACAGTCCAGTGTGGGCGCACCTGGGTGGTTCAGTCGTTGGGCGTCTGCTTTCGGCTCGGGTCGTGGTCCCGGGGTCCTGGGTTTGAGCCCCGCATTGGGCTCCCTCCTCAGTGGGAAGCCTGCTTCTACCTCTCCCACTCCCCCTGCTTGTGTTCCCTCTCTCGCTGTGTCTCTCTCTGTCAAATAAATAAATAAAATCTTAAAAAAAAATAAAAAAACAAAACAGAACAGTCCAGTGTGGGTATTCTTGGTCAGCTGGAGCCTTTCCTCTATGTGCTTGATTCAGAGATCCGGGCTCCTTCTGTCTTCTGTTTTACCATTCTTTTTTTTATTTTATTTTTTTTTATTTTTAAAGATTTTATTTATTTGACAGAGAGAGAGACAGTGAGAGAGGGAACACAAGCGGGGGGAGTGGGAGAGGGAGAAGCAGGCTTCCCGCTGAGCAGGGAGCCCGATGCGGGGCTCCATCCCAGGACCCTGGGATCATGACCTGAGCCGAAGGCAGACGCTTAACGACTGAGCCACCCAGGCGCCCCCTGTTTTACCATTCTTTAGAACCTTAGAATCCTCTACTTCTAGCTGGTGGAAGGCATAAAAGAGAGAGAGAAGCCTTATTTGCTTCTTAAATACCCTGACCCAGCGGTGACACACATAAATTCCTGCACACATTCCATTGGTGAGAACTAGTCACGTGGCCACATCTAGATGCAAGTGGGACCGGAAAAAGTTGCCATGACCAGACAGCTGCTTCCTAGGGACAACTCCACACACTGTGGAAGGAGAAACATTTTTTGGTGAACTACAAGCTAAATCCACCACACCTTCTACAATCTTCTACCACTCCTCCCACCCCAACGCTTCTAGCTACCCTAGCCTTCTTATAACTCCTTGAACACTCTAGGCACACTTCGGCTTCATGCCCTTTCCTGGAATTATCTTCCCTCAAATGTCCCCTTGCTCTCTCTCATGTCCTTCATCGTGAAATGGGTGCCCCAATATGCCACTTATTAAAACATGTCCCAGATATATGAAAGTCCTTTTTCCATTGATTATTTTTTAAAAAGATTTTTATTAATTTATTTAACAGAGATAGAGAGCACAAGTAGGCAGAGCGGCAGACAGAGGGAGAGGGAGAAGCAGGCTCTCTGCCGAGCAGGGAGCCCTATGCGGGGCTCGATCCCAGGACCCTGGGATCATGACCTGAGCTGAAGGCAGCCGCTTAACTGACTGAGCCACCCGGGCGCCCCTCCATTGATTTTTAAAAATTAATTTAAGAGGGACGCCTGGGTGGCTCAGTCGGTTAAGTGTCTGCCTTCGGCTCAGGTCATGATCCCAGGGTCCTGGGATGAGTCCTGCATAGGGCTCCCTGCTTAGAGGGGAGCCTGCTTCTCCCTCTGCCTGCCGCTCCCCCTGCTTGTGCTTGTTCTCTCTCTCTCTCTGACAAATAAATACATAAAATCTTTAAAAAAATTAATTTAACAATTTTCAAAGCAATCTTGTGAAAGGTAATAATGATTATTCTTATTCCAGAGAGGTTAACTGATGTGCCTCAGCTCACACTGCTAGTAAAAGCAGGAGTGGGGATTTATTTTTTAATTTTTTATTTTTCTTAAAGATTTTATTTATTTATTTGAGAGAGGAATGAGATAGAGACAGAGAGAGCATGAGAGGGGGGAGCGTCAGAGGGAGAAGCAGACTTCCTGCTGAGCAGGGAGCCCGATGTGGGACTCGATCCCGGGACTCCAGGATCATGACCTGAGCTGAAGGCAGTCGCTTAACCAACTGAGCCACCCAGGCGCCCAGGAGTGGGGATTTAAACACTAAATCTAAAGAGCATCCAGTTCTGTTTTCTCTCTGACTCTCAAAAGAAGCAATCACTCTGCCAAAGGTATTTCCTACTGGGAAGGAGATCACTTTATGGTTGAGTATTCTGGGCCTCTGAGCAGTTACATTTCCCAGGGCAAATTAATACAGTTGGGCTTTTGTTTCAAACTTGTGTTTTATGAGTTGAGTTAGTGTGAGAGATCTCCCAACACCTGCTTGCCCTGGATGCATCGGATAAAAAGTCTCTAGACTTTCAAACTGAGGACTTTTAAGTCTTTTTCAAGTCTCTTCTTCCATATCACCCCCAGTGGTCATTTTAAGATGTCGGTCAGATCATATCATTCCCCAGCTCAAATTCCTCTAAGTTACCACTCCTGACACATACTCTACAGGATAAATTCTCTGGCCTGGCATATGAAGCCTTTCCTGCTCTGTCCCTCTCCTCTTTCCCTGGTTTCATCCCCTTTTAATTCTCCATTTCACATTGAAATGAATTACTTGCTGTTGCCTGAATGTACCATTTTAATCTGTCACTCCCAGTTGTCGCCCATGCTTTCTGAAACATCTTTTTTTTCCCTCCCTTTTTATTTGAGGAATTTCTTTGATCCTTTGGAACTCACGTTGGATTATACCGTCTTCTGGAAGCATTCCCTGACCATCTCCCAACCTGGGGAGATGCCCCAGATGCTGTATAATTATTTAGCTCTCTGAGCCCCTCTACTGCCTCTGTGTCCCCAACATAGGATGGAGTGGGGCATCATCCTGAATAGGCTTTGTGAAGCTACCTTCTCCTCCCCACTTTTTTTTTTTTTTTTAGCCCAATGCAGAGCTTAAACTCACGATCCTGAGATCAAGACCTGCACTGAGATCAAGACCTGAGCTGAGATCAATAGTCGGATGCTTAACCAACTGAGCCACCCAGTGCCTCTTCTCCTCTCCTTTTTGTCCCATCAGTTCAGGCAGGTTACATACAGGGAGGGGCAGGTGCTATGGTTCCCAGTGATGTTGGCTGTGACCTCCAGGCCACCCTCCCCAAGGGAACCAATGCTTGAGAGAAGTACCCAGGAGAGAACCCAGGAGAAAACCCATGGTTGGCCCTTGGGGAAACCAGCTGCTTTCCAGAGTCCTTAGTGGCAGCCTGCCAAAGCAAACCTCTTGCTGGAATAAAAATTAAAAAAAATATATTATTATTTATAATAATATGGTATGCCATCTATGTTCCAGGCACTATTATGACCATTTTACCAGTTTGCACATTTATCTTATGTAATCTTCACAAAAATATGACTGCTGGCACCTGGAGAGTGCCTAAGGTCGCATAGTAAATGACAAAGTCAAGATTCAAATCTGAGCATTCTGTTTCTAGAGCCCATGATAGTAACCATCATACTATATTGCCTTCCTGGCTTCTGATCTCCAGTTTCCTGCCTATCTTCTGTGTGAAACCAAATCAGAGGGTCCCAAGACAAGGGCTAGGAGGCAAGTTTCTCCACTTTCTCTCAGGAGGACCGGCTCAGAGATGGATCTGAAAATTCTCATAAGTGGAAGGGGCGCTCCTAAGTGGCCTGAGCCTCTGGAGGCTCCAGGAGAGAAAAGGGGACAGTCTGGTGCATGGGAAAAGGCCTACCTGGGGTGGTGGGTGAGGGAGCTGGGAGCTGACCAGGAGGAGCCCAGGATTCTTGTCCGGGTTTTGTCTCTTAGAGTCTATATAGTCCTTGTTTCTTTCTAAGCCTTATTTCCCCATTTGTAAAAAAAGGTAAATATGGGACTGGCTGATCCACCTCCGCCAAAAAAGGGGGCATCTTCAGCTCTCCTGAGGAAAGGGCAGGGCACGGAAGCCAAGGTGCAGGGGCTGAGGGAAAGAGCTATCTGGGGTCTAGGTCTAGCCTGGAGATGGGACGAGGTGGGCTGCCGAGCTCAGTCCTGCGACCCCATCCCTGTGACAGGGCCGCGTTAAGGAGACGTCGGGACCTCCAGTGTGAGCAGTAGGTGGGGGGACAGAACATGGACCAGGGTCTCAGCTCTGCGGCATGCGCCCACTCATCCCTCACCTTCTTATCCTCTCAAAAGGAGTCGCAGCCTCGAGGGGGTGGCGGTTGCGGGTGACCAGGCAGTGGCCGGCCGCGTTGCGGCGGCCGCCTGGGAAGCTGCGGCCCTTCGGGCCCGAAGAGCATCACGTCATCCTTTCCGCCAGGCGCCCGCCCCCTCCCCGACGGCGCCTGCGCAGGCGCGGCGGGAGGGGGTCGCGGTGGGGGCTCTCCTCCGCGCATTCCGCCCTTCTCCAGGCTCGCTCGGGTCGCGGCGCTCTCGGCTGGCGGCGGCGGCGGCGCGGAGAGGAAGGCGTCCAGGATGCGGCGCGGGGCGGCCCGGTGCCCCCCTGCCCCGTCACGGCAGCCGCGGCGGCCGCGGGGACCGGGCCAGGGCCGGGGGCGGCGGCCCGAGCCGCGGTAGCGGCGGCGGCGGCGGGAGGGGCGGCCTGAGGGCGGGCGGGCGCCCTGGTGCGGGGGCTCCGCGCTCCGCACGGCCCGGCCCGGCTCGGCCCCGGCGCCATGAGCGGCGGCGGCGGCGGAGGGGGCTCGGCGCCCAGTCGTTTCGCCGACTACTTTGTCATCTGCGGGCTGGACACCGAGACCGGGCTGGAGCCGGACGAGCTGTCGGGTGAGTGCGCGCGGAGCCCGGGGCTGCTTCCCCGCGCCCGTTGCGGCCGGGGACCCTTGAGGAAACCTCCCCGCTTTGTCCCGGGAGCTGGGCGAGGGCCGATGCGCAGGACCCACGGGTGGCGCCCGGGAAGGGGGCGTCGGGCTGGAGGTGGGGAAGCGGGATGAGGGGTTCTGAGTCGGGAGGGGTCCGAACGGCCCCTACGCCCCTCTGCGCTGTGGTCCTGTAGTAGGGGACCAGGAGGAGGGGGAAGCGTTGTGGGTTCTGTCTGGTGACTTAGTACAAGATGAAGGTAAGCCTGTTGTCGAACACCCGCTAGGGAGGGAAGAAGGTATTCCACATCTCAGTTGAAAGTAAGTTCCACCCAGACTTTAAAAAAAAAAAAAAAAACAAGGAGAGCAAAACAGAAACTTGTGAGTTTTTCTGGCCTCTTCCCAAGAAGCCAGTTCCTCAAAACCGTTCTAACTCAGCCCTGGGCTGGGCCCCCTGGTTTCATAGGACATGAAGTAATAAAGTGAACTTGAGCCACAACAAGAAGGGTGAGAACTCTCTTAGTTCCAGAAAGGGCCTGTACCACGGGGCCATGCCTCTTTTTATGAAAAGTAATTGGTGGCTGTTAGGAGACCAGCTTCATTCGTGAGTGAAAGGGGAGATTCTTGGTTGGGTAGTGATGCTTCTCAAGTCATCTTTCAAAGGGGATGTGGTAGGAAAGTGAAGATGGGGCCCAGATCAAATTGACAAGAATTGAAGAAGAATGTCATAATTGTAAAATCCCCATGAATTCCACTGCACTGTCATTGGAGCCTTTGAATTGCAACAGTTTTGAAAAAGTTTTTGTCTGGAGTGTCCAGTTTGCAGGTTTCATGTGCGTGGAGGTTTGTTATATCATCCTGATTTGATGAGGGATCTTCCTTTCCAGTGTTTTGTCATGATGTATTCACCAAAGTTTCCTGAAAGTGATTATGCTATTGACTAATTTTACCTTGCTTCGGAGATAATAGGACAGGGTTTTTTTTTTTTTGTTTTTTGTTTTTTGTCACCGGAGAAATTCCAATGTTTCTTATGAAAAAAAATTTAGGTGCATACTTCAAATGACAACAGTAGACCATCTTTTAAAAAACACGATAAATTGGTGACCTTTAACAAGGTCAGAACAAATACACTTTTCTCAAATTAATACTAGATGGAGAAAAAAAATCATGAAGCAGTAATGCTCTTAATACTAGGCCTTTTGTTGGGGCAACATTATTGTTTCAAGATCACTTTTTTAGGTCTTCAAATTCTTATAATACAGATGTTAGTTTTTCATCTATGTTTCATATTTATTAAATTTGTGACTTTGTGATGTAGTTGTTGGAATTCGGTTCATAATGTTGGAGCTGGAAGAGACCTCAGAGAGGAAAATGAGCCCCAGGAAGGACAGTAGGGCCTACATTCTGTTAGTTAATTGCCTGACTTTTGGTTCAGTGCTCTTCTCTTACACTAAACTGCATCACATTGCCTGGTTGGGTCTTCAGAAAACATTAACATGTTGAGAAGGACTAAAAATAACACAGTTCTCCCCAGTAAAAGAAACTTTAAAGTGGTGGAATACACAAGTTTTTTTTTTTTTTTTTTTTTATGCTGTGCTTTTGAGTGTCTACTAAATTATATAGAAATTTGATTTTAGGGATGCCTGGGTGGCTCAGTCGGTTAAGCGTCTGCCTTTGGCTCAGATCATGATCCCAAGGTCCTGGGATCAAGTCCCACATCGGGCTCCTTGCTCAGCGGGGAGCCTGCTTCTCCCTCTGCCTGCCACTCCCCCTGCCTGTAGTCTCTCTTTCTCTGACAAATAAATAAAATCTTAAAAAAAAGAAATTTGATTTTAGAAAATAAAGAGAATGGTTTGCAAATGGTAAAGCATAAGAATGAAGCTGGGAAGTGATGTGTTAGTGAGAGCATGGGTTTTGCAGTTAAACATCATGGGTTTTGCAGTTAAATATTACCCTCTGCAATATGTTGGCTATCTCTGTGACTATGGGGCAAGTTTGATAACTCTGCTGGGATCTTCATCTATAAAAAAGGAAATGTAAGTAAAAAGCATTTCATCAAGTAGACACTCAAAAATCTTACTTTTCTTTTAGTGAATATCTGTTAATTATCTGTTTTTTCAGCAAGCTAAAATTATATCCCTGTGAAAGCTTATTGGGAGAATAGAGAAAGGGGGAATCAATTGTATAAAATGTGTGAAGAAAGAGTATTTTTTCTGTCTTTTTAAATGTGGTTGCAGTAGTGGAATGCCAAGACCATTTATTCAGTAGGTGGCCTTTGTTCGAATGGGCTCTGATTGAAGGGTTTCTTTTTTGCCTTCATTTCATTTCTGGTGAGTTGGTAGGGGAATCTGGACTACCCAGGGGGAATCTGAATAAAATAAAAACAGAATACAAATAGCTTTATGCAGGTCAGTCTTGAGACTCTCCAGGGTGCATTTTCTCTCCATAGCTGGCCTTATAGCTCTCAAACTGATGATGTCATAGTAAGTGAAACTATAAGAAATTGTGAATTGCACCCAGGTCTTTAGGGAGGTACTGAGGAGTCTAAGTTCTCTCTATGCAAATTAAGTTCTATACTTCAGATAATTTCTATACTCTTACAAAGGGAATCCAGAACAGGCAAATCAAAGACACTTATTTGTTCCTTCTAGTTTTGTGGAGAAGGATTAAGATTCATTCTCATGTTGCAACAATAAGCATAGAGCTTGCTGTGTTGAATATAAACTCAAATCACTGGATTGTATAGGATTCACTCCCTGCCACTTCCCCTTTCTTTCAGACTTAAGTATTTAGGCAAGTCATATGCTTATTTGTTGTGCAAGGAACTGAGGAAGGTATGAAAATTGTTTTCTGGTTAGTTGAAGTATTATGGGTTGGAGGGGGAGGTGATCAATGAATGAATTATAAGTTTAGCCAACTTTAGGAAATAGTGTCTGCTTGTTAGCGTTTTGAGCTTGTCAGAGAGAGAAGCAAATCTGTAAGAATTGCCTTTGATTTATGTTTTCCATTCCTGTTGGCTCATCCTAAGTGGGGAGGCAGATGGTAGTAGAGTCCAGTCCCTCTTCACCCCTTTGATGCATGGATGTCCTGGGTGTCTTAGTTTACCCTTTTTCTTCTTGTGGTCGCCACCAGTGACTGCAGGAGAAGGCTTACTGTGAGATGGGATTCCTGAGTTTAACTTTCCCTGTCTCTGCCTGAGAATTAAGGTTCCAGAATACTTGTGACCTATTTCTTACTTTGGAATCTTTTTAAGTTCCTCTGAACTGACCTGCACCTAGCATTGAGATGTATTCTTGGTTCATGCATCCACTACTCCCGTTTTCCCAGGTTCTGAGCAGAGGGCCTTGCCAAGAATTGAAGAGAAGGGCTTGGGGCCATAGATAGGAGACTGGCCAGTGTACTGTATGAGTCTATTTAGAATACTGAGAATATACTGAAATCATCTCTTAATATCAGTTAGAAGAGAGAAAAAATGCTTACTGACTAGGAAAGTCAGAGGACTGGTGAGATCATATTCCTCCTTAACCATATTGAGCAGTGAATTTAGAACCTAAAATTCATGGCATATCAAATGTGGAAGCATGGTTCAAGAGATTATATAAACTTCTGATTTTACAGATGAAGAAACTGAGGCCATGAGAAGGTTGGAGAATATTTTTCTCCCTTATATGTCATTCTTCTTTTCTGCTATTGGAGTGATGCTTTGCAGTAATCCATTGAGTAGAGGGGACAAGTAAAATATTTGTTTGGCAGGGGCAGGAGCAGACATTATGGCAGTTCTTCTGGTGCAGGTTTCTGTTTCATGTTAAAGAAGAATACTATGTGTGATTTTCATGAGGGATATCTTATTTTTTTTAGCTTTTTCATTTCATATAATTTCACACTGAACATTGACATGAATAGTACAAAGAACTTCAGTACATCCTTTTTCCAGATTCACTGATTAACATTCTGCTCCATTTATTTTATCACTTGTATGTGTATGTTCTCTTTCTTATATATACCTATATATAGACAACTTCATTGTGATGAAATTCATATACCATATAATTCACATATTTAAAGTGTACAGTTTAGTGGTTTTTAGTATACTTACAGAGTTGTACAATCATCAGTATAGTCGATTTTAGAATATATTCATTACCCCCCTGCCCAAGACCCATACCCATTAACAGTCACTCCCCATTTCCTTCCAACTCTGTAACTCTCCTCAGCCCTAGGCAACCACTAATCTGCTTTTGATCTCTATAGATTTGCTTGTTCTGGACATTTCATAAAATGGAGTCCTATAGGGTCTTTGTGACTGGCTTTTTTCATTTAGCACATTTTCAAGGTTCATCCATGTTAAAGCATTTATCAGTATGTTATTTCTTTTTATGGCTGAATAGTATTCTGTTGTAGGACTATACCACATTTTATTTATCCATCAATTGATAGACATTGGGTTGTTTATACTTTTTTTTTCTTTTTTTAAGATTTTATTTATTTATTTGACAGAGACACAGCGAGAGAGGAAACACAAGCAGGGGGAGAGGGAGAAGCAGTCTCTCCACCGAGCAGGGAGCCCGACGCGGGGCTCGATCCCAGGACCCTGGGATCATGACCCGAGCCGAAGGCAGATGCTTAACGACTGAGCCACCCAGGCGCCCTTGTTTATACTTTTTGATTACTATGAATAATGCTGCTGTGAACATTGTGTACATGGTTGTTTTTTTTTTAAGATTTTATTTATTTGAGAGAGAGAGTGAGAGAGCACAAGCAGGGGGGCGGCAGAGGGAGAGGGAGAAGCAGGCTTCCCACTGAGCAGGGAGCCTGATGTGGGGCTCGATCCCAGGACCTTGGGATCACGACCCGAGCTGAAGGCAGACGCTTAACCGACTGAGCCACCCAGGCGCCCCTGTACATGTTTTTGTGTGGAGATATCTTTGCATTTCTCTTGGGCATATACCTAGGAGTGGAATTGCTGGGTCATATGGCAACTGTGTTTAACCTTTTGAGAAATTGCCAGACTGTTTTCCAGTACAACTATACCAGTTTACATTCCCACTAGCAGTGTATGAAGGAAGGTTCCACTTTCTCCATGTCCTCACTAACGCTTATTAACTTTATTTTTGATTATAGGCATCCTAGTGGGTGTGAATATGTATCATTGTGGTTTTGATTTTCATATCCCTGATGGCTAAGGATATCTTATATAAAAGAAAAAAAAGAGGCTATCTCTTTCCAGAGATGAAGTGGCTATAAAAAGCTTGATGAGCCAGTTTCAAACAGGGAGTCAGTATGAGATAATTTTTATTTTATTTTTATTTTCCTCTGCTAGTCTTTCAATTTTATGCAGGTTCTCTCATGGTCATTGTATAAAGGCATCTCTGCTCTGAATCCTAGACTCCTAGCTGAAGCAAAACTCAAATCCTGGTAGCTTACCTCAAGCGTCTGTGATAACTTCCAGAGGTCAAGGTTGCTGTATCAGGGGAAGATTTCCTAAGTTAGGTCACATATTTCCTGTTTTAAAGTTGAGCAGAGGAGAAGTCAAGAGAAGAGATCAACACACAGAAAACAGAGCAGTCCAAGGCAGTTAAAAGTACATGCTGGGGCGCCTGGTTGGCTCAGTGGATAGAGCATGCAACTCTCCATCTTGGGGTCATGAATTCAAGCCCCACATTGGTTATGGAGCCTACTTAAAAAAATAAAAAAATTTTTTTAATTACATGCTAAATTTAATTGGAGAGACTGTATATTCTTAAACATGAGAGAACCCCACTTTGTACTCCCTCAGGTAGGGAAGATCACATTGAAGGTAAGTGGATTTACTTGAATGGCACTGGAGCCTTGCTCCTCTCTTCTTAGGAGGAAATCCTAAATCACAGTGTTTGGTGCTTAAACCAAATTCTCTTAAGACTCTGCTCTGCCCTTCCTTCCCTCCTAGATTAGAAACAGTTTTTGTTTTTTTTTTTTTGCCTAAGGTGTCCTTTGGCAAGCCCGTTTCCAGTTCTATATCCTTTTATAAGCTTGTTTTCTGGCTAACTCTGGTGGATGGCATTCTTGGACTTGGCTTGGCTCCTCAATTCCTCTGCCATCCCTGGATATGAATTACTGTCAAGGGGTCTTAGCGGTCTCTCAGGAACCTAGGTGTGCATGAGGGAACCTGCTGGATATGGCATAGGATCCAGTGAAAGGGAGAAAGACTTAACTTTTTAGAAATCGGTGACTTAGGGAATTCAGTGATTACACATAGGCTATCATTGCCAGATTTTTAGATTTAGTTTCAAAGGTTACTAAGTGAGGCAGATAATGGACAAATGTCTGTGTTCCAGATGTCCTGTGGTAACTGATTTTAGTTTGGAGTATATGGAACCCCTGGACTGGGTTTATGAGTGACAGAGTCCTGTCATGGTGGAAAATGAGAGCATGTGCCAGCTCTCAAGCTATTTTCAGTATGCTCCTAGAGGATCAGATACGACTCCAGGAAGTAAGATGGGAACAGGTATAGTTTAGATCATCAGGTTTCTCAGATGTTATACTAAGGTCTAATATCTGAGACCTTAAGTATAATATTTTATACTTGGGATCTGTCATAGTTTCCTGTTAAAGGTAGTCAGGTTAGTAATATTTTTTTGTTCATTAGTGTGATGGGTAAGTCAAGTCAGAATTTTGCTAGGCCGTCTGTGATCTACTGTATAGGTGGAACTAGCTGGGTTAGTCTAAAATAGAGTTTTCATGGAGTGCTGAGAGTCCTAAGCAGGGAGAAGAAGGTTTATGGAGGTTCCTTTTGTTAAGCTTCATTCCTCTGTGAGTGTGGGATTCCTTGGCTTCTAAACTATTCCTAGTTGGCAAAACATAATATGAGTGTGTGTTCGTTAATATTGGTCACAGAATATTTAAAGAGTCAGAGCTAGAAATGAGAGATAATCTTTCCATCACTTTTGACTGATGGTAATGATTAATATTTGTGACTTTATAGTTTTGCAGTGTACTTTTAAAGAGTTTTAAAATTTTTTCAGCCCTACTTGAAATATAATTTTTTGTCCATTGCCACCTGGCAAATTGGAAAGAACTGTCTATCTTCTGCCTGCTGTCACACCATTGATGAGATTATTGTTTTTAGTTATAGATTTGGGAAAACTGAAGCAATGGCTTAATCATTGAATAGCAGAGCTATGGTGTGACCTTTTTTTTTTTTTTTAAAGATTTTATTTATTTGACAGAGAGAGAGATAGCGAGAGCAGGAACACAAGCAGGGGGAGTGGGAGAGCGAGAAGCAGGCTTCCTGCCGAGCAGGGAGCCCGATGTGGGACTCGATCCCAGGACCCTGGGATCATGACCTGAGCCGAAGGCAGACGCTTAACGACTGAGCCACCCAGGCGCCCTGGTGTGACCTTTTTAGTTCAGTCCCCAACCCACATTGCAGTAGGGGAGCTCTGTTGGGAGAGGAACCAGGTCACTCATGGTCTGAATTGTAGTTAAGGCTGGTTGTTATTTTATATATGTATTTTCCTGTCTACCCCACTCTTATCAGTTCTGGAAATGTCTTTCTTAGAGCAAATAGTTACTAGGGCTTTGTTTCTAAGAAGCTCCCTTTTTGGTGTGGCTGTTTCAGGATGTTTAATGCTTTTTTGTCTGAGGTTTGTTTTCTTTGAAAAAAAAAAAAAAGGGTTTGTGTCTGTTAACCTCAGAAATCCCTCAGCGTAGGCTGTAGTTTGCATATTTTGTGGTTGTAGTTTGGGGGCTGGCTGTAACTTCTGGTTTACCATATTCTGTATAACGAAAAAATATTATGGGAAGCAACAAAGAAACTTCCGGGATTTTTAAAAGCAGGCAGAGGAGGAAATGATTTAGAAATGATAATCATAAGCCACAATTTGTAATGGATAAAACCAGTTTACAACAAATTACATGCATATTTATTTATTTAAAAAGATTTTATTTATTTGACAGAGAGAGATAGCGAGAGCAGGAACACAAGCAGAGGGAGTGTGAGAGGGAGAAGCAGGATTCCCGCTGAGCAGGGAGCCCGATGCGGGGCTCCATCCCAGGACTCTGGGATCATGACCTGAGCCGAAGGCAGACGCTTAATGACTGAGCCACCCAGGCGCCCCTACATGCATTTTTATTAGACATTAGAATTACTTTCCACAGGAATGTCAAAGGACTTGGTTCTTTTCTCAGTTGTGTTATCAGCTGATGTCCTTTTCTTTCTTTGGTTTTGCAGTTTTATTTATTTATTTATTTTATTTTTATTATTTTTTAAAGATTTTATTTATTTATTTGACAGAGAGAGAGAGAGCACAAGCTGGGGAGCAGCAGAGGGAGAGGGAGAAGCAGGCTCTCTGAGCAGGGAGCATGATGCCGGGGGCTCGATCTCAGGACCCTGGGATCATGACCCAAGCTGAAGGCAGACGCTTAACCGACTAAGCCACCAGTCACCCCTGTAGTTTTAGAATGATAGCCTTCTGACACTGTTTTAGCCTAGTTATGAAGATAGGTATTGATTATTGTTATATTGTTGAGGAAAATTAGAGATTTTATTTTATGTAAGTTAGGTGTCCCTTTTCTTGTTTTTCCCAGAGTGTTTATTTGACAATGACCATTAAAATTTTTCTTAATTTTTCTTTTACTGATGATAAAAACTGTAGGTCATTATAAAAATTAAAACATTACAAAGTTATGTTATAAATTCCTGTTTCCCAGAGTTAGCTAGACAAATTTCTTAGCTTTGCTAAAAGACAGTGCTTTACATAGTAGTTGCTGATAAAGATTTGTTCTATTAATTATGAGATGATAGAGGCTGTCTATTCAGATTTTCAAAGAATTGTATATAATCATGTTTTGTTTTGTTTTGTTTCTGATATAAAGCACAGGACTTAACCTTTAGAATTTAAGCCAAGCTTCCACAACTTTTCTAAGTGCTGAATAAGTGATGAAATGTGGAGGTCTGTAGAAGAGAGGAATAGCATTGATTGTTTTCCCATACTCAAAAAGTTGAGGGCCAAAGTCAGATTTAGAGGTAAGATGGTGATGGAAGAGGTGTTCTGTACTGCATTCCAATTGTTTTATAATTTTTAATTTATAAAACTAAATTTTTAAAAATATTTATTTTATAGAGAGAGCATATGAGCAAGGGAGGAGCAGAGGGAGAGGGAGATAACCTCCAGCAGACTCCGTGTTGAGCACAGAGCCCTATGTGGGGCTCCATCCCATGACCCTGAGGTCATGACCTGAACTGAAATCAAGAGTCGGACGCTCAACCCACTGAACCACCCAGGCGCCCCTATAAAACTAAATTTTATAATAGTTCAGATGAACCTGCCTTTTTATTTTTTTAATGAATCTGTTTTTTTTCTTTTTTTTAAATTTTATTTTATTATGTTATGCTAGTCACCATACAGTACGTCATTAGTTTTTGATGTAGTCATCCACGCTTCATTGTTTTCGTATAACACCCAGAGTTCCATGCAGTACGTGCCCTCCTTAATACCCATCACCAGGCTAACACATACCCCCACCCCCCCTCCCCTCTAACACCCTCAGTTTGTTTCTCAGAGTCCAGTCTCTCATGGTTCATCTCTCCCTCCGATTTCCCGCTCTTCATTTTTCCCTTCCTTCTCCTAATGTCCTCCATGCTATTCCTTATGTTCCACAAATAAGTGAAACCATATGATAATTGACTTTCTCTGCTTGACTTTATTTCACTTAGCATAATCTCCAGTGCCATCCACGTTGATGTAAAAGTTGGGTATTCATCCTTTCTGATGGCGGAGTAATATTCCATTGTATGTACGGACCACATCTTCTTTATCCATTCATCTGTTGAAGGGCATCTCAGCTCTTTCCACAGTTTGGCTATTGCGGACATTGCTGCTATGAACATTGGGGTGCATATGGCCCTTTTCACTACATCTGTGTCTTTGGGGTAAATACCCAGTATGAATCTGGTTTTAGTTTATTTAACCAGTTCTATTGACTCAGGATCATGATCTCTTATTGGGAAAAAACCAAAACAAATATCTAGGAGTATCACCCGCTGAACTGACAGCCATTCCAGTTTGCTACCTCTGAGCTTCTGTATGTCCAAATAGTATTTAATCCCTTTCTTTGCTAAGTAGTTACTTAATATTCTTCTCCTAGCCTTCTCCTTTTTCACATCTGTATGAAACACATTCTTTCCCCTGCATTTCTATTGTGTGGAAAGTGGTATTTAATCATTTGTGGTTTTATCTTCTAGAAGAATGTTTAGTGTTTTGTGGAGGATTGTTGGTCTGCTGATCTTGCTCTGTTAGCTGCTTAGCTCAGTTGGTTATGAGTGTGGTGCATTTAATGAGGCCAAGGTCATTGTGTCGGTCTCCATAAGGACCAGCTAGCTTTGTTCTGTCTACTTTTGTGCTACTCTCAGCTCACCATCCCACTGACAAGGACACTGTAGGTTATAGGGAACACAGGTAAGAAAGTGAGGTTAGAGTAGCATTTCATCCTGTTATAATAGATGATAATTAAATTAATAGGTGTTTATTGTTTATTGAATACACTTCAGTGGCAGGTATGAGATGGCATTATCCCCATTTTGCACATTAGGGACCTAAAGTGCAGAGAATTTAAATAATGTGCCCAAGGTCATATAGTAAGAATTGGAAGCCTGTTTTCCCTGTCTCCAAAGTCCTCTACCACACTTTTCTCTTACTAAAAGACCAACCTGATGATAGGACACTTGTTTGCATAGATGTGTGAGATACAGTTGCTGTCCTTGAGCTCATAGTCTTTTGAGGAGGCAGGCATATAAATCAATTAACTTCAGAAAAGATCAGTTCCTTATATAGGGTTCAGGAGAGGGAAAGAGTACTGTTCTCTAGCTTTGTAGTTTATATCTTGCAAAATTTACTACAGAGGGCTTAGCTCTGGGTGTGACCCTGAACAAAAACATATTCTCTCTGATTTATTCATTGATTAATTCAGTGCTCATTTAATATGTGCAAAAACACCTGTGGACCTGTACATAAACTATAGAATCTGAGGGTTGGAAAAAACATGTTTGAAGATCATGTTATTTTTCTCTAAAAATAAAACTTTGAGTTATAAAATACACATTTCTTATAGGGAATTTAGAAATTACGGAAAGGTACAGAAATAAGTGACTCGTAATTCTTCTATCCAGAATTAAGCTGTTAGTATTTTGATGTCTTTATGTAGTTCCTTCTAGTTTTTAAACGTTTTTATTGCAATATAACTTAAACACAGATCCTAAGTATACAGCTCAATGTATTTTTATGTATGTATGCATGTGTGTATACACAGATCAGTTCTTTCCAGTTTTTACTAATGTGTGGGTGTATGTGTGTATACTTCTACATACTGTGATAAAGTGAAATATAAAATTTTGTGTTTTGATTTTTTTCACTTAATGTTCTATAATGAATATTTCTCAGTATCATGAAGTATTCTCCTAAAATTTTGTTGATCCCAGTGAAGAGTTAATCACAGGTAGCAGAAACTCATTCAGACAAGCTAAAGTAAAAAGGATTTCTTTCAAATTCTAACATGTAATATATTTATAAATAACATCTTAAAAAGAATATCCAACATAAATATAAAGATCTATGGAATATTTCAAATTTTTCTTTTTTCAGATATCCTTATACCTATGTTTTTATACTATGGGAGTCATTCTGTAAGGTTAATTGCTAAAACTAGACTTTGTTGAGTCCGAGGAGTGCACATCTTAAGTTTTAATAATATTGTCAAATTTCCTCCTCAACAGTTTAGACTCTTAACACAGTGTTTAAGATTCCAGTTTCTCTACATCTGTAATAAAATGTTAGGGCTTTTCTAAAATGTTTCCAATCTGCCAGAAAGAAAATATCTTGTTTTAATCTGAATGTAATTATTTGAGGCTGAGAATCTTTTCATATGCTTCATGTACATTTGTATATTTCTTCTATGCATTACCTGTTCAGGTCTTTTCTTCGCATTTCCATTGTGTTAATTATCTTTTTTTCATTGATTTGTGGAAATTGTGTAGTAGGAATATTTTGATTGTCAGGAAATATATTAAAGCTTCAAAAATACTTGCAGTGAAAATATATATGTACACTAGTATATATTTATAAATTGGGATCATAAATGTATTGTGTACATACTGCCTTTTGAATATATTATTATATGTCAGTAATTTTTCCATGGTATTAAAAATGTCTTGAATAGTCTCATGCCATTTAATATTTTTCATAGATATGCTTTTAATTGTTATTTAATTCCAAAGTATGGGTAAACTGTAAATTTTTTTTTGAACTGTAAAAATTTTTTTTTTTTAAGATTTTATTTATTGACAGAGAGAGAGATAGCGAGAGAGGGAACACAAGCAGGGGGAGTGGGAGAGGGAGAAGCAGGCTTCCTGCTGAGCAGGGAGCCCGATGCGGGGCTTGTTCCCAGGACCCTGGGATCATGACCTGAGCCGAAGGCAGACGCTTAATGACTGAGACACCCAGGCGCCCCTGAACTGTAAAATTTTAATGATTATTTGGCACTTGGGTGGTTTATACTTTTTTATTATAAATAATTTTACACTGTAATACTTTATACAGATCTTGAGTATCTTATTTTTGCTTTAATGTAAATATCGATAAGACATTATTAAGCCAAATTCAATGAATCTTTAAGCACATTTCACACGTAGTGATAAATTTCTTCTCAAAAGTGCTCTACCAGTTTATGCTCACCCCTAATTTGCCATTATTTAATTTCATATATATATATCTATGTATTGTTTGGTGGGGATGGTATATTATACATAACATAAAATTTACCTTTTTAACCATTTAAAAATGTATAGTTCAGTGTCATTTAGTACATTTCACAATGTTGTGCAGCCATCACTATTGTGTAGTTCGATAACATTTTCATCACTCTGAGAGGAAACCCTGTACTTATTAAACAGTCACTCCTTATTGCCGTTCCCCCCCAGCTCCAGGCAACTACAAATCTGCTTTCCATCTTCGTGGATTTGCTTATTGTGGATATTTCATATAAATGGAATCATGCAATATGTGACCTTTTGTGTCTGAATTCTTTCACTTAATGTTTTCAAGGTTCATCCTAGTTGTTGCATATATTAGTACTTCATTCTTTTATTTATTCTTTATTGAAGTATATAGTAGACACACATTGTTACATTAATTTCGGGTGTAAAACATACTGATTGACAACTCTATACATGATGTGATGCTCACAAGTGCAAATGTAGCTACCATCTGTCACCATAAATACTTACAATACAATGAAGTCTAGTAGTTTCATTCCTTTTTATGGCTGAATAATATTCCATTGTGTGGATATACTACATTTTGCTTATCCATTCAACTGTTACAGATATTTGGGTTGTTTCTACTTTTCGGCTACTGTGAATAATGCTGCTTTGAACATTCATGTGCAAGGTTTTGTTTGAACATCTGTTTGGGAATCTACCCAGGAGTGGAATGGCTGGGTCATTTGGTAACTTTATGTATAACCTTTCCAAGAACTGCCAAACTGTTTTCTGCAGTGGCTGCACCATCTTATGTTCTCACTATCAACACATGAGGGTTACACTTTCCCTACATCTTTGCTAATATTAGTAATTTTTCATTTTTTGATGTCATTATGTTTTAATCTGTATTTCCTTACTACTAAGATATTTTAAAAAGAGCTATTTGCTAATCCTTTGTATTTATATTGTGAATTGTCTCTTTATAATTTCTCCTCTTGCTCATTTTTTTTGGGGGGGAGGAGTGGGAAGAACTGAGGTTGGGGTGCTTTGGAAGGTAATTATGGATCTCTTTTGCTTAGGGAGAGCTGGTAAGTTTGCTACAGAAATAAGGTGGCTAAAGAAATGTGATTTGCAACATGTATTTGTTTCCTGTGACTGCTGCAACAAATTACCACAAACTGGGTGGCTTAAAACAATAATTTATTTATTTTCTCACTGTTCTGGAAGTCAGAGGTCCAAAATCAAGGTATTGGCAGGCTGCCCTCTCACAGAGGCTCTAGGGGAGAATAATTAATTGCCTCTTCCAGTCACCATTCCTTGCTTTTGGCCACATTGCTCATATCTTCACATACCTTCTCCTCTATGTCTTCTCTATGTGTCTGTCTTACAAGGATACTTGGATTTAGGGACCACTCAGCTAATCCAGCATGATTTTCTCATCACAAGATGTTTGATTACATCTGTAAAGACCCTTTTCAAATAAGATAACATTCACAGGTTCTGGGGATTCAGATGTAGACCTATTGTTTTGGGGGGCCACCATTCAACCTACTACAGAGGGTCTATAAGGTAGGTCTTGAATTTCCTCAGGTGTGAGCAAGGAGCAGACAGGAGTAAGAAGGAGAGCCCAAGAAGAATGGTTAAGGAGAAAAGAGACTAAGATCACCAGTGCTCTGTACTGTTACTATACTTGATATTCAGAGATTAGGATTCAGAGATAAGATTTTAGGATAAAAATGACTAAGAGTCTAAATTATTTGACACAAGCCATGTAGCTCACAAAAATCAAGCTCTGCTATGGTAGAACATTCTTATCTATAATAAAAATCTTTACTAGCAATGTGATACTGGAACCAGTATCTACTGAACCAGTTAGATTCGTTGTCTGTCATCAGTAATCATCACTGTCATCTCTAGTACTTTTATTTATGCTGTATTTATTCTTTATTATTATTTTAAAAATTGAAATATTCACATTGTATTTATTCTTTTTTGAGTATAGTTGACATACGATGTTACATTAGTTTCAGGTGTACAACATAGTGATTTGACAAGTTTATATGTTATGCTATGCTCACCACCAAGCGTAGCTACCATCTGTCACCATACAGCACTATTACAATATCACTGACTATATTCCTTATGCTGTGCCTTTTATTCCCATGACTTAATCATTCTATAACCTGAAGACTGTATCTCCCATTCCCTTTCACCCATTTTGCCCATCCCCTCATCCTCCTCCCCTCTGGCAACTATCAGTTGTTTGTATTTTCAGGTCTGATTATGCTTTTTGTTTATTCATTTTTTTAAAGATTCTACATATCAGTAAAATCATATATTTGTGTCTTAGTCTGACTTACTTCACTTAGCATAATACCCTATAGGCCCACCCATGTTGTCTCAAACAGCATTATCTCATCCTTTTTTCATGGCTGTGTAATATTTTAGTGTACACACACACACACACACACACACACCATCTTCCTTTCCATTTGTCTATTGATGGACACTTAGGTTGTTTCCATATCTTGCTATTGTAAATAATACTGCAATAAACATAGAGGTACCGTATTTATTCTTTTAAAATAGGCAACATAGGTCTCTTAGAAGAGAAGCAAGAGCTGGTTAGAATTTCCAGACCTTTCATTTACAGAGGAAGGAAGTGTGCTGGAAGGGTTCTGAGTAACTTACCTAAGTTCTCACAGCTGGTTAGTGTCAGAGCTAAGACTTGAATTTGGGGTTCCTTAACTCTTGGTTGAGTGTTTTTTCCATGATACATATAGTATACAAGCAGCACAAACTGATAAATTTGTGATTATTTATTTTTCTTCCTTAAAGCTGAGGTTCCCTACTAGGGTAGTAAAGGAGATATAGTGTAGCCTAAAAGCTGGATCTGTCACGTGGATTTGAAACCGAGATCCTCCATTTACTGTTTGCATGATGGTGGGCAATTTACTTCTCTGTGTTTAAGTTTCTTTATCTTTAAAGTGGACATAGGGGCGCCTGGGTGGCTCAGTCGTTAAGCATCTGCCTTGGGCTCAGGTCATGATCCCAGGGTCTTGGGATCGAGCCCTGCATTGGGCTCCCTGCTCAGCGGGAAGCCTGCTTCTCCCTCTCCTACTCCCCCTGCTTGTGTTCCCTCTCTCGCTGTGTCTCTCTGTCAAATAAATAAATAAAAAATCTTAAAAAAAAAAAGTGGACATTGAATCTATCTCATAGGGTTGATGTAGGATTAAAGGAGTTAATACATTAAATGGCTTGAGATAGTGCCTGGCACATGATGAATATGCATTTAAGTGTTTTCACTATTACTAACATTTTTCTTTGCATCACTTAACTCTATGTAATTTTGATATTGATGCAAAGTGGAGAACGGGTAATAGTACTACATAATTCTCATTTGGACCTGTTAGCAACCACATGAGGTAAGTTCTGTTATTTTTTTGCACTTTATATGTGAGGACACTGATGCACGATATGGTTAAATAACTTGCCTGAGATTGTTCAGCTATTATGTGGGAAGATTGGGATTCAAACTCAGATCTGTCAGAATCTAGAATTCACTTGTTTTTAGGAATTAAACTTTATTGATATCAATATAGAATACAGTAGAGTGCACATATCCAAGTGTACACTGTGATGTATTTTCACAAACTGATGTGTTGCCAGCACCTCAGAATCCTTTCTTGTGCCCCTTCCAGTCAGTATTGGCGCTCTCACCTACCAGAGGTAACCACTGTTCTGACTTCTAACAGCATCGATTAGTTTTGTCTGTACTTTAAATGTAATCAAATGCTGTGCTTTTTTGTGTCTGGGTTCTTTTGCAAGCATCATGTTTGAGAGATTCATTCATATTGTTAAAAGTCGTTTTAGATTGTTCATTCTCACTGCTGTATAGTTTTCCATTGTGTACCTCTACCACAGTTTATCTCCCAGTTCTCCCGTTGATGACACTGTGGGTAGTTTCTAGATTTTGAGTATTAACAATAGTGATATATTATGAATATTACTGTATGTACCTTTTTGTGAACATGCCCTTTGGTCTGTTGGGTGGGTGTTTACCTAGAAGTGGAATTGCTGGGTCATAGATATTCGGTTTTAGTAAATACTGCCATACTGTTGTCCACTGTGGTTGTACCAGTTTACATTCTCACTTGTAGTGCATAAGAGTGTAGGTTGCTCCCTGTCCTCATCAATACTTGGCATTTTCCTTCCTTTTTGTTTTAGCCATCCTGGTGGTTGTGTAGTGGTATTACATTACATAAATTTGCATTTTTCTGGATGACTAATGAAGTTGAGCACTTCTCTAAAAGTTTATCAGACATTTATATACCCTCTTTTTTAGAAGTAACCAAGTCTTTTGGCATTTTTCTTTCAGGTGGTCTTTTTTTTTTTTTCTTACTGATTTAGTGGAATTCTTATATGTTCTAGATACGAGTTTTTTTCAGTTATATATACTGAATATATCTCCTCCTAATTTGTTTCCTTTTCATTCTCTTAATGGCGACTTTTGAAGAACAAAAGTCTTTATAGTATCCAATTTATCACTTTTCTCTCTTTATGTTTAATGCGTTTTATATTCTGTTTAAGATATGTTTGCTGTTGCAGAGTCACAAAGATGTTCTGTGTTTCCTACCAAAGGCTTTATTGTTCTATCTTTCACATTTAGATTTGCAATCTCAGAGCTAACCCTCTTAATCACTATACTGTGACACTACTCTGTACTGCCTGAAAAAAGCTCTTCTACTGTGCGTGCGGGCATGCGCATTGGTGCCACTTTTCAACATTCTACAGAGTGGAAGAGAAACATTTCCATTGCTGTCACAGCTGCGCCAGTAGTACAACAGTGCTTTGATATGACCAAATACAGTGCTTTTGATAGACGTTTAGTAAAACAAATGCTTGTCTTTGTGCTTTGATTTAGTACCAGCTGGTAAAATTTTAGTGTTTAGGAAACTGTAAAAAAAAAAAAAAAAAAAAGAATATTACTATAAGATGTCTTAAGGTAAAGAGAATTCACCTCTGTTACTGAGGGTAACCTGATAGGAGGCTCCCAAATTCTTAAATCTTCTTGTACACTCTAGGGGAGGTGAGGGGGTGATCCTTCATTATAAACTGTGGTTTGAAATTTGGACTTAGGGATATGTTAGTGTTAGTGTTCTTGGAACAGCCATGTTTGCTGCTCTGGGCTCTGCTTTGGGCAGATATATGTTGTCACTTTTATGCAGTGGAGGCTTCCTTCTTGGGAAGGATTTGGGAATTCCTAGGGCATTTCTGTGCCATTTTCATGGTTTAAGATTTAGAGGTGACTCTTGCATGTATGGCTGTCCTTTTGGGAGGAAAAGAGCTAATATTTGTTGAGTAGGTCTTGTGCTCTGTACAAGTATGTCACTTTACATAAGTTAACTCAGTCCCTCAATAGGCCCATGAAATAAGCATTATTATCCCTATGTTAAAGATGAGGAAACTGAGACTTATTGAAGAGAGACCTTGGGCAGGTTACTTAAAATTCAGCAAGACATGCAACTAGTATTTGAATCTAGATTTGCCTGTCTTTAAAGTCCAGTTTCTTCTACCACAGTGTATATATAACAGGATATACTGCAGTACCTTCCTAGCTTCATCTGAAGAGAGGCCTCTGCAGATTTGAGAGGCCCATCTGCCGGAAGAGGAGATACAGATTTATTCATATGTGTTCGTGAATTCCAGGAGGGGTTGGTTTTTAATGATAATTCTTTTTAAAGATTTCATTTATTTGAGAGAGAGTGAGAGAGGGGGGAGGGCCAGAGGGAGAAGCAGACTCCCTGCTAAGCAGGGAGCCCGACATGGGGCTCGATCCCAGGACCCTGAGATCATGACCTGAGCTGAAGGCAGACACTTAACCGACTGAGTCACCCACGCGCCCCTTTAATGATAAATATTTATGTCTCTATAGCACTTAGTATAGAGCTGTGTAAATAGTAGGAGCTCAGTCAAGATTGATAAATTGCTTGAGCATGGAATAAGGTAGTAATGTAGTAGAATGGCTGAGAGTGTGGTAGACAAGTTCTCTATCCTGTGGTGGCTGAGTGGAGAAAACATCACAGTACTTATATTTATAGCTTGGATTTGGTGGGAGGGTGTGAGTAAGAGTGAGGTTTTGGGTGAATTGTTTTAAGTGTCTTGCACATTCAGTAAATATTTGTGGGTTGATATGTTGATGAATTATGGGGATATTTTCACCTGGAGGGAGAATTTGAATTTTTGGCTTGCACATTTTCTTCTGTTTCTCCGTGGTAGCAGAGGTGTATTCATTTTTAGAATTCTTTAGCCTTATTTTGTAATAGATTGGCTAGTTTGGTTTTTGCTGTGTAGTAAAAAGAACTGTGTTATAATTAGCATCTCTGCTTCCTCTAACAGTTTTATGAATTTGAAGAACCTAAAAAGAAACAAACTAAAAGAAATATACGTTGTGCTAAATATTTCTTCAAGAAGGGCATTTTATGCTAGGTAGTATTCTAAATGTGGAATCCCAAATAACCACATTGGAAAAACAAAATCTCCAAGACTGAAATGGCCCCAGGAGCTCCTCCCTGCATTGTCATGGTAAATTATCTATAGATTGGAAAGGGTAGAACTGAATTATGAGAGGAGACCCAAACCTGAGACCATTAAGTATTTATATAGGAGCATTTAATTCCTCTGAATGAATTCAGGTCTCTCTTTTTAAAAAAATTTTATTTATTTATTTGTCGGGGGAGGGGAGAGAGAGCACAAGCACAGGGAGCGGCAGGCAGAGGGAGAAGCAGGCTCCCTGCTGAGCAAGGAGCCCAATGCAGGACGCTACTTCAGGACCCTGGGATCTTGACCTCAGCCGAAGGCAGACGCTTAACCGACTAAGCCACCCAGGCGCCCCTGATTTCAAGTCTATTGACCCAAACAAATTATACCCCAGAGTTCTGTAAGAGTACTGGGATGAGATCATTTAATTGCTGTCAGTCACATCTAAGGAATATGGAATTACCACAAAAAGACATATTTTCAAGACCGAGAAGGTAAGAGTTTGACATTTCTAGTCAAAATCTAGAATAGTTTATTAAGGATATGGTATGAGGATTTAGAAAAGGAAACTGATTATTAAGAGCCAACACAGGCCCACTAGGAACATGTTAGGTCAGACTAATTACATTTTCTTTATTAAGGGGGAGTAGACTGGTAGAAGGGGTGAATAACTTTCACCACCATTTTTGGATTCAGGAATGGTTTGATGGGAATGATTAGGATATACATGGGGATAAGAGACAGATTTGAGCTGTATGATGAAGGAGGTGATGCAAAAGTAGCAGTATAGAAAGATGTTCCAAAAAAAATAAAATGTGACTTAATAGGAACACTAAAATGTAAGGCTTTTAGGGGCACCTGGGTGGCTCAGTTGTTAAGCGTCTGCCTTCGGCTCAGGTCCTGATCCCAGGGTCTTGGGATCGAGCCCCACATAGGGCTCCCTGCTCGGCAGGAAGCTTGCTTCTCCCTCTCTCACTCTCCCTGCTTGTGTTCCCTCTTTCGCTGTCTCTCTCTTTGTCAAATAAATAAAATCTTAAAAAAAAAATGTAAGGCTTTTAGTTGGCTGCAACTTTGATTTATGTCAAAAAATTGTGATTTTAGCTTGCATTAATAGATATTGTCAGAGAAGTGGATAGTCCTGTTTTAAATGATGTTAGTTAGAGGACACCTAAAGAGAGTACTGATTCTAGTTCTAGGAGCTAGGGAGGTGAGGGAACTGAAAACCATGTCATAGGAATTACATTCAAAGGAGCAGACTTGTTTTACGACCAGTAAGTGGCTCTGACAATAGGTCCCACAGAAGAGTTTCAGAAGAACTTGGAGTTGCAGAATTGGCAACAATGTTGGAATACTGTAGATTTTGATAGTACTCACTTGAATAAATGTAGATTGGCTTATCAGGCAAAGAAGCCTATGAAGGTCATTCTAAGCAGAGAATAGCATCTAAAAAAGAATGAAGGCATGATAAAGCATGCCATATTTTAGGAACTACAAGTGAGTTGGTGTGGATAATGTCTAAAGAGGGAGAGAAGGGTTGGATAGGAGGTTAAGACTGGGAAGTTGGCACGTGCCTTATTGAAGGTGGGGGAACTGGAGCCCAGGAAGATAAGAGTGATTTGCATAAGGTTTGATTGTATTTTTTTTTTTTTTTTAAGGTTTGATTGTATTGAACCAGGAGGAATTCCAGGCTTTCTTACTTCCCTTCAAGAGCTCTCTCACTCTCTTCCTTTAGGTGTGTTGTTTTAGGTTTACTTTAAAATGGTCAGGGTATGCCCTCTGTTTATAAAAGGATTCTAAATAATCACACAAGACTATCTTTTACATTCTTTAGCAAGCTAAAGAAACTTTTTTTTTTTTTAAGATTTTATTTATTTATTTGACAGAGAGAGCACAAGCAGGGGGAGTCGCAGGCAGAGAGAGAGGGAGAGGCGGGCTCCTTGCCGAGCGGAGAGCCTGATGTGGGACTCAATCCCAGGACCCTGGGATCATGACCTGAGCCATGAGCCATCATGACTGAGTCACCCAGGCACCCAAGCTAAAGAAACTTATCAGAAAAACTATGACCTATAAGCAGTAGGTTGAAGGGTATAAACAATCCCAGTTACTATGTTTTGTTTTGGTTTTTTTAAAGATTTTATTTGTTTATTTGAGAGAAAGAGAGACAGGCTGAGGGAGAAGCAGGCTCCCTGCTCAGCAGGGAGCTTAGTGTGGGGCTGAATCCCAAGAAGGCAGACGCTTAACCGACTGAGCCACCTAGGCGCCCCATCAGTTATTATGGTTTTAACTTTTAGAGACAGGCAGGCTATAGTCTAGGTTATGCTAGAATCAAGAACTTTTCCCAGTTTACCATGCTATTTGCTTAGAAGAGGATTTTTTCTTTGCCTAGTTCAAATGATAGATGAGGATGAACAACTGCACCTGTAGTGATCCAGCAGTTAATAGCTGTGCCAAGAAGATGTGTTTATCAAGACCTTGTGATAATTTTGGTTGTGATTGATGTGGTTGTAGCTTATTGTAACACTGCAGGCAGGGTTGAATTTCATGAGAAGCAGGTTCTTGAGGCCTCTCTACTTGTTTTTTAGTCAGGGTTCTATCCAAGGTTGATATCTAGCCTGTATACCGTATGTGTACGGCTGGTGTTTATTCTCATTGGTTGGTGTCCACACTGCACTAATAGTTAAATATTTTGAAAATCGTGTCTACCTCTAACATCCCTCTTCTATTATAAGCCAGACCTGAGGTTTCTTTAATTTGTTAGTGGTTTGTTTATAAAGAGAAATTGTCTTTTTCTCCTCATGCTCTTAACTTTATAAAAAAAAAATTCCTAGAAACAATTTTCCCTTACATCCACTTAGTGATTTGTTTATTTAATTAATTTATTTTTTAAAGATTTTATTTATTTATATGAGAGAGAGAGAGCGTGTGCACGAGCGGGTTGAGGGGCAGAGGGAGAAGCAGACTCCCCACTGAGCAGGGAGCCCAATGTGGGGCTCAATCCTGGCACTCTGGGATCACGACTGAGCCGAAGGCAGACGCTCAACCGACTGAGCCACCCAGGTGCCCCCACTTAGTGATTTAAAAGCTAGTTTCAGGGGTGCCTGGCTGGCTCAGTCTGTTAAGTGTCCCACTCTTGATCTCAGCACAGGTCTTAATCTCAGGGTTGTGAGTTTAAGCCCCTAGTTGGGCTTCCCACACAGCATGGAGCCTACTTAAAAAAAAAAAACAAACTGATTTCAAACATTTGTGAGACAACCAAGGAAATTTGAACACTGACCAGAGATTTGTCATTAAAGATTTTTTTGGTTAAAATTTTCTAGGTGAGGGCGCCTGGGTGGCTCAATTGGTTAAGCCTCCAACTCTTGATTTTGGCTCAGGCCGTGATCATAGGATTGTGAGGTCAGGTCCCCATAGGGCTCTGCACTTAGCACCGAGTGTGCTTAAGATTCTCTCCCTCTGCAGTGCCCCCCCCAACACTTATACTCACTCTTTATCTCTCTCTCTCTCTCTCTTTTTAAAGATTTTATTTGTTTATTTGTCAGAGAGAAAAACCACAAGCAGGGAGAGTGGCAGGCAGAGCAGGCAGAGGGAGAAGCAGGCTCCTAGCCGAGCAGGCAGCCCGATGCAGGACTTGTTTCCAGGACCCTGGGATCATGACCTGAGTTGAAGGCAGATGCATTTTTTTTTTTTTTTAAAGCTGTTTTTTTTTTTTTTTTTAAATTTTATTTATTTATTTGAGAGAGAGAATGAGACAGAGAGCATGAGAGAGGGGAGGGTCAGAGGGAGAAGCAGACTCCCCACTGAGCAGGGAGCCCGATGTGGGACTCGATCCCGGGACTCCAGGATCATGACCTGAGCCGAAGGCAGCTGCTTAACCAACTGAGCCACCCAGGCACCCTGAAGGCAGATGCTTAACAGACTGAGCCACCCAGGTGTTCCCTCGCTGTTTCTCTCTTAAAAAAAAAAAAAGTCTAGGTGTATTCATTGTATTATGATTATATTAAAAGGAATAAAGGTCTTTTAGAGACACATGCTGAAATATAGATAAAATGATACGTCTAGATTTGCTTTAAAATAATTTGGTATGGGAGAGTACAGATATAAAGTAAGATTGGACATTCATTGATAATTATTGAAACTGGGTGATGGATACATGGTAATTCATTGTACTTTTCATAATAAAAAGTTAGGGGTACCTGGGTAGCACTGTGGGTTAACCTTTGGACTCTTGGTTTTGGCTCAGGTCCCCAATCTGGCCTCTGTGCTCAGTTGGGAGTCTACTTAAGACTCTCTCCCCCTCTGCCCCTCCCTGGCCCCACCCCCTGTTCTCACTCCCTCTCTCAAATAAATAAATCTTTAAAAAAAAGTTAGAAGCTTTTGTCCTTCAAAAACACCTCTGCATTAATAAAATTATAATTAGGTTTCTAAAAATTCTTAAAGATATATCATTGGTGGTTATAACTTCTGATTGCCTTACACTAATTAGAAGTATAACTTGAGATTAATATACTTCCAGCCAAAGGCAAAGAAATTTGACCTTTTAGTAATATTTTCACATAATTTCAATACAGCTTTTTGAAATATTAAAAATGATACCCCTATCCTATCCTTACGATTTCCTTTATCAATCTCTAGGTGGGAGCCATTGTCTCTAAAAAATTTTATCAACCTTGTTTGTATCTAGAGTTCTTATTTTTTTTTTTTAAAGATTTTATTTATTTATTTGACAGAGAGAGAGACAGCGAGAGAGGGAACACAAGCAGGGGGAGTGGGAGAGGGAGAAGCAGGCTTCCCGAAGAGCAGGGAGCCCGATGCGGGGCTCGATCCCAGGACCCTGGGATCATGACCTGAGCTGAAGGCAGACGCTTAACGACTGAGCCACCCAGGCGCCCCATTATTATTATTATTTTTTTAAGATTTTATTTATTAGAGAGAGAGCGCCCGTGCATGCATGCACGAGGGAGGGGGAGGGACAGAGGGAGAGAGCGAATCCTCAAGCAGGCTCCCTACTGAGTTGGGAGCCCAACCCAGGGCTCCATCCCAAGACCCTGAGATCATGACTCCAGCTGAAATCAAGAGTCAGGTGCTCAACTAACTGACTGAGCCACATAGGCGCCTGTATCTAGATTTCTTAACTATAATTAATAAATGTTTTTCATTTTCTTTTTTTTCTGTGTGTATTGCTTTAATGGTTAGATTATATTCCATTGTGTTGATGTACCAAACTATTGTCTTGTTATATATTTGCTTTTCTTTTTCTTGTAGTGTAAATAGCTCTACTATGAGAAAGTGCCTTATTTATTTACTTATTTATTTATCAGAGAGAGAGAGAGCACAAGCAGGGGGAGCATCAGGCAGAGGGAGAAGCAGACTCCCTGCTGAGCAAGGAACCTGATGGGGGACTTGATCTCAGGACCCTGGGATCATGACCTTTAGCCGAAGGCAGACGCTTAGCCAACTGAGCCAACCAGGCGCCCCAAAATTGCTTTTTTTTTTTGAATGCTATTGAAGTGCTATTTTAGTGGTTGCTATTTTTTTTTTTCTGGTGCCTTTTAGGTGGAATTTTAGTGGATTTAGCAGCAGATTAAAGGATTTTTTTTTTTTTTAACAGCTTTTATGATGTCATGCTAGTTTGGTTGAGCTTGTGTCAAAGGTGTCACTTTGTGGGTTGGAACCCTTTCAATGTTTAATTCTCTGACTCCCATACCAAAGTTTTAAGGCATATTAACAGTCTGGAGAAAAAGAATAATTTTTGTTCTCTTCACAAGAATTGAGCTTTCATTGAAAGCAGGTGGAAGGATGGAAATGAATTAACTGTAAATCTTGCCTTTAGTGAAGTCACAGTTTAGTATAGTACTGCCATTTAGTTCTGTCAGAGAGTACATGCTACCAGATCAGGAGAACAGTCACGTATGTTGGCAGTGATTAGGGAAAGCTGCATAATAAAGGTGACATTTGAACAAAGTCTTGAAGGATAGGAAGGACTTAGATCTAGAGGATGTGAATGGGGATGGGTAAAAGGTGGATCAACAAGGAACTCTTGGGCATGTTGAGGCACTATCGAGTCATCCTGTTTGACTAGAAATATGCGATTCAGAGGATAGTAATGGAGGCTAGGGGGAACAAATAAAACAACAAGGATGTGTCAGGTAGGTTGTATGACCAAAGAATAGTGGGGGAATGGAGAGATGATGGTATTTGACTGTAACAGCTTTACGGCTGGTAGCTGCCCCTGTTGCCTCATAAGTAACTCATTTGCTATTCAGCCAGAAGTACGCAGTTTGTTCCCGGGGTCCATTAAGGCATCTCTGAAATAGTATGGCTTTTTTTTTAAAGGAGAAAGAATAATTATAAATTTTCAGACATTTGACCACCTTCACATTTCTTCACTGATTCTTTTCTCACCCCGGCAAAATAGATATATAAATCTTAATTTTATACAGGTAGAGACAGACACACAGGGGAATGAGAGTCAATTAAAGAATTTATAATACAAATTTTATTTTTAATGTTTTGCTAAAACCATTCCAAAGAAAGACACTTGCGAACATAAACAGATTCTGTGTATCTTTGGTCAGTCTTGTGTAGGGAGGTAGTTATCAGGGATTTTTTGTTTGTTTGTTACAGGGTATGTTGATTATTCTGTAAGCAAAATGGGCACGTGTTTGGAATAAGGTATAAAAATATTATAAATTAATTTTACAGATGATATTTTGTTATTAAAAAAGTTGGTAAGTGAAAAAAAAAAAAAGTAACTCATTTGCAGGACAATTGCTACCCTGTTAGTCATTCTGCCAGGGTCCTCAGTTTAGCATTTAGTAGACCTAATGTTTTTCCAGGAAAAGGAGGGTCAGCGTTTGTAGGGTTGTTGATGTTAATGGAACTGATTCGTTTTCAGAGTGTGTCCAGACAAGAGAGCATGAGAAACATAGAAGATGCTGGAGGAGAGCAAGAACTGAGGTGGAGAAAGGTGGAGAGAAAGAACGGACATAGCAGTTGCTCCTCTGGCTCTTTCTAAGAAGCTTTCACCTAAAGCTCTGGCAACAGTGGTGGCTTTAAGTCTTGGTTTTCTTCCAAGGATTGATAGAAGACCTTAGCCTCATGTCTGCTCTTACTAAGCTCACTTACTGGCAGGTTGTCTCCTCCCTTCTCCAACCTCCACCACTCACCATTTTAGCCTCATTTGTTTCTCTTCCATCCCAGCTGCAGGAGGCTCTGAGGGGCCCTGTGCTAGAGGGTCCTAACTGCTAGCGGGTAGGGCAGCTTGGAGATTGGTGTCGCTGGGTGCACTGAAAGGATCCAGGGGATTTTGGGTTGCGTTGCCTTTAGTTAGGGAGGAACCCTCTCATGAGCTGTGGGTTGAGAATACTACTCTGTATTACAGTAGAAAATTTGTGGTTTTATGGCTTTTTAGACTTTTTGATGAAGATTACTTACCCGTAGAATATTCCTTTCCTTACACCAAACTTGTACTTCTTGACTGCTCTAAATTCTAATGTTCTGAGAGACATCCACTCGGTGTCTGGAGGGGTTTCTAATCCCATTTTGTGTCCTACTCATTGAATGATTATCTCTGAGCCAGTTTCCTTATCTGTAAAATCTCTCTTAGGGTTGTGATGAAGCTTCATGAAATAATATATGTGAAAGTGGTTTCCGTGGATTCCAAGTGGTACATACATATATTTTTTTTCTTTTGCATTGAAGGTTTCTCATTTCATATAATACAGAGAGGAGGAAATGTGCACAGTAGTTGCAGTACAGAAATTAGGAATTAGGTTAGTATTCTAAATCAGTTAAAAAGTATCTTCTTCATCAGCCGGGAGAAATGCACTATTAAATTATTTATATATATTCTTTAGTGCAATCACTTTATCATAGAGATTATATATGGTCATAGTAGGAAGTTCAGAAAATACAGAAGAGTATAAAGAAAAAAATAGCAATCACCCATACTTCCACTTTCCAGAAGTCATATAACCACATTTAATATTTTGTGTATTCCTTTTTATAATTTTTTTGAGTTAAATTAGTTAAAATATCATATATTTCAAGTAAGCTATCATTCTTTGTAATTTATAAGAAAGTTATTGCCATAGGTGTATAAGAACATCTATTTTTTTCTTTTTTAAAAAATATTTTCTTGGGGCGCCTGGGTGGCTCAGTCATTGGGCGTCTGCCTTCAGCTCAGGTTGTGATCCCAGGGCCCTGGGATCGGGCCCCGCATCGGGCTCCCTGCTTGGCGGGAAGCCTGCTTCTCCCTCTCCCACTCCCCCTGCTTGTGTTCCCTCTCTCGCTGTGTCTGTCTCTGTCAAATAAATGAAATCTTTAAAAAAAATATATATTTTCTTGGGGGATGCCTGGGTGGCTCAACCAGTTGAGCATCTGCCTTCGGCTCAGGTCATGATCCTAAGGTCCTGGGATAGAGTCCTGCATTGGGCTCCTTACTCAGCGGGGAGCCTGCTTCTCCCTTTGCCTGCCGTTCCCCCAGCTTGTGCTCTCTCTCTCTCTCGGATTTAAAAAAAAATTTTTTTCTTGGGACACCTGGGTGGCGCAGTCGGTTAAGCATCTGCCTTCAGCTCAGGTCATAATCCCAGGGTCCTGGGATCGAGTCCCACATCGGGCTCCCTGCTCAGAGGGGAGCCTGCTTCTTCTTCTGCCTGCCCCTCCCCCTGCTTGTGCTCTGTTTCACTCTCTCTCTCTCTCTCTGACAAATAAATAAATAAAATCTTTAAAAAATATATTTTCTTTTTTTATTTTAAGTGGGCTCCATGCCCAATTTGGGGCTCGAATTTAAGACCCCGAGACCAAGAGTTACATGCTCTGCCGATCAAGCCAGCCAGGCACCCCAAGAACATCTATTTCTTTGCTTCTTTTAATGTTCTGATTTAAATTTTTTTGTGCAATTTTTCTTATATGTAATCTTATTTTTTTTTTTTTTTAAGATTTTATTTATTTGCGAGAGAGACAATGAGAGACAGAGAGCATGAGAGGGAGGAGGGTCAGAGGGAGAAGCAGACTCCCCGCTGAGCAGGGAGCCCGATGCGGGACTCGATCCCGGGACTCCAGGATCATGACCTGAGCCGAAGGCAGTCGCTCAACCAACTGAGCCACCCAGGCGCCCTATGTAATCTTATTTTTTGAGGTAGGTAGGGTATAAAAACCACTATCTTCAGTATTTTGTAAGCTCTGTAGAATAAGGTATTAAGTTTTTTTTTTTTTTTTTAAAGATTTTATTTATTTATTAGAGAGCGTGTGATAGAGAGCATGAGCAGCGGAGAGGTGCTGAGGGAGAGGGAGAAGTAGACTCCCCGCTGAACAGGGGCCCGAAGTGGGGCTCAATCCAGGACCCTGGGATCATGACCTGAGCCGAAGGCAGATGCTTAACGACTGAGCCACCCAGGCGCCCCAGTATTAAGTTTCATCGGAGTTACATTCACTAGGCTTTTAAAGTGCTTTAACTGTGTCTCTATTTCCTTTCCTTTCTTTTTTTTTTTTATTCCTACCTGATGATATCCAATCAGGAAAACTGTGTTAATCTGCTTCATTACTCTCTACATTTCTTCTCTTTGAGATTTGCATCATCTGAAAGATTCGTGTGTGTGTGTGTGTGTGTGTTTAAATACGAGTCTTGTAGTTTGTCCTTTGGGTGGGACTTAATATGGATACCATTAAAGCAGTGGTTTATGGAAGTTTTGGGTTCGTAAATCTCTTTGAGAATCTGATATAAGCTGCAGATTCTTGCCGTAGCTCCATCAGCCTGGGTTGTTTGATGTCTTGGCTTGTTAAGCCTATTGCACAGTGAACACCTTGGGATGTCCCTTTACTTTATCTTGGAGTTATCCTTTGCCGCTCTTTTGTGATGGATCCAGTTTCCTGCATCCCATATGTACATCTTTCCTGGTTAATCTCTAGTTTTGGCAGAGCAACTTTTTAATTTCCACAAGCTTGTTGTTGTTTGTCTTTTAATTTTAAACAATTTTATTGTGATGAAGCTTACATACCATAAAGTGACTCCATATCTCCCCATTGCAGGCAGCCACAAATGTACTTCTTGTCTCTGTGGACTTTCTTATTCTGGACATTTTATTTAAATGGGATATAATTTTTAAAACCTTTTCAGTAAACTTCTTATTTTAGAGTAGTTTTTTCCAAAAGGAAGACTACAGAGGTAAATGCCATTCTCATCATATTATATTAAAAATACATGCATATTGGGGTGCCTTGGTGGTTCAGTCAGTTAAGCATCCAACTCTTGATTTCGGCTCAGGTCATGATCTCAGGGTCGTGATATTGAGCTTCACTTTGGGCTCCACGCTCAGCAGGGAGTCTGCTTGAGATTCTCTCTCTCCTTCTCCTCTTCACTCCCCTCCTCCACCACTCCCTTTCTCTCTCTCTCTCGCTCAAATAAATAAATCTTAAAAAAAAAAAGATACATGCATATTATTAACATGACATCACTGTTGATGTTAATCTTGATCACCTGGTAGTGTTTGTCAGATTTTTCCAATATAAAGTTACTCTTTTTTCCTATGAGCAGCCCATACTTAAGGGGCAGGGAGTTATTTTCAACCTCTTTGAGAGCCTAGTATCTGTATAAGTTATTTGGCGTTCTTCAGCACAGGAAATTTGTCTGTTCTCACCCTATTTATTTAATCATTTATTTATATTAATATGGACTCATGGATATTTATTTTTAACTTTGGATTATAATTCAATGTTTTTATTTTGTTGTTCTAATTATTCTAGCTTTGGCCATTGGGAGATCTTTTAGTTGGCCCCCGTGTCTCTTTGATGTGCCCCTGTCATTATGGGTTTTTGAGTATTTCCTTACTTTTTGGCATTGCAAAATGCTCCAGGCTCCTCCTATGTATGCCCTGTTCCAGTTAAAGAACCAGCCATTTCTCTAAGCAGTCCTGGTTCTTTTTATTGGTGAATGGTATTAGAAGCCAAGATCTGGGTGCTAGCTAGGCTCTCTGGGGTGTTGTTGCTTCTAGGCCGTAGGATAGTACTTTTTGAAGCTTTCTTTTTTCTGCATAATTTTCTGTTTCCTCAAAGTTGCATTGACTGATTGGCAAGAGGTGTCTTTCACTAATCTTAGAGCCTTTTCCCAAGTGTCTCATGATCTCTGGCTGTCCATTTATACTTAAGAATAATGCATCAAGAAGCAGATTGGAAGCTTGATGTTCATGGGGAGAGGGATTGGTTTCTGAGAGTGTCACTGGCTGTATGGTTTCTTCCCTGGAGTATGAAGGTCTCTAGGTCTTTTTTCTTGGGCTGGTCAGATTCATAGAAAACATTCCTCTATATCTCTGCCTCAAGGGCATAATCCTACCTGCCAACTTTGTGAGAGCCAAGTAGTGGAAGAGCACTGGGGAATCTCAACATTCAGTATGTAAAATTTTTGTTTTTCTGTTTTTAGAATGATACCCTTGCTCTCAGCTGTGCCTGTGGTTTCCCAGCTGTTGATACTTGATACCTCAGCTATAATCCCAAGTACAGATATACCCATTCTTTTTAAAAAATTTATTTTTCGGGGCACCTGGGTGGCTCAGTCGTTAAGCGTCTGCCTTCAGCTCAGGTCATGATCCCAGGGTCCTGGGATCAAGCCCCATGTCGGGCTCCCTTCTCGACAGGAGGCCTGCTTCTCCCTCTCCCACTCCCCCTGCTTGTGTTCCCTCTCTCGCTGTGTCTCTCTCTGTCAAATAAATAAATAAAAATCTTAAAAAAAAAAATTTATTTTTCAATTGAGATATAATTGACATATAATATGGTATTAGTTTTAGGTGTACAACATGATTTGATATATGTATATATATTGCAAATGATGATCACAGTAATTTTGGTTAACATCCATCACCACATAGTTTCAGTTTTTTTTCTTGTGATGAGAACTTTTAAGATCTGCTCTCTTAGCAACTTTCAAATATACAATAGAGTATTGTTAACTGTAGTCACCATGCTGTACATGACATCCCCAGGTCTAACTTATTTTATAACTGGAAGTTTGTACCTTTTGACCACTGTCACCTATTTCACCCACCTCACTCATTCTTTTATTTATCCCTTGTAAAGAATAAACTACCAGTTTTCTTCTGGTATGTTGGAGGCTGCACAGAGTGGGGAGAGTTTGGGGTGGGGTGGGGTCTAGCTCGTTCTTTTATTTTAAAAAAAATTGAGATATAATTCATGTAACATAAATTAACCATTTTAAAGTGTACACTTCAGTGGTTTTTAGTTTATTCACTGTTGCGGAGCGATCACCATTATCTAGTTCCAGAACATTTCCATCATCCCAAACAGAAACTGCATACCTGTTAGCAGTTAGTCCCCTAGCAACCACTTTCTGTTTCTATGAATATGCCTATTCTGGATATTTCATATAAATGGAGTAATACAATATGTAGTAGCCTTTTGTGTCTGGCTTTTTTCACTTAGCATAATGTTTTCAAGGTTCATTTGTGTTGTAGCATGTAACAGTACTCCATTCCTTTTAATGGCTGAAGAATGTTCCATTGTATAGTTCTACAACAGTTCATCTCTTCATGAGCTGATGCCAGCTGGTTCTTCAATAGACTTTCAACCAGTCCTTGTGTTTTCAGTCCCCCCCCCCTTTTTAAAGATTTTATTTTTTTTATTTGTCAGAGAGAGAGAGAGCACAAGCAGGGGAGTGGCAGGCAGAGGGAGAAGCAGGCTCCCCGCTGAGCAAGGAGCCTGATGTGGGACTTGATCCCAGGACCCAGGGATCATGACCTGAGCCAAAGACAGACACTTAACCGGCTGAGCCACCCAGGCATCCCTTTAGTCCCATTTTTATCCCCACTTCCAGAAGTACCTGATGCTACAAGTTCCTGAGCTTTTTGGAGGTTATATTATATCTTAGCTTTCTTTAGTCTGCTGTCAGGAACCACTCATTCATCTGCTTTCCAGCTTCTAAAATTTTGTTGCTATCACCTTCACTTTCATTCTGTGGCTATGCTCCCCTGACCCCCACCCCTCTACTGTTGTTTTTGTGGGGTTTTGGGAAGAGAGGCAGCAGAGGGAGAACTAATGCATGCCTTCTCACTATTTATTTTATTTTTTATTTTTAAAAAAGATTTTATTTATTTATTTATGAGAGAGAGAGCGAGAGCACAAGCAGGGGGAGCAGCAGAGGGAGAGGGAGAAGCAGGCTCCCCGCTAAGCAGGGACCCTGACTCGGGGCTTCATCCCAGGATGCTGGGATCATGACCTGAGCCAAAGGCAGATACTTAACCGACTGAGCCACCCAGGCACCCCTACTGCTCACAGTTTAAAAGGTACAGTTTCCATGCTGGGTCAGACTTGAGGCCCAACTGTTATTAAGTCATGAAATGATCAAGCTGGAAAAACCTTTATAGATTAGCAACTCGACCTCTATTTCTTAATCTTTCAGGTGAGGAAAGTGAGACCCACAGACTCAATAAATTGTGTAGGTCATACAACTAGCGAGTAGCCAAGGTAGGACCTTAGCTCTGTCTCCTGCCTTCTAGGCTTGTTGCTTACCGTTAATTTAGGCTGATTATTTTAAAATTTGGTATTGAGGAGAGCATGAAGATTGTTCATATTTGTCCTCTGCTATTTCTTACTTAGAGATCCCAGTCCACTGGGTTTGCCTAAGTCCATTTTTCTGGAGGGGCTCGCTTTTAGAGAAAAGTGCCTATGTACACGTATAACTGCTGGGAGTCCTTACTCTGTTAATAATCGGTACAGTATGTACTGTATATAATTCAGTACAGTGTATGTGTATCCAACTCACACGACAGTGTTTGTTAGACCGGTCTGAAAGACTATAAATTTGACAGCTTGTTGCTTCCCATACTAAACAGAGCAAATTATGTCAGTTCAAGATGTTAGCTCAACAGATGTGTGTCCTGCCAGGGTTTTTGGCTGGGCTAAAAGGGAAGCAGTGTCTACACTTGATATCTTGCTACCAAAATCTTGTCCTAGCTGTTGTTTGGAGCAGTCCTGTCTGGATAGGTTCTCAAACCCTAGACTCTTGTTAAAACTGGGTACATAAGAGGTATTAGATGCAGGAGTTGGACTAGGTGTGGAGCAGCCTGGAAGATGTCAAGCAGGAGGCAAAACATCAATAAAAGTAATGGCTGTATACCGAAATCTGATGTTATCTGACAAAATATGTTGAGAAAGAAAGTGAACAGATTTACCTCAAGGGGAAAACAAAGAGGTAACAGATGGTTTCTGTTGCTTTCATTGAAAAGTCTGGTGAGCAACTTTTCTGGGTTAGTGCCTTAGATAGAAGAGGCCTTGTGGTGTGTCCAAGGTGGGAGGCAGCTCACTCCCTGCATTCTGTGTATTTGTGAATGTCTGACTCCAGAGCACACGTCAGCTGGTGATATGGGTGAAGGTACAGCTTCTCTCTTCAAGGAGCAGGTACCCTCTCTATGCTGCAGGACCTATAAACTTACCTCAATTTCATATGAAGAAGAGGTGATGGCGAGTGATGAGTATAGTGTTAGATGGTTTTCTGTAGCTACCAAAACTCAGCTAGTCTTACTGTGTTTTTTAAAGCTGTCCCCATTTAAAAACTGCTGATAGTAATGAAATAGTCACCTAAAAGGAGTAGCAAGGTTAATTTTTGTTTAGTTAGAAATTTGCATTCCCTTCTCTTATTACACTGTGCCCCATCAGTCAAAGATGACAGGAGATGATCTCTGATTTATTCAAGAGTTCAGAAAATTATCTGAAAGACAAGGAGGATTGAAATGCTGAGGCAGCAAGTGAATTGGTGAAACACAAGCTGATTTTTCAACATGTACCAGATAGAAGTATGAGTTGGTAGTAATACTATTTCGATGGGCAGTCTGTTTTAGGAGTGTTTATAACAGGAAAAATACAGTGACATGTTTTAGTGCAGGAAGTAAACTGATCATAGAATGAGTGGCCCTGAAGTGGTCACCAGTGTCACCAGCAGGATCAATTTTAGGACATCCCAGAATGCCAATATGCAAATGATGGCATAATAACCTGGTTGTATCCATTCCCAGAGGAAGAAAATTCTATCACTCTTGCTGTAGATAATGTGAATTAGACCCTATAGGATTGGTGTGGATATGGTGAGGTGTGAGGCAGCCTGGATGTGACCCTAATGTCCTGGAGTGAGGGATAGCTCAGCTGCCTTTGAAGAGTTTGGTCCAAGGTATAACTTTGGATGTTTGAATTATATTGCCTGAAGCCTCTGCTTTAAAACCTTGACAGGTTGTTAAAAACATTAAATTTTTTTAAATTAAAAAATATACTTTTTAAAAACATTAAACTTTTTGAGGTAATTTCAGATTCATGTGCAGTTGTAGGAAATAATACAGAAATGACACTCTACCCTTTACCCAGTGGTAACATCTTGCAAAGCTATTGGATGCTCTTACAACCAGGATATTGACATTAATACACTCAAGAAACAGAATAGTTCCATCACCATAAGGATTCTTGGGTATTGCCCTTTTATAGAACCCTCCTCCTCCCCATCTCTGACCTCTGGCAACCATCAATGTGTTCTTCATTTCTAAAATTTAGTAATTTCAAGAATGTTGTATAAATGGGATCATACAGCACATAAGTTATTGGGATAGGCTTTTCTCATTTGTGTAGTACAGGTCTGCAAGCAATGAATTATCTTAGTTTTGTTTTACTTGAAAATATTTTTATTCTGCCTTCATTTCTGAAGGATTTTTTTTTTTTCTTTCCTGCTTATAGAATTCTGGGTTGACAGGGTTTTGTTTGTTTCAGTACTTGTATGGTGTTGTTCCATGTCTTCTAATCTCTGTTGTTTCTGGTAAGAAAGCAATGGTAATTTCAGTCATTTCTTTTCTTTAATGTATCATGTTTCTCTGTCTCCTTTCAAGATTTTCTCCTTAATAATCTTTCTCTTTTTTTTCCTTTCTTTAAAAGTTTGTGAAAAAAAAAAAAGTTTGACTGTGATGTACAATTTTTTATTTTCTTGGTATGTGTCCTGCTTAGAATCCACTGAGCTTTTTGAATCTGTAAATTTATGTCTTTTACCAAAGTTGGGAAATTTTTGATCATTATTTCTTCAATTAAAAAAAAGTTTTTTAAACCTCATTTGCTGTCCTTTTCTTCCGGGGCTCCAATTATATATATATATTAGACTTGTTGCCCCACAGATCTCTGGGGTCATCTCCCATACTCTCCTTTCTCTCCCGAATTTCTTTTTCTCTCTGTTCTTCAGATTGGATACTTTTTGTTGATCTCTTTATTTTTTTATTTTTTATTTTTAAATATTTACTTATTTGACAGAGAGAGACACAGCGAGAGAGGGAACACAAGCAGGGGGATTGGGAGAGGGAGAAGCAGGCTTCCGGCGGAGCAGGGAGCTCGATGTGGGGCTTGATCCCAGGACCCTGAGATCATGACCTGAGCCGAAGGCAGATGCTTAACGACTGAGCCACCGAGGCTCCCCATCTTTATTTTTTAATAATTTTTTTAAAGTAGGCTCTATGCCCAGTGTGGGGCTTGAACTCACAACCCTGAGGTAATGAGTCACATGCTCTACCAACTAAGCCAGCTAGGCACCACTGTTGATCTATTTAAATTCACTAACTCTTCTGCATCTCCAATCTGCTGTTAAGCCCATCCTCTGAATTATAGAGTCTATTTTGCTGTTGAGATCTATTTTTTCATTCATTATGGTCATAGCTGATTCTTTCTCTCTCTTTTTTTTTTTTTTAAAGATTTTATTTATTTATTTGACAGAGAGAGACACAGCGAGAGAGGGAACACAAGCAGGGGGAGTGGGAGAGGGAGAAGCAGACTTCCTGCGGAGCAGGGAGCCCAATGCGGGGCTCGATCCCGGCACCCAGGGATCATAACCTGAGCCGAAGGCAGACGCTTAACGACTGAGCCACCCAGGCGCCCCTCTTTCTCTCTTTAAGTTTTATTTATTTAAGCAATCTCCAGTCTCAGTGTGGCGCTTGAACTCACAGCCCCAAGATCAAGAGTCACATACTCTACTGATTGAGCCAGCCAGGTGCCCCGATCATAGCTGTTTTAAAATCTTTGTCTGCTAACCCTAATATTTGGATTAAGTCAGGGTCAGTTTCTGTTGATTGACTCTTCTCTGGAGAATAGATCGTGTTTTCCTGTTTCTTTATATGCCAAACAATTCTGTTGAGTTGTGTCCTTGATACTGAGTATGATACATTGTAGACACTGGATTTTTCTTCTTCTTCTTCTTCTTTTTTACCTTCCTCTAAAGAACATTGAATTTTGTTTGTTTTGTTAAACTCTGTTCCCGTGCAGTGAATGGCAGTTTAAATCTCAGTTCAGTTCTTTTAGCCCTAACTTGGTTGCTTGAAGTCTGTTCCATGCATGCCTAGTTTAGGGATTAGCCAGCCATTTGGGCAGAATTTATACACAGAGTTTGAGGCACCTTCTTTTGGTTCTCTTTGGAATTTCCCTCCCTCACTTCTCTGTTGTGGTTGCCTTAAAGTCTGTCCTCTGGTTTGTGAAGCTAGTAAGACTATGGGTTTTTAGCTGAATTTTAGCCATCTTTCATGGCACAGACTGGGACCTGGATGGCCAAAAGCCGTAACAGGAGACACTTGCTTGGTGTCATTACCTTTTTCCAAGTTTTGACCCTCTCTCTTCTGTCATAATCTGTTTGCCTTTTTGTTCCCTAGTACTTCAGGTAGTTGTTTATATTCTGTCCATAGTTATCTGCAAGAGAGTTGGTCTCATAGGAGCTGCTCTTCCATGACTGGAAGCAGGACCGCCGTCATGCTAGATATAAATTCTTCTTTCTTCTTTCTTCTTCTTCGATTTTATTTATTCATTTGACAGGGAGAGACAGAGCACACAAGCAGGGGGGAGCAGCAGGCAGAGGGAGAGGGAGAAGCAGGCTCCCTGCTGAGCAGCTCCACCCCAGGACCCTGGGATCATGACCTGAGCCAAAGGCAGATGCTTAACCAACTGAGCCACCCAGGTGCCCTAGATATAAATTATTCTGTTGACAAAGTCAGTTTTTTTCATTTGTAGTTTCACAGATGTTTGTATTATCCTTCCCATCTCTTCTAAGAGACCAGATATAAAAATGCCCTTAGCTCTTTTTTTTCTTTTTTTTTTCAAACTTCAAATTTTATGTAAAGCTTCTTAAGTGTATGTGAACTCTGATTACTGATAGGTTTAGAAATTGAAATACTTTTATTTGGTATATCTAATCCAAGATAGAGGTATAACAGATGTGTCCCATAAACGCTTTCCTAGGAAGTGATGGTTACTTTTATTTTTCTTTAATCTAAGCTAACACTATGTTCTGGAGAAGCTTTGTGTAATTTAACATAAACCAGGTGGGGATTTGACTGTATTGGGTCTTTTTCACATAGCTCTTTGGAACGTGTGTTTTCTTATCTGCACTACCATTTTAAAACTATCACTGTTTCCCACAGATGTAATACATCTATTATAAATGTGTAACTTTGAGATTTTGGTGAACTTTTTTTTTTTTAAGATTTTGTTTATTTTAGAGAGAGAGAGAGAAAAAGAGCGAGCCTGAGTGGGGGGTAGGGGGGAGGGAGGGGAGAGAGAATCCCAAGCAGACTCCCCACTGAGTGCAGAACCCGGTGTGGGACTTGATCTCACAACCCTGAGATCATGACCTAAGCTGAAATCAAGAGTTGGATGCTTAACCAACTGAGCCCATCCAGGCACCCGAATGTCTAGTAATTTTATTTATTTATTTTGAGAGAGAGAGAGAGAGTGTTGTGAGTGAGCACATGGGCAGGGGGGCGGAGAGGGAGAAAGAGAAAATCTCGAGCAGACTCCTCACTGAGCACGGAACCTGATGTGGGACTGGATCTCATAACCCTGAGATCACGACCTGAACCATAATCAAGAGTTGGATGCTTAACCAACTGAGCCACCCAGGCTTCCCTTGGTGAACATTTTCTGATGACGTTTCAGATGACTTCAGATACAAGTTTTGAGGATAAGATTTTTTTTCTTTTTTAACTCATTCACATATGTGTGTATGTGTAAAGAGAGAGAAGTTTGCATCTGCAGGCTTCTTATGATAAAAAAGGAGAAAATAATATCATCAACCCAGAAAGCAGTTATTTAATAGTGCATATATTTTATTTTAGACTGCATGTAAACCTACCCATTTAGGTTAATCTGTAAGTGGTGAAATGTTTCCTGCCCAAATTGGAGAAACATTTGGAGTTGTGGCTTCTGACTTTTTTGGGTCATGGAACCCTTTGAGAATCTGATGAAAATTGTGTTTTCTCTTTAGAAAAATGCACATATTTTCATACAAAACTTTGTAAATCATTTCAGAGAGTTTAGGGGTTCCTTTGAAGCTTCTCAGTTGTAAGCATCCCTTATTTAGGATTATTCAAATCAAGCTAGTACCAACAGGCTAATAGCAATACAAATGTCAGTTTGTTTCTGGCTTGGTCAAAGCAGAGCAAGTAAACAAAGAACCTGTCAGAAGTCCTTGTAAGGTGTGCAGCCTTAAAAAAAATCTGTTATGATTTATCTGAATTGTACTTCCTCAGGGACAGATTCACAAAGATAGACTGACACCTAGTTGACTAATTTTTCAGTTGCTGTTAGAAATGGGCCTTAGTTCTGGTATCCAGACCTGCTGACATTTGTGGACTCTGTATGTGTTAGGTGAATAAGTAATTACTTTTTCCAGGACAGTAGGACAGTTGTGGTTGCAATGTCTTATTCCTAATATCGTTTGAATTTCCAAAGGTCTAAATAATTGGAGACTTAAAGGATCTGTGACATATGTACCGGTTTCATGAGGTGGGTCTGTGTAGATGTTCTGGAGGCATTAAGTCTCTACTGCTTATTCTCAAAACTTAACCCTCAGCAAATGATGAAAGACTGAATTGTTTTAATAAAAATATCTTAGGTTTGTGAATCCCCTTTCTCGGTGACTTATCTGACGCTCTATATAGGGTGCTGTAATGAACACGATTTGGTCTCAGGGCTCTCATACCGCTTTACACACCCCCTTTCCCCTTGCAGTGAAAATACTATGCTCCCGATACTGGTCCAGGCTAATACACAGAAGGATTTATGTCTAAGATTGGCAGTCTCAGTGGTGCCTTTACTGACTCTTTAACAAGAACCTGACTCCTTAACAAGAGATCTTTACTTAGCTTGTTTGAAGAAGGGGTGGGAGGTGAAGAGGTGGTGTGGAGGATAGAGGATCTAAAGACCACTTCTCCTTGTGATTCATAACCTCCCCCTCCTCTTTGTCTATACTTCAGGTCAGTTCATCATTTTCACCTCTGGCCTTTTCTCAGTGGTTGTTTAAAATGGTCTGTTCCATCCTTTGAATGCTCATTATGTCTTAGGGTCACCTCATAACCATCTTAAAAAAATACCCTTCTCTAAAGGCTTTCATTAAGGACAGTGGAAACTGCCCTGATTCCTGTTTCTGTTCAAATATTTTGTAGTTTTTCGTGAGGGGATTTTCTGGCCTAGTAAGGAAGAAATGAGCAAACTGACAACTAAAAGTGAAGAAGCTTAGGAGGAAGACATAGTTATCTTCTCAGAACTGAATACAGTTTAAATATGTATTCTGAGACTTACAGACTGTAGACAAGATCATTATGTCAGCTGCTTGCTGTTTAATTTTTTTGTACAGTAAGTGCAGCCTTGCCATGGGTGTGTTCTTCGCAGGTGTTACTGAAAGCTTGAGACTAACTGTACATAGCCGTAGGGGCTTTATTGCTACCACTGTTACCAGCTGCCTGCTGATTTTGCCAGTCTTCTTTAGTGAGGATTACCAAATGTATTTTGAGAGATGAAATTTGCTGGAAAAGAGTTTCAGAAAACTCAGTTTGGAAGAAGCAGGAAATGAGAGGAATTGAAATTGTGTTACTAGCTTTACTAACAGAAGGAAAGTTGAGTCTTGTCAGAAGTTGAAAATTATGAATAAGTGGGCTTCTGATGATGATGATGGACAAAACCCGAGAGAAAGTGGAAGTGAATGTTTTAGTTATACATGATAACTTTCTGACTGGAATCATTATTAATTTCTGGAACAAGTACCTTAGAATTACTGTAAACTCCTTAGAAACCTAAGATGCTTCTGGGATGATTTAGAGTGAAGAACTATGCAACTTTAGGTTTATCCCAGTCCTGTGTTGGAAGAATGCATCTTCCTTAATCACCAGCTCCTTTGGGTTCCAAACCAACTCAGAAAAACTATAGTTAGAACAGAATTTATATTATCAACTAGAACATGTGAGCAGGATCCTGTGCAAGTGTGCTCTGAATGGTTGGACCACATAGACTAAAGATCTGGAGCCTCCCAGATAGTAACCTCCCTGTGAAATGGTTATTTGTGTATGTTCTTTTTTCCTACACATTTGAGAGTAAGGTCCTGAGGATAGGTGCTTCCTTTTGTTTGTCTCTATCCCTTCAGTACCTAAGGCCCTTGTATGACATGATTACTCAATAAATATTACATTCATTCGAATTGTTTTTGATCATGTTTTCCACATATTTTTCCATGACTCCTACTAAATTTATTTGTTTGAAATATTTAGGTACATTTAATTGGTCCCCTATTCCCTAACTCCTTAGGAAAAGCAGTATTTGGGGCAGGATACTTTGGGATAAAGTACCAGTGACTTTATAGTAATTTGATATCTGTTGAGCTCTTCATGTCATTATGCTGTATTGTAATGTTTTTTTGAACTGTGAATTGTGTTAGTAGTTTTAGTTAGTTTGGTTTTAATGATATAGAGTAGAAATTACGAAAGGGCATCACACAGAGTAAGGGTAAGTATTATTTTGTGAAATTTGTTTTAGGCAAATTTATATGTACACATCATTTATGTATTTATTGCTTCATGACGTAACATTTGTTTCATACTGGAGTCATGGTCAAAAAAGTTTGAATACTATTGCTTTATTGTAATACTCTGTTATTTCATTTATCATATAGCATTATGCCAGTACATACAGGCTTCTAAAGCCAGGGATGGTGCCAGCCCTTTCATTTCCAGTACGACTGAAGGTAAAAACAAAACAAAATTGAGAACACCCAAAGCTTTCTGGTGGCGTTTACATGTCTTTACAAAGTGGTATTTTGTACCTTTGACCTTCTAACTTTCTTGTGCCTTTTTTTGACCAGTAGGTTTTTCATATTTGTGTCCATCTAGGTGGTGGGTTCTTTGGTTCTTCCTCTTTTCACTTTAATGTTCTTTATTTCAGTATATTGTAATGTTTTTAGGGGGAACGGGGAAACAAAGTAGAATTTTAGAAATTTCAAATGATTCTGAATTGACAAAATATCTCATTAGATTTACCCTGAAATTTGCTTTTTTAATGTTCTTGAATCTTTTAGTCCCTTCGTGTTTTTTCAGAGATCATAGAAATGCATACTTTATTCTGAATTTAAAATCATTTATGCTTCTATGATATCAGTTGATTTTAAGCAAACTAAATGTGGTTTACAGGAAAAAAAAAGATGGTTATAATCCTTTGTCATTTCTTGTGCTATCTCCACTCTCCCAAGAAGATTAACCATTGGATTTTAGTAATAACTCACTTTCAAGAAAAGAAAAGATAGCTAGTGATGTCCACTATTAACCATGCTAAACCTTTTCAGCTTCTTTACTTACCTAATAACTTTGATACCTTTCCTGTTCTTAGATGGTTGGCATACTAACCCCTTTGCCTTTACTTCTGTACCTTGCTGGACTACCAAGCTCAGACAATCGTAACGTTGTGATTTGAGGGACTCTGTAGAGATGATTTGCTTCATTCTTTTTCTTGCAGGAGAAAATTTTGAGCAGACACCACTGAGACGAACATTCAAGTCTAAGGTCCTTGCCCGATACCCTGAGAACGTAGAATGGAATCCCTTTGACCAAGATGCAGTGGGAATGGTTAGTATTTGTTAGCTGCAAGTATGAAATAATTTACAAACTAATTTACAGTAGAATTGTGAGTCCAGACTGGTAGCAGCAGTTCCACCAGCTACCAATAACTTTTGAAGAAGGGGTTGTGTGCATATTACTCATGATTCTGCATTTTGGTCAACATATCAAATATGCTGAAAATCACAATGTTTCTGTTTTGTCAGAACAAATGCATAGTAATGGTTCAGTGAACTTTGAGGTACTGAGCTATTGGTTGCTTATAGTACTGAGATTACATGATGAGTCTGATTTAAAGCAGTTTTCTCTCCATCTTGGTTGTGTATATCTGGGTGATATGACAGAAATGGGTATTTTGTTTCATCCTATTTTAGATAGGAGAGCATTTTTTTTTTTTTAAGATTTTTAATTTATTTATTTGACAGAGAGATAGAGAGAACAAGTAGGCAGAGAGGCAGGCAGAGGGAGAGGGAGAAGCAGGCTCCCCGCTGAGCAGGGAGCCCGATGCGGGGCTCGATCCCAGGACCCTGGGATCATGACCTGAGCCGAAGGCAGCCGCTTAACTGGCTGAGCCACCCAGGTGCTCCTGCATTTTTTTTTTTTTTTTTAATTAGAGAGAGAGAGCACACAAGCTGGGGAGAGGGGCTGAGGGAAAGAGAGAAGCAGACTCCCTGCTGAGCATGGAGCCCAATTTGGGGCTCAATCCAGGACACTGAGATCATGACCTGAGCCAAAGTCAGATGCTTCATTGACTGAGCCACCTAGGTGCCCCAGGACAGGGGCGTAAATCTCACGTAGAATACTACTATGAATAATCTAACCTTTATTGAGTATTCACCTTGTGCTAGGCACTATGATAAGCATTTTACATGAATTAATTCATTTAATCTTCACAGTACCCCTTATGTAGATGATGCTAAATAAACACACGTGCACACACAGATACACATATATTTTATACATGAGGGAACTAAGATTCAAAGAGGTTAAGTAACGTGTTCAGGAGGTTAAGTAACGTGTTCAAGGTCACATGGCTAAGAAGCAATTGAGCTGCAATTTGAAAACTATACCATAGTCTGGTTCCAGTGCTATGCTCTTGATCACATCTTTGTACTACCTGTATTAATTTTTAATAGCTTCTTAAAGTTTTTGGAGGATGATCTTGTTTGATGCATATTAATAACCCTGTGAAGTAGGCAGAGTAAATTATATTATCTTCATTTCACAGATGAGGAAACTGAGTCTTAGTTTCGAGTTTTTTGACTCCTAGTCCAGTGCTTATTTCATTGTAACGTGCTGTATTCTAGAAACACCTAGGTTTTGGGAAGTCAAGTCCAAAGGTAATGGATATAACATAATGTAGGTCCTTTTATTTGTTAACCCCAGGCCGCTAGTAGATCATTTGTATAGCTAGGTTTATATAGAACTGGAAAATGGGGACTGATTGATTTAGGTCAGTTTGATTAGCTATCCAAGTTTCTTTATATAACCCATCTGAGTTAAAGTGAAAAAAGTGCATCTTTATCCTGATTATGTCATCTCCTTGCTTTATGTGAAATGCTCCCTTTTTTCCTATGAAAAGAGAAGGTTCTCTTGATGACAGAGTTTTGTGACCTGATAGAGTCTAAAACTTTGTTTATTTTTAGGTACAAAGTTGTATCTGTCTAGTTTATAGATATATTTCTATCATCATTTCCTAGTAAATGCTGTTATGCTTAACCACCTACCTAAATTCTCCAAGCTTTCTCTTACCTCCTTATTTTTGTGCATTTTCTTCTTGTTCTTGAAATACCCTCTTTCCCTTTTCTACCTGATGAATTCTAATATAACCTCATCTGTGAAACCTTTTCTGATGTTCCTGGGCTGGGTGTCTATTCTGTATTGCCCTAACACTTTGTTTTTGGGTAGTCCTGATAACTGCATTATAATTTTATTTACTCATATGTCTTAGAATGGGAGATTTTTAGGACAGATGTTTTGCTGTGTTGATCTTGATAACCCAAATACGTAGCATAGTAGGTACTCTGAGTAAATAAATAGTGATGGTATTCTGAAAAGAGGACCAGCAGTGAGTGTTCTCACCACTTGTTTCCTTGTTGTCTTTTGCAGCTATGCATGCCCAAAGGGCTAGCATTCAAGACCCAGGCTGATCCCAGGGAGCCCCAGTTCCATGCCTTTATTATCACAAGGGAGGATGGCTCTCGGACATTTGGGTTTGCCCTCACATTTTATGAGGAGGTGACTAGCAAGCAGATCTGCAGTGCAATGCAGACCCTCTACCATATGCATAATGCTGAGTATGATGTCCTACATTCTCCCTCTGTTGATGGCCGAGACCACAGTGGCATGGAGGATGGTGAAGGCACTCCTGGGACCAAGCTTCAGCGCTTCAACTCCTATGACATTAGCCGGGACACGCTCTACGTCTCTAAGTGCATCTGCCTCATCACACCCATGTCCTTCATGAAAGCATGTCGGAGTGTGCTGGAACAACTTCACCAGGCAGTCACTTCACCTCAGCCCCCTCCACTGCCCCTTGAGAGCTACATATACAATGTACTCTATGAGGTGCCACTCCCGCCTCCTGGCCGGTCCTTGAAGTTTTCTGGGGTCTATGGGCCAATAATCTGCCAGAGACCAAGTACCAATGAGCTTCCCTTATTTGACTTTCCTGTCAAAGAGGTCTTTGAACTGCTTGGGGTGGAAAATGTGTTTCAACTTTTTACTTGTGCCCTTCTGGAGTTTCAAATCCTGCTCTACTCACAGCGTAAGTCAGTGCTTACTAGAGCTTTCTCCCTGCATAGGGCCTCCCTTCTTTCCATATTGAATGCAGTGGAACTGACTGTAAAGGTCAGGGGCTGTTACAATTTGAGCAAAACTCAGACCTTTTGCAGGTAGGTGGTAGATGCAAACTGATGGAGCACAAGAGGGCCACAGTTTCTAATTGGCTATCATCATGGCCTTTTGCTGGGCACTTCAGCTTGGGAAGGGTTCCTTCCTGACATCCCTTCTAATTGATGCTGAAAAGAGGGGTAGGAAATGATGGTTATAGAAAGCTGACTTTCCATCATTCCACAGTTACTTTTGCCCCTTCTGCAGCCTGACAGTAATAACTGAGGATTCACAAATGATGATCCTTTGAGAAAATGAGGATGTATTGCTTCTTTCTGTTGTGTGTTATAACTGAATTGTTTTTTATAAATTAGAGGTGAACTGAATGTGAGCAGCAGGTTTGGACAAAATAGTGAAGTAGATCAGAAGGAAACAGATGTTTATTAAATGAACCAGAAAAATAACATAAAATTTATTCATTCAGTACCTATTTATTGAGACCCTGCCATGTGCCACGCATTGTTTCAGGGATTAGAGATACAGTGGTGGACAAAACAGGTAAAAATCCTTCCTATAATGGAACTGATATTTTAGTGGGGAAGGAGGGGATGATGAAATAAATAAAGTTTATAGTGTGTGAGGGGTAATAAGGTCTGTGGAGAAAAATAAAACAGGGAAGAGGATGGTATTTGGGGAAGGGAAATTCCAATTTTTTTAAAGATTTTTGAGCCAAAGGCAGACACTTAACTAACTGAGCCACCCAGGCGCCCCTCCAATTTTTAATAATGATTAATTTAAGTCCTCTCTAAGTGACCCTTGTTAATATCTGTAGGGAAAGTATTCTATGCAAAGGGCATAGCACATAAAAGGGTTTTGAGACAAGAATGTGCCTGTTATGTTCAAGAACAGTTGAGAAAACTGGGTGGATGGTACGGAGTGAGAGAGCAGGAATATAGAAGCAGATGTTGTTAGACTTAACAGGAGCTTAGATTTTACAACTGTAGACCATTGTAAGGACTTTGTTACTCTGAGATGCATAGTCATTGTAGGATTTAAGTTTTTTGACTTTTATTTTGAAGTAGTTTCCAGCTTATGGAAGAGTTGCAAGAAATGTTCAAAGAACTTTTGTGTGCTCTCCCACAATTCACCAGTTATTAACATTTGGCCACATTTGTCTTCATTTTCTCTCTCTCTCTGTGAATGTGTGAACATAAAACTGAACCATTGAGAATCATTGCAGACGCCATGTCCCTTGACCTCTAAATGCGTCAGCTTTTATTTCGTAAGAGCAAGGACGTTTTCTTACAGAACCATAGTATGATTATCAAATTTAGGAGATGTAGCATTGTTAATAGTATTTATTCAGGTTTCACCATTGTCCCAAAAATGTCTACTGTTACAATTTTTTTTTTATTCCTGATCTGGGATCTTGTCTAGTAACATGCCTTGCTTTTACTTTTTACTTCTTCATGTGTTTCCTGACATGGACATTTTTGAAGAGTGCAGGCAAGGCATTTTGTAGATTGTCCCCCAGTTTGGGTTTGTCTGATGTTTCCTCATGATTAGATTCAGTTGATACATTTTTCGTTATAAAACACAGAAGTGATGTTGTGATTCTCTCAGTGCATTGTATCAGGAGGCACATAATGTGTATTTTTATCATGACAGGAGGCACTTGATGTCAGTTTGCCCATCTTTGGTAATGTTAATTTGATCACTTGGTTAAGATTATGTCTGCCAAGTTTCTTAAATGGAAATTTATCCTTCTTCCCTTTGTAATTAGTAAGTAATTTGTGGGGAGTTAACTTTGAAACTGTAAATATACTGTTCTTCTTTGAAGTTTTGCCCAATAGATTTAACATCCATTGATGATTCTAGTCTGAATTAGTTATTACCATGATGGTCACAAAATGGTGATTTTCTAGCTCCATCTATATTTTATTTTTATTTATTTTTTTAAAGTTCATTTATTTATCCGAGAGAGAGAGTGCACAAGCAGGAGGGGCAGAGGGAGAGGGAGAGAGAATCTCAAGCAGACTCCATGCCAAGTGTGGAGCCTGTCACAGGGCTTGATCTAATGACCCTGAGATAATGAACTGAGCTGAAACAAGAGTCAGATGCTTAACCGACTGCATGACCCAAGTGTCCTTCCATCTATATTTATTAATTGTCATTGTACTATAAGGAATAATGTTTATTTTTCCTTGTTTGTTTGTTACTATATGGACTCATAGTTTTTTATTTTGTTCAGTAGGTTAGGTACCTATAATGCAGTGGGGATGTTGTAGATGTGGGAAAAGGAGGATTAAAACCAGAAATATGATAGGTGACATTTTTCCATCAGAATTCCTTCTTAAATTATGAGTTATTCTATCAATAATACAATCAACAATACAAATTTTAAGAGGTTTGAAGGTGATTGAGAAGATTTGTGTATAGAATCAAGTGGAACTCAGGACCTAAAGCCATGTTTATAGCATGGTCAGGAAAAAGATTTTTCCAAAAAAATTCCTGGATATTGTTGAGCATGGCTGATGGTAAAATGGAATGGCCTTTTATTGGATGTAGGTTATGCTCTTTGTTAATAGTGTAGTTTAAACAGTTGAGGTTGGTTTTCTTGAAATAGTTTTTATTTATGATTCAAAGGCCTTAGGTGGATGAAAATCTTTCTGGCCTTCCAAAAACATGTCATCACCACTCACAGTTAGCGTTGCCCACTGTATGTCTTGCCTACTGAATAGAAAAGAAGTGTAACTTAGGGAAAAAGAATGCAGGTGAAATTGTAAGACAAAGTATAACCCATTGGATGACTGAACTGACAGTTTTGTTTTTTTTTTTAAAGATTTTATTTATTTACTTGACAGAGAGGGAACACAAGCAGGGGGAGTGGGAGAGGGAGAAGCAGGCTTCCCGCTGAGCAGGGAGCCTGATGCAGGGCTCAATCCCAGGACCCTGGGATCATGACCTAAGCCGATGGCAGACACTTAACGACTGAGCCACCCAGGAGCCCCTGAACTGACAGTTTTAAGAATTTTTTTTTTAACTTGTACAGATCATTTTACCTACTCCTGGATAATGTTTGTTCTTTGGTCTATATAGATACAGGGTTTTTTAAATTTTTAAAAAATTTTTAAAGGATTTTATTTATTTAATTGACACAGAGAGAGAGACAGCAAGAGAGGGAACACAAGCAGGGGGAGGGGAGAGGGAGAAGCAGTCTTCCTGCTGAGCAGGGAGCTCGATGCGGGGCTCGATCCTAGGACCCTGAGATTATGACCTGAGCCGAAGGCAGTCGCTTAACCAACTGAGCCACCCAGGCGCCCCTATAGATAGAGCTTTTTTAATAGCATATTTTTTTGCCAGTTGCTGTAAAATTGTATGTAGAGAAGTTCTTTACCTGATATGAGTTAATAGGGTAGTAGATTGGATAATTGAAAAAGTCATTCAAGTCTGATAATCATAAAAGGGGTGTATATATATATATCCATTAAACATTGTATTTTAGCTTAAAACATGACTGTATAGTCACTAGTCTTTTGATGAAGGGTCTAGGTATTTCCTTTGATTATGGGTCCACTAATCTTAGTTGTCTGCATTGTTTTTCTTGCATGGAAATTTTCTTAAATGGAAACCCATAATGCATTCACTAGGTTTTCCAGATGCATTTTTAAAAATTTTTAAATTTTTATTTATTTTTTTAAAGATTTTTTTTTTTTTATTTGAGAGATAGAGCGTGAGGAGGGGAGGGTCAGAGGGAGAAGCAGACTCCCCGCCAAGTGGGAGCCTGATGTGGGACTCGATCCTGGGACTCCAGGATCATGACCTGAGCCAAGGGCAGTCACTTAACCAACTGAGCCACCCAGGCACCCTGATACATTTTTTAAATTTTTTAAATTTTATTTATTTTTTATTTTTTAAATTTTTTTTTAAAGATTTTATTTATTTGACAGAGAGAGACACAGCGAGAGAGGGAACACAAGCAGGGGGAGTGGGAGAGGGAGAAGCAGGCTTCCCGCAGAGCAGAGAGCCTGATGTGGGCTTGATCCCGGAACTCTGGGATCATGACCTGAGCTGAAGGCAGACGCTTAATGAGTGAGCCACCCAGGCGCCCCACATTTTTTTTTTTAAAAAGGGGAGTGAGAACTTAACTAACCTTGCGAAAGAACCAGAATGGAGACTGCCTATAGATTTTTGCAGTTTTCGGGTTTTTTTTTTTTTTTTTTTTTTACTTAATTGCCTCATGATATGCTTAATTCAATTACACTATTTTTTAGCCACTTTGCATTACTCAGTCTTTTTATTTATTTATTTATATTTTACTTTAGTTTTTTGAGAGGGAGAGTGTATGCGTGCTTGGGGGGCAGGGGCAGATGGTGAAGGAGGGAGAGAGAGAATCCTAAGCAGCCTCCACACCCAGCAGGGAGCCTGACATGGGCTCGATCTCACGAACCTAAGATCGTGACCTGAGGCAAAATCAGGAGTTGGAGGCTTAACCGACTGAGCCACCCAGGCATCCCTACTTCATCCTTTTTTTTTTTTAAAGATTTATTTAATTTTTTGCCTGGGGGGAGTTGCAGAGAGAGAGGGAGAGAAATCTTCAAGCAGACTCCCTGACTTGGGGCTCGATCCCAGGACCTGGTATCATGACCTGAGCCGATATCATGACCTGAGCCGAAATCATGAGTTGAATACTTAACTGACCGAGCTACCCAGGCGCCCTGAAAATAAGTTTTTTAAAAAACAAATAAATAATGTGTGGACAGACAAGGCAGAGAAAGTTGAGTTTACCTTTTTCACCTAGAATCCTACTCCTTAGAAGTAATCTCTTAATTTTTTAGTGCCCCCTCTCAAATATTTTTGAACAATGAACTATTTTTATGTGAAGTATTGAGTACATATGTATTAATTGTAATATTCTTTAAAGTATACAAGTACATTATAATAGATGTATGATATATTAAAATTAATGTTAAAATTTAATATACCATATGTATATGTTTTAAATATGGTATATTATTTTTTAATTTTTATTTAATTTTTATTATTTGTTTATTTTGTTATGTTATGTTAGTCACCATACAGTAGTACATCATTAGTTTTTGATGTAGTGTTCCATGATTCATTGTTTGCATATAACACCCAGTGCTCCATGTAATACGTGTCCTCCTTAATACTCATCACTGGGCTAACCCATCCCCCCCCCCCCAAACCCCTCAATTTGTTTCTAAGAGTCCATAGTTTCTCATGGTTCGTCTCCCTCTCTGATTCCCTCCCTTCATTTTTCCCTTCCTTCTAATGTTCTCCATGCTATTCCTTATGTTTCACAAATAAGTGAAACCATATGATAATTGACTTTCTCTGCTTGACTTACTTCACTTAGCATAATCTCCTCCAGTCCCATCCATGATGCAAAAGTTGGGTATTCATCCTTTCTGATGGCTGAGTAATATTCCATTGTATATATGGACCACATCTTCTTTATCCATTCACCTGTTGAAGGGCATCTCGGCTCTTTCCACAGTTTGGCTGTCGTGGACATTGCTGCTATGAACATTGGGGTGCATATGGCCCTTCTTTTCACTATATCTGTGTCTTTGGGGTAGATACCCAGTAGTGCAATTGCTGGGTCATAGGGTAGCTCTATTTTTAATTTTTTGAGGAATCTCCACACTGTTTTCCAAAGTGGCTATATTAAATACGGTATATTAAAATGTAGGAAAAAAGCCTTTCAATCATATGGTAGGAATTTTAACACATTACAAAAAGGTGTATAGTGAAGTGTAACACTTCCACTTCTGGCCCCTGGTTCTCCTTCAGGGAGATTACCATTGTTTCCTGTTTCCTTCCATACATAATCGTGCATATACAACATACATACTTTTTAGAAACAACACAAATGGGAGCATGCTAATTATTGTTTTGCACTTTCTTTCATTTAATGATGTATCTTGGAGATATAGGGACATAGAGATTAGGTTTTGTTTCCTAAGAACAAAGAGTACATGAGAAACATCCTTATTCATAAAGTTTTCACAGAAGTGTGAGTATGCAAGGACAGTTCATGATTCAGTTTCCAATGTGTAGAACTGGCCCTGTAGTTTGTTTAGGGGTGGATTTTCTGTAGAGTGGTCCCAAAGCTATTGTCTTTCTCTGCACAGAGACAAGCCATGAAAACGTGCTGATTCCTCCCTCCCTCACAACCCACTGTGTTTTGCATTATCTCCTTTTGTTAAAAGTAATTGCTCATTAAACATTATGGGAACTTTAAGAGAACATAATTGCCTAGAGCCTTAGGTGTCTCCAGTTGATTTTGATTGGAACGCTTTGGGTGCACGTGACCTTCGGCTGCTTCCTGTTTATTGGTTTCACCTTCTTAGAATGATGAGCACAGACACAGGCAATGGCAGAGGAGGTACTGATTTTATCATTTGTACTGGTGTACAGAAATGGGTTTTGTGCTGTTGCTTCCAGCTCTTGGAGGTCAGCATCCTAGTGTGGGTACCCCAGATTACTGGATCCCTGAGGAATTGTTTGTTAGGCCATCCTTCAAGGTGGGATGTTGCTTTTTTAAAATAAAAAAAAATGTAGAGAAAAACCAACAATTCAGACTGGAAAGGCTGTACAATTCCAAATTTCTAGTGTCTGTAAAACTAAACCACATAAATGAAAAGTGGCTTAGCCTTGAGAGAGGAGATGATCTCTGACCTCCAGAAGTGTTTTGTTTCTAAGAATCCCGTAATTTCAAATGCATCACAAGGAACTCTTCAGACATCTCAATCTGACGCAAATAAAGTTTTCCACTCTTAAGAAATAAGTGGGCTGAGTTTTAGATACTAGATTAGATATTATCTTGAAAGGTAGGGAAAAACCAGAACTAGATTTCTGTGCAATTGGAAAACCTGCTTTGATGGAGCAGAGAAAGCCTTTTCTTTCAGACTCTAGGATGCCCTGTTTTATGGTTATAGAATAGAAGTTTGCAGACACTGTAGCTAGGTACTGTAAGTAGTAGTCCAGTGCCAGGAAGTCTCATGAGAAAGGCATTTTTGGGACTCCTTCACTCAAACTGTGTTGGCCTTCTGTGAGATGTTACTGTCCCTGAGCAGACATGCCGGGAATGCCAGCCATATAAAGCACCTGCTTTATTGACTTTGGGCAAAGAAAGGAGGAAGTCTTTTGGTTTTCTCATGATTGAAAAGGCCTCTGGTACTCCTGCCTGCCCCCCCCCACCCCTGCTCCCACCTTAAATCCAGCAGTGGTGTGTGTGTGTAGGTATGTATACACACTGAAGATGGGGATGGGATATTTCAGTGTAATATTTATTCAAAATGTGTTTAAGAGCCAGTGTTGGGACATAGACCTTCAGCTTTAAATATCACTTGAAGGTTTTCTCCCACACCTTTGCATTCTTTTGATTCATCTTAATTTTGAATTTTAAAATAAATTCTTAAGATGTCTGAGATTCTCAAGATTATTGCTCTTGAGTAGATTATTTACAGACATATGTAGAAAAATAGAAGAATTGAGGTCTCATCTGGAGAATCCTTAGAATTTTTTTTTTTAAGGTTTTATTTTTATTTTAGAGAGAGAGCACACGTGTGAGTGGGGGGGTAGGGAGAGTGAGAGAATCTCAAGCAGATTCCTTGCTAAGTGGAACCTGATGCAGGGCTCCACAAGGGGCTCGATCTCACAACCTGAGATCATGACCTGAGCTGAAACCAAGAGCCAGCCGCTTAACTGACTGAGCCACCCAGGCTCCCCTCATTAGAATTCTTCTTAATAATGATTGTTGGAATGTCATCGAGCAGAAGAATTTCAGCAGAAAGATTAAAAAGCCAAGTTGTACGGGCATCCCACGGAATGGAGATACCACAGAAGAGGCTGAAGGCAGAGCTTGCAATGGCATAAATTTTGTTAGTTGTTGACTTGCATGTGGGATTAAATACTTTTTCTGAAATTATACATATAAGTAACCCAATTTAACTCTTCAAAGATTGCTTTTTTTTTTTTTTGTAATTGGGGAAATGTTTTTGTTGTTGCTTGAAGATGGGTGGGAATCTTCACTAAGTAGTTTTTAATATAGGAATGACAATGCTTTGTATGGGCACAATGAAAAATGAGATAGACTCTCTTCTTGAGCTCTTATTAGTTTGCCTTGATATTTAGTGAATATGAGAAGCTTATATTCTTTTGTCCTTCTGCTAGACCAGTTTTTGTTTTTTTTTTAATTGATGACCAGTCTCTGAGTTCACTTTTAGGCACTAATTGGTTATATCACTTATCTGTCATGTGCCTTAGTTTCCCCAAAGAAGCATATGAGCCATTTTCCTGTAGTGCTCTCAAAATTAAGTTTGGATGATGAAGTTTTAATCATTAATTTCCATATATTTGCCTTATTAGTTAAAGAACTATTTCCAGGTTATGCTCTTCTTTGCTTAGCCAGGAGTAAGGTGATAGGCAATTTTCAAAGCGTGATTAGTGAGCAAATATGGGCTACTTTGTTAAACTTCTACCTAGTTGATACATATCAGCTGTTGCTCATTTTTTACTCAGCCTTCCTCATTTTGGGGAAAGCTTTTTGTTACTTATAACTCCTTTATGAACCAAGCTATTATTTGTTTAAATGATGGGGTGGATTTTTAGTATGTGAAAACACTTTAACCCTTATGAAAGCTCATTTGAAATCAGCTGTTCCAGAGGATATTACTCACATGATTTTAAAATTTATGTGCCTGTTTTGTCTTTAAATGTCTGAAACCGTTATACCATTTGTGAATACTAATTTTTAAAATTTTAACCAGTCCATTTTATTGGCTTTGCCAATGTATTTATTACTTTTTTTTCCTTTCATAAAATGGGTCTAGAAATTGTGTTCTAAAGGAAAGCTATTGAACACAAAGCCTTCCCTTCCAAACTAAGATCTCTGACCTAAAATAAGAGTTTTGAGGCATGAAAGTCAATCTTCTGAGTCTTTCAAATTCTCGGGAAGCTTTTTACTGAAGTATTAAAGTAACACATTTGTGCTGTTGCCATTCAGGAAAAGTTCCAGGTGGAGGGCAGATTTGGCTAGTGTGGAACCCAGCTTCTGTGTGCTTTGTGGTTCTTTGGTCTTGATCTTGAAGGCAGAGCTCATATTAGTTCCTTAGAGAATGCAGACAGATCTGAGTGGTAAAAGAGCTTCCATGCTGAGTGAAGACCCAGGCCACTGTTCCTTCTGTTGTTGTTGCAGTTCCCCAACCCTTTTATACTTAAGAGAATCTACTTAACATTCTGGGTTAGTATTTGGAGCAAGGTGCCATTTAGGATTTCTACTATATTTCCATATTAAATTTTATTATTAGCAGGAACCTGTATGTGTGGGTGTATTTCAGCTTGTGGTCCACTGAGGTCTCAGGGTTGTCTTTCTGATACCCACAAAGGAATCACACTCTGAGCATACCCTTGCTGAAGTTTATCCTGATCCTTTCTAAATGTGAAATTGTACTGAAAGTTTTAACTTACTATTTGGCAAGCAAGTACTTTGTTTTTGACTGGTTTGTATGTGTTGTGTTTTGTTTTTTAACCTAGATTACCAGAGACTGATGACTGTGGCGGAGACAATTACAGCTCTCATGTTTCCTTTCCAGTGGCAGCATGTCTATGTTCCTATTCTCCCGGCTTCTCTCCTACATTTCTTAGATGCTCCTGTTCCATACCTGATGGGCTTGCATTCCAATGGCCTGGATGACCGGTCAAAGCTGGAGCTGCCTCAGGAGGTGAGAGGAATGTGGAGCTTGGGTGCTGGTGCCCCTGACCCCATTCTAGTATTGGAGAGAGAATGGCTTTGGGATGAGCCCAGGGTGGTGTCACAAAGCTTATTTTATTTTGAGGAACACAAATAACTTTCCATGAAAAAATGTAAAAACAACATTTAGCTTAGTTTATGTCATTTGTCTCTTTATTATTGTGACATTACATACATTGTAATCTCTGTGTTTATACTATCATGAATTGCCTTTTCCATACGCAGTTTTTCAAATATTTTACGTACTTCTCAAGACATTTATTAGGAAATCTTTTTTAGGGGCGCTTGGGTGGCTCTGTTGGTTAGGCCTCTGACTGTTGATCTCAGCTCGGGTCTTGATCTCAGGATCCTGAGTTCAAGCCTTGTGTTGGGCTCTGTGCTGGGCATGGAGCCTACTTAAAAAAAAAAAAAAAGAAAAGAAAATCTTTTCATTCTGTAAAAAATATACATAAAAGAGTAGCATAATGAATTCCTGTGTTCTCAGCACCCAGCTTCAACAGTTATCATACATGTTAAATTGTATTTTACTTTTATACCTCCTATCCCCTATTATTTTAAGGAAATCCCACATAACATAATTCCATAATTATTTCATTACTCAGACCAATAAATCAGTGGGTTTCTCTTATAGGCCAAGTTTATCGTAAAAGTTGATCTGATCATAATGATTCTTTTTTTTTTTTTTTTAAAGTGTGATATGTAGGTATTAAACCTCAGGCTTACCCACAGGGACTACTGAATTTATTTTATTTATTTTTATGTTTTTAAAGATTTTATTTATTTATTTGACAGAGGCAGAGATAGTGAGAGCAGGAACACAAGCAGGAGGAGTGGGAGAGGGAGAAGCAGGCTTCCTGCTGAGCAGGGAGCCTGATGCGGGGCTCAATCCCAGGACCCTAGGATCATGACCTGAGCCGAAGGCAGACGCTTAACGACTGAGCCACCCAGGCGCCCATGATCATAGTGATTCTTGTGATGCTGAGCCAGCTTTGAAAACTTCCCTTGTTCAAGATAAGACCTTGAGAGAATGCTTTTCCTCTCTTGCTGTGAGGTTGGCGTGCTTCTCTCTCCTATTGTTTCAGATACCAAAAGAATTAATTAAAAATATGTATTTGTTTATTTCCTGCTTTATTCTAAAGCAGATTTAAAGCATGATTAAAATAAGATTGTTTTATTTTTCTAGAATTACCCAAAGAACTGGTCTACCTTTTTATGTCATTTTGTGGCTGGTATGAAACCACTTGGAAGAAAGGTTTTCATATTCTGAATTTCTTAGTCATTAGAAAGGCCTGGGAACAAGATTTTGGAGTATACATACACTGGTGTTACATGGCTCTGTTTCCTCCCTCCACCAAAATGTTTATGGAGGGAGGTTTTTGCATAACTAAGTAATATTAGTAAGGAAACCTCCAAAGAAGAGCACGGTCTCATGGAATTGGATCTGAGCCTCACTCATGTTGTTGGGCATGTCTGGGCAGCGTCCTTGATGAAACCCTGATAGATCACACCTATATTTACATTATAGTCAGATGCATTTCTACTTTTCCTTTCTCCTTTGGTTTTAGAAGCAAAATGTCCTCCTTGTAGCTTCTTCCCTTTCCACCTCCTTTGCTGCTTTGATTTTATAGAGCTTTGTGTTGTTTGGAGTGGGACAAGATTAATTAAGGAAGAAAAGATCTAAATGATGGAGAAAATTATTGAGTTGGGGTATTGGGTTTTTATATATATTTGTTTTACTGATAAATGTATATGAAGAGTACATATCAAAGTTTGGAGAATGGAAACATGCATATTTAAATTGACACACCTTCAGAATAAATCTATCATTTTGTAAAGTCAGAATAAGAATAACAGCAAAAAATGGTTGAGGTAGAGAGCTAAAGAGGCATGCTACATACCAGTGTAATATGTAGGTCACTAGGCAAGAAGCCAGTTTTCTCAGTTTTATTTTCATATTTAGCATCGGCTTGCTGTATATTTGGGGCAAGTTCTTTTCCCTGTAGGATCCCTCAGCATCGTTCTTTGGGTGCCTCATGTTGGTGGGTGTATGAAGAGGCTGCTAGGAGACCAGCAGTTTTCTTAATGGGGGACTCAGTGGGACTGTTTGAGAAACCAAGGGTTGTTTGAGAAACCCAAAAGTTCACTCTGTTCTGGGTATTGGGGTCTCTGCTTTTGTGGTAGTCTCCATCATTGCTACATCCTTTGCGTCTCCCTGTGGTCTGGGAAGGAGAGGTGACAGTGGAACTGAGGAATACCTGTGCATACTTAATAAGCAGTTCTCGGGTTTCAGAGTCCCACTTCATCCAGACTGTCCCTTTGAAGGTCACATATTTGTGCAGGTTGTTTCATAGCTGGATATTTACCTTGATTTTTAGCAGATAACCTGTAGAATACCTGAGCCTGTGTAGTCCCTCCGGGGAACTATAGACTGGGGAGAACTTTCTCAAGGACTAAAGGGCCCTGAAAGGTGTGCATAATGAGTGAAGACTAATAATATCTCTGAAAGACAACTTTGGGATGTGTCACAAATTATATATATATGTGTGTGTGTGTATATATATATATATATACACACACACACATATATATATTTTTGAAGATTTTATTTTTAAGTAATCTCTACACCCAGCGTGGGACGCAAACTTACAATCCCGAGATCAAGAGTCACATGCTGTACCAATCAAGCCAGCCAGGTGCCCCATAAGTGATAAATGTTTCTAGTAAAAAATTCTAAAAGTGCACAAAAGCATAAAAATAAAGTAAAAATGACTTCAGATTTTACCACCCAGAGATAATCTACTTTTAACATTTTGATGGACATCCTGTGGTATCTTTATGCAGCTAGAAAGAGGTTTGAGGCAGAACTGGGGAGAATCACCTGGGCCTCTGCAAGGGTGCATCATTAGGGTGGTGGGGCAAGCTTGATTTATAAAAGGGACTTTGTCTAGGGGGCACCTGGGTGGCTCAGTCATTAAGCGTCTGCCTTCGGCTCAGGTCATGATCCCAGGATCCTGGGATTGAGTCCCGCATAGGGCTCCCTGCTTAGCGGGAAGTCTGCTTCTCCCTCTCCCTCTGCTGCTCCCCCTGCTTGTGCTCTCTCTGTGTCAAATAAATAAATAAAATCTTAAAAAAAAAAAAAAGGACTTTCTCTAGAGGGGTGAAGATTGTACATTTCTTAGATCCCAAATTCATCAGTTGCCACCCCATCTTGGGGCATCAGAAATCTGTGAAAAAGCCCTTTGTTCCTTTTCATACAAACACATGAGCTCAGCTGTCCCTGAGCAAGGGAAAGTGCTGAGCTGCCTTTGTGAGGCATTCTTTGTCCTGTGCGTCTCTTTTGGGTTTCAGTCCAGGAAGGAGGCAATTTGTCCACAGCTATGTCAGGGGAAGCAGGCAGAGGATATTAGAGTAAAGAAGAGGGTGTTACTTCTTTCTATCTTGGGTCCTTCTTTCTTTCCTACTGTTTTTTCTCCTTTCTCAAAATGCTCCTTCAGTAGCTTTTCCCAGTAACATATGTGTTGAGCTCCCCTTCAGTGAATAACATGGAGATAGACTAGGGGTGAAGCTGGCTGTGATTTGGTATTAGGAACTCAGGGCTGGGAAGGAGCATTGTGACCTCTTGCAGGAAAAGATTTGGAAGACTTTGTGGGATTTTGGGGATCCATGTGGTTACTACCCCAGAGCAGCTAAGTCTTCCCATGGCCTCGCCCAACAAGGCAGGAGGTTAAATGAGGAAAACTGATCATGTAGGTTCAGTGCCTCTTCTAGGCTACTTTTTGTCCCCCAGGTTGTTTTGCAGGAGTTGGCCTCTTAGCTGAGGGAAGGGGTGCATGAGGAGTTTGAGGTGGCCTTGCAAGTTGCTTCTGTTAGCCAGAACTCTCGGTGTGTGGGAGAAAACAGTGTGAGGCTATTGTATGAGCTTAGTATTTGAATGACTTCCTATTTCACTTTGCCTTCTCATCCCTATACCGCCTTCAGCCCAACTCTGTAAAGAATGGCTAGTGGTATCTACTCAGATGCTTCTGTCTTAATCTAGCCCATCTCTGAAGTGTGCCTGAGCTGCATTCTCTCCTCCAGCTACCTCCTACCCGGAGTATATCTACAATATGTGGACATAGCATTTGGAGTTCATAAAATTCTTTACAGACATTCTATGTTTGGCTCACATCAGTGGGAGAAAAGCCAACCAAGCATTGTTGAGTGGTTGCAGTTATTTTTAGATGCCTCTGTGCTTCCAGTTGACAAACTGCTTTTTTTCTACTAAGAGAGGAGAACCAGTGGGGTAAATGATTGCACTGTGTGCCTTTGGTGGGTCGCAGAGCTTTGTTCTGTTAGCTGTGTGGCCAGGGCTTATGAGGCAGGTGATCTTCATGACTAGATTTAGTTGTCTTTACTATCTTTTTTAATGGCTTGATATGAAAGCAATTATAATTTTAAAATCTTAAAGGGATAAACAAAAAGCCTATTTTTAGGTGTTAAACATTTATTGGCCCTTTTTCTAGTCAAGGCTTAAACTTGTTATCCAGTGGAGAACTCTAGAAAGTGAATTTTTTTTTCATTTTTTAAGAATTTGAATTCAATTAATTAGCATATAATGTATTACTGGTTTCAGAGGTGGAGGTCAGTGATTCATCAGTCTTATATAACACCCAGTGCTCATTACATCATATGCCCTCCTTAATGTCCAGCACCCAGTTACCCCATCCCCCCAGCATCCTCCCCTCCAGCAACCCTCACTTTGTTTCCTATGATTAAGAGTCTCTTATGGTTGGTCTCCCTCTCTGATTTCGTCGTCTTGTTTTATTTTTTCCTCTCTTCTCCCTTCCTCTCTAGTACCATCCACGTCGTTGCAAATGGCAAGATTTCTTTTTTTTTTTTTTGATGGCTGAGTAGTATTCAATTGTGTATATATACCACATCTTCTTTATCCAGTCATCTGCCGATGGACATTTGGGCTTTTTGCATAGTTTGGCTATTGTGGACATTGCTGCTATAAGCATTGGGGTACATGTACCCCTTTGGATTCAGAAAGTAGTGAATTTTAAAACTATTTTTCTTCTAATCTTTTTATCTTAGATATGGGAAAGTTCTCTTTTTTTATTGTGGATTGGTAGATGGACTAGTTTATGCACGCAGCAAGTGTTTATTGAATAAATGCATGCATGGACATGTTAAAACATGCAGTTTTAATAGATGGAGAGTTTGTGGAATAGTTATATTTAGCTAGACTTATGTTATCCTCCCACCTCTTCTTTTAGATTACAAGACTTATTTATTGGTACAGGTAAAAATAGAAGGATCAGTGGATCAGCACTTTGATATACAATAGAGGTACTATCCCAAAGGAGGGACTGTTTAATAATGGAGCTGGAAAAATTATTTGTGTAAAAGGGAAAAAAGTAAAAGGATCCCTACCTTCCACTATAACAAAATCAACTTGAGATGGGTTAAGAAGTTATAAACATCAAGAGCAAAAGTTTAAATCTTCTAAAGATAGTAAGTACATTTCTGACCTCTGGGTAGGGACTTTATAAACAAGATACAGAAAGCACTATCCCTAAAATAAAAGATTGATAAATTTGATTTTTTAGTAAAAGGCAAAAAATTTATATGGTCTGAAGAGAAACCAGAGTATAAATTTGATATTTTAAATTAAGAGAGAGACATCTTAAATGGAAAATGATAAAAACTAAAAGATATGTGACACATATAACCTACAAAGAATTAGCATCAGGAGATTGTAAAGAACTTGTACAAACCAGTAAGATGATAAGCAGCCCAGTAGAAAAATGGGCTAAAGACATGAACAAGTATTACACAAAAATTGCACATTTTTTTCACTAGCAACCAGACAAGTATAAATTAAATGCACTATTTCAGTGGCAAACTTAAGAAATCTGATGATACCAAGTTGTGGTAGGATTTTGATCAGTAGATTTGCTGATAAAAATGTAAATTTTTATAACCACTTTGGACACAGGTAGGCATTATCTTACAAGGTTGAACGTTTGCATAGCTTACAACACAGCAATTCCACTCCTGGGATACAGCCAAGAGAAGATCTTGCACATGTGTCCAAGAAAACATGTAAAAATGTAAAAGCAGTAAAGAAGAAAGAACTTAAATGCCCTTTAATGGGAAAATTAATAAATAAATTGTGCTACATCCACACAGCGGAATATTATACAAGAATGAAAATGGATATCATATAGCTACATGTAAGAAAATGGCAGAATCTTAGGAACCTCATATTGAGTGAAGAAAAATAGCAGTACCACAACACTACTTAAGGAATGGCAATTCTTTCATAAATTTAAAAAACAAACACTTAAAGGCATATATATGTGATAAATTGTAAAACAAAGGGCAAAAAGGTAATAAATAGAGAATTCTGGATCGTGGTTACCTGGGGATGGGAATGTGTAGGTTGGAGGATGGGATTGGGGAGGAGTGTATAGGTAGATAAAGTATTGGTAATGTTCTAGTTTTTGGATTGCCCAGGAAGAAAATGTCTTTAAGATTGTCCCCAGAAAGTTTTCATTTTATATTCCTAATAACAGTGTATGAAATACTTGTTTTCTAGTAATTTGGCCAGCATTGGACTTCATAAATCTTGTAGATCTTTGCCAACCCAGTAGGTAAAAAATATTTTGTCTGTATTTCTTGGATTATTAGCAAAATTGAACAACTTTATCTGTGTGTGTGTGTGTGTGTGTAAAGCTTTATTTATTTGAGAGCACAAGAGAGAGTGTGTGTGAGTTGGGGCAGGAGCAGAGGGAGAGGGAGAGAGCAAATCCTCAAGCAGACTCCCCCTGAGCATGGAGCCTCATGCAGGGCTCTATCCCAGGACCCTGAGATCATGACCTGAGCCGAAATCAAGAGTCAGCAGCTTAACTGAGTGAGCCACCCAAGCATCCCCATCTTTTCATATATTTGAAGTTAATTAACTGAAAGTTCTTCTGTGTTTGCCTTCCATAACGAGTTCCCACTTTTCAGTTGGGTGGATTATTTTTGTTTCAGTGCTTTCTTTGGCTATTAACCTTGTGTTATGTATGGCAAATACTGTTGCCTAGATTGTTTATCTTTTAATTTTTTTATGGCAGTGTTTACCTTTATGGTTTTTAGCCTTGTATAAAGTTTTAGAAAGCCCAACTCTACCTTAACATAGAGCAGTGATCTTTTATAGTTGTGTTAATACATTGTGGGTTTATTTAACTTTTTAAACTTTTTGTTATGGAAAACATGAATTACGTATAAGAGTAAAGAGACTAGCATCCATCATTCTGTGATAGTCATCAACTCATGGCTACTCTTCTTTCTGTATTGACCTCCCTCTCCTCACTCACTCTACTGGATTATTTTTAAACAAATCTCACACAGCAGTGTTAATGTCAATCAAATATATTCAGTATCTATCTCTAAAAGATACTCTTTTTAAGAAAATAGAGTGGCTTTATTTTTTATATTTAAATCTTCAATCTATCTCAGATTTATTTATGGTATTCTATTTTAACATTTCTAAATGTATAGCCGTTTGTCCCGAAAACATTTATTGAATGATCCATCCACATACATGGGTCTGTTCAAGACTCTTCTTTTCCAACAGATTATTATTTTATGTTTATATTAGAATCCAGTAAGGCATGTGTTTTCTCAAAAATTTTTTGGCTATTTTATTCTTTCAGGCAAGATTCAGAATTAATTCATCAGACACTCCCTTCAAAAAAAAAATCTTTCTGGAATTTTGAAAAAAATTTACATTAAATTTACAAATAAGTAGGGTGATTATTAGCATCTTTTCAATGTGAAATTTTCCTATCTAATATTATTGTTATATATGATATCCATTCATTGAAGTTTTTATCTTCCACAGTAATAATAACAATGTTAATTAGCATTTGTTATGTACTATGGGCCTGAACAGTTATTGTCTCATAATCCTCAAATTTATGGCATAGGTAACATTATCATTTCTGTTATATGAACAAAACAGAAACACTTTTTTTTTAAGTTTCAGAGGTAGAATTTAGTGATTCATCAGTTGCATATAACACCCAGTGCTCATGCCATCAGGTGCCCTCCTTAATGCCCATCACCCAGTTACCCCATCTCCCCATCCACCTCCCCTCCAGCAACCCTGTTTGTTTCCTAGAGTTAAGAGTCTTTTGTGGTCTCCCTCTCTGTTTTCATCTTACTTTCTTTTTCTTTTCCTTCCCTTCCCCTATATTCATCTGTTTTGTTTCTTAAATTCCACATATGAGTGAAATCACAGTATTTGTCTTTCTCTGACTGACTTATTTCACTTAGCATGATGCCCTCTAGTTCCATCCATGTCGTTGCAAATGGCAAGATTTCATTCTTTTTGATGGCTGAGTAACATTCCATTGTGTGTATATGTGTGTGTGTGTGTGTGTGTGTGTGTGTGTATCTTTATCCATTCATCTGTTAAAGGACATAAAACAGAAACGCTCTTTTTTTAATTTCTGTATTATGTTTAATTCATTCAGCAAATTTCAGATCCCTTTTTTTAGATCAGTGGTTCTCAAACTTTTTTTTTTTTAATTAACATATAATGTATTATTTGTTTCAGGGGTTCAGGTCTGTGATTCATCAGTCTTACATAATAACCCAGTACTCATTACAACACATACCCTCCCCAATGTCCATCACCCAGTTACCCATCCCCCCACCCCCCTCCCTTCCAGCAACCCTCAATTTGTTTCCTAAGATTAAGAGTCTCTTATGGTTTGTCTCCCTCTCTGGTTTCATCTTGAAACAGAAACACTCTTAAGCATATAATAATGTGCTGCAGTGAAGGAAATGATAGTTGTCTTGGCTAGACAGGCTCATGGTTATAAGATAAATATATTTTTTAAAAGGCTTTTCTAATTTATAGCTATAAGGAAATACCAATAGGGACAGGAGTTATAAAATATTTAAATTAAATTGAACAAGAAATGTGTAGGGACCTCTAAGGAGAAGAGCGCAGAGGGTTAAGAGTTTGAGCGTATGTCTAAAGTCAGGCTAGCTCAGTTCAAATCCCAGTTCTACTTACTAGCTGTGTGACTTTGAACAAGTTACTTAACCTCTCTGTAACAGTTTTGTCTGTAAAATAAGGGTAGATAGATATTGCCAAGTTTTTCTTTGTTAATCAATACTACCTGCCTCACCAGCAGTGTATGACAGTGCTGTCTCTGTACATCCTTTCAGAAGCAACCTCAAAGCCAGAACAAAGCACAGAAATAATTAAGACCAGCCACCAAATCTTAACAGATTAAAACTAAGGCTCAAAAGGGATAATGGTATGCTCAGGGTCATATAGGGAGATACCGTGCTGGAGTCAGACCTGGAACCTAGACTTTCTGACTCACTCCTGGTGTTCTCTTTACTACTATAAGAATTCATGAATTCAACAAACATTTTATGAGCATTTACTATATGTGTGACTTTTGTGCTAGGTGCTCAATATCTGTGTCATCACAGAATCCTTAACACTCTCTAAGATAACTGTTTTTATCTCTTTATTTCCATTTTATAACTGAGGACACTGAATCAGAAACGTTAAGTAACTTTCCCGAGAAAGTGGCAGGGGAAGATTGGAACTTAGGTCAATTTCCTTCCTGAGCCCCATTTCTTTATATTGTATCTCATACATGCCAATTTCAGATCTTTCCTCTTCTCTCTCTTGTTCATTATCCTTTCTAAACCTTCTTCCTTCCTAATGCTCTCAATGCTCTGGAGTTGTTCACACGCATCCTGTTTTGGTTGCCAGGCTAACCTCTGCTTTGTGGACATTGACAACCACTTCATTGAGCTGCCAGAGGACCTGCCTCAGTTTCCCAACAAGCTGGAGTTTGTCCAGGAAGTCTCTGAGATTCTCATGGCATTTGGCATTCCCCCTGAAGGGAACCTTCATTGCAGCGAGAGTGCCTCCAAGCTGAAGAGGCTCCGGGCCTCTGAGCTTGTCTCTGACAAGAGGAATGGGAACATCGCAGGCTCCCCTTTGCATTCCTATGAGCTCCTCAAGGAGAATGAAACTATTGCCCGGTTGCAGGCCTTGGTCAAGAGGACTGGGGTGAGCCTGGAAAAGGTAAGATGCTGTATATGAATTTTTGACAGGTTTGGTCTGTACGAGGGGGCTGTCCTGGTGAAATTATAGTGTGAGATAAGAAAGCACCTAGTCCAGGGCAAGGCTTATTTGTGAGCCTTGGAAGAATGCTCTTGGATGGGAGACTCTGGATTCAGCTCTGGCAAACATTATCTTAGGAAATGCTATTTAAATCTAAATTTGGATAGCTTCTCACCTGAGCATCAAGGAGAGCTTGCTGTCATTCTTTGTGAACACTGTAGCAGAGTGACTTGGAGGGAGGACAGTGGTAATCTTTGTATTCAGACCTCTTCCAAATCCATTGCCCTGTGAGTTTCACGGCAACCTACAGCATGCAGAGCAGGTATTGTTAACACTGTTTTATAGCTCAAGAAACCAAGGCTAAGAGAGCCCAAGATTAAGTGTCTAGTATGTGACTGAGCAGAGGCTAGATCCTGGTCCTCCTGAATGCTAGTCCTATGCGCTTTCTAGGCTGAAGTTAGCTTTCCATCTCCCGACTTTGATGAGACTATCAGCTTTCTGTAGTTTTTTTACCCATTTCTTCACACTCCCCCATTCTCACTGTTAAGTTATTTTTGTAAATTACATATAAGCAGAATGGGCCAATGTAATCATTTTGTTGGGCTGTTTTTTTTAGTAAAGTGTGAAACATTTCATTTTCCTGTTCTATTTAGTTAGGAAAGCAGATATTTTTTAAAAATCATGGCTAAAGAGGAGCAGAGGAATATTTAGAGAGGTTAAAACAGACACAGTAAGGAGAAATTCTTAGGGAGATAGATAAGATCAGTGATGTGGGGGAGAAAATCAAAGAGATGAAGGGAGAGCCAGAGTCTGACTTTGTTGCTTTGCATTATCATTTTCTCATTGACTTTCCAGATTTCCTCCTTTCCCTGACCCTTGAGATAAGTGGCAGCTTTTCCTCTATTGCTGAATCTCTGCCCATAATGATCTTATTTCTACTATCATTGAGTTCCTGGGTACCTGCAAGTGCCAACACCCTCATTTTTCTCTTGTGTGTGTCAAAATTCCTTTCATTTTTTTTCTTTTGTTTCTTTTCTCCATTTTCTGCAAAGTAATGACCACTGTTGGGGGAAGGTGCGGGGAAGGTAGGAGGAGGTGGGGGACAGATGAGTTGCATTTTTTTGGGATAAAGAAAAAGGTTATATTTTCAGCTGTTTTTTCTTTTTCTGTAGCTGGAAGTGCGTGAAGACCCCAGCAGCAATAAGGATCTGAAGGTTCAGTGTGATGAGGAAGAACTCAGGATTTACCAGCTAAACATTCAGATCCGCGAAGTTTTTGCAAATCGTTTCACTCAGATGTTTGCAGACTATGAGGTGTTTGTCATTCAGCCCAGCCAGGATAAGGAGTCCTGGTTTACCAACAGGGAGCAGATGCAAAACTTTGATAAAGTGAGTAATCCTGCTGGAGAGGTGGTGAGGAATGAGAACATGCCAGACCCTCTTGGATATTTAACTGAAGATGAGTTTTCTTGCATTGTATGCTGGAAACAAGTTCATAATCCTTGTGATGTTGATGAAATATAAGATCTTGCTTTAGAACAGAGTCCTGGTTATTACCATCAGGTGATTTACCTTGAGTCTGAGAGCTCTCTTAGGCTAAGGTGCACATGCAGGTTGAGCATCAGGATTCTGGGAAGATCGGTTGCCACAGTAGGTTACCTGAGTAAGTTTGGGCTAGTGTGTCAAAGTTTCAGGATGTTTGAAATTATATGAGTGTTAAAAAAAAAACAAAATGATGAAGAGATTTTGCTGTTTGCTTTTCATAAAGACCTGGGAAACTTCAGAGAAAAATTAACCTACTGGATCCCTTGGGTGTGTTGCCTTTGCTGGTTAAGGCTGATATACCTGCTTCGCTCTTCCCTGTCAATGACTGTGTTTCCTTTTGGTCCCACCAGGCCTCTTTTCTGTCAGACCAGCCTGAGCCATATCTGCCCTTCCTCTCAAGGTTCCTAGAGACCCAGATGTTTGCTTCTTTCATTGACAACAAAATCATGTGTCATGACGATGATGATAAAGACCCTGTGCTCCGGGTATTTGATTCCCGAGTAGACAAAATCAGGCTGTTGAATGTTCGGACACCTACTCTCCGCACATCCATGTACCAGAAGTGCACCACTGTGGATGAAGCAGGTGAGGCCTTCTTGGTGCTGTCCTTGCCTTGGATTATGTCACTGAGGTGTCCCTGTGCCTAAACATGCCAGCTTCTCTCCCTGTTTCTGCTTTTGTGTAAATTACTCCCATAGCCTCCCCCTTTTTTTGCCTGGCAAACTTCTTCTCCTTTCACACTGTGTCAGTTAGGAGTGGATCCTGCTATAAGTAATAGAGAATTTAATCAGCTTTGGGTTAGACGGATGGGGGTTATTTTTCTCAAATTAGTAAGAAATGCAGAATTAGTGGTTTTGGTGTTGGCTCAGTTGCTCAACAGTGTAATTAAGAACTGAAATTCTATCTTTTCACTCAGTTATCCTTAACATATTGACTTTTATATTCATACTTGTTGCCTCATGGTTACAAGAGGCTTTTTATGTTCACATTCAGGGCAAGAAGAGGGGAAGGTTGATACCAGTGGTATTTTCCCTCTTGTATCAGAAAACTAAAGCTTTCCCGGAAATTCCCAATAACTTCTGTTGTCTCATAGGCCATGACCATGTTATATGACCACCCTTAAGTGCAAGGGAGGCTGTGAAAGTGAGTATTGAACTGGGTGTAATGTTACCCTGAACAATATCAGGGCCCTATTAGCAAGAAAGAAGGGGTGAATGAGTTATGATTAGGCACTTGACAGTATTTGCCACAAAAACTTAGGTGAAATGTCTTTTCCTCTGAGGACCTCAGGCTGAGTCCGTGGATTCCCCCTCTGTGCTCCTGTGGTGCTTTGTTCTTGCCTCTTCTCTATAATCTCTATTAGTTTGAGCTTTTATTATCAGGGGAAAATTTAAGAGCAGAGACTATATACTCATTTTCCTGCCCCTAATCTGCTAGTATTGGCCTAACACATATAGATGTTAAAAGTTGTTTGCTACGTGCGTGATCGAAAAGAACTTTTTGTTCACAGAGGCCCTATCTAGATCAGCTTAGCTAGAGAATAGTCTCATTTGAGCTGTCACGTTAAGTAGTATGTTCACTTCCTTGTGGGTTGTTCAATGTCCTTGCTGGAGCCTTTTTGTATATTTTGTTCATTCATTTACCAAATTGTATAATACCTGTTACATGCTCAACATACAGTAAGTGTTCAACAGATATTTACTGGGTGAATGAATGTGCCAGGCATTTTTCTAGGTTTTGAAGATGAAACTGGTGACAATTTAAAAAAATTTTTTTTAGATTTTATTTGAGAGAGAGAATGAGTGTGTGAGTGCATGCACAGGAGTGTGAGGAAGAGCAGAGGGGGTAGGGAGTGGGAGGGGGAAAGAATCACAAGCAGACTCTGCACTGAGCATGGAACCTGATGTGGGACTCAGTCTCATGACTCTGAGATCCTGACCGGAGCTGAAATCAAGAGTCGGATACTTAACCGACTGAGCCACCCAGGCGCCCCAAAACTGGTGACAATTTGGACAGAGTCCTTTCTTTGTCAAACTTATGTTCTCTAGCCTTCTCTCTTTACCTTTCAACTCTTGTTCCAGGCTTTTCATTAAGATGACATGAGGACATGTTGCCTATGCAAGTGGATTACTCTAACATAGTCATGCCTGCCTCCTGGAACACATCAGGCTTTGTATTCCTGAACCCTGCCTAAGATTTTGGTCCTGGGAAGTTTGATGGAGATTTTTTTTAAAGAGTGTCGGGTTAGAGAAATGTCTCCCAAGCCATCAGTTTAAATCAGGACTTCCCAATCTTTTCATGTTGTGTTACACTTGAAAATGATAATATTTGTATATGATTCACTGAAATAAAGGGAGGAGTTTGCGTATAGCTAGAGGCTATAAAATGAGAAGCTCTAGTCACTTGAGGCCTTGCCCATCTGCCGCAGGGGTCTAGGCAATCAATTCTCAGCCCATCTGTAATCCATTTGTTGAACACCAAGCACTGCAGCATATGGATTTAAATTACTCTGGTCTCAGTTGTGGCCAGAGCACATGTTCTTATGGGCTTGTTAGAATGTGGGGTTTAGGATATGGAAGGAGGGTCACCTAACCCTCATTTGTATGACTCATTTCAGAAAAATGGGTGTCACAGACCCTTCGGCAACTCTGTGCTCTGCTCTTAGGAATAATGGCAATATTTTAGGTATGCCCTAGAGAGATGTACTCCAAATATGCGAGAGCAGGGTTCTTGCCACTGGTCTCAGATCCCTAGCCTGGAGGACTAGTTCAGTCACCTCACCCCATCTCACATCTCACACCTCAACTTCTTGAAGCAATCTGATTGGAAAATGGTAAAAACATAACTAAAAGGATTTTTTTTTTCTTAAAATTTTTATTTTTAAATTTTTTATTATTATGTTCAGTTAGCTAAAAGGGTCTTTTTGGAGATCTTTTAAAATGTTACATTTAAAAGGGATCTTGGGGCGCCTGGGTGGCTCAGCCGTTAAGCGTCTGCCTTCGGCTCAGGTCGTGATCTCAGGGTCCTGGGATCAAGCCCCACATTGGGCTCCCTGCTCGGTGGGAAGCCTGCTTCTCCCTCTCCCACTCCCCCTGCTTGTGTTCCCTCTCTCGCTGTGTCTCTCTCTGTCAAATAAATAAATAAAATCTTTAAAAAAAAAAAAAAAAGGGATCTTGATGGCAATCAATTGTTCTAACCCACTAATTTTATAGATAAAGATGTTCCTTTGATTCACCATTGTATCTGCAGGGCCTAGAATAGCACCTGGCACATTTTAGACACTGAATAAGTTCTGTTGAATGAGAGTAAGGGTGGGAAGAAGTGAGGAAGGCCCAAAATGAGAAGGTGGCTTGACCTAGGATAACATCAAGACCCAAAGGCTGAGATGTTTTTATATGACTCTAGGAAATACCAAGAGGGTTACCAGCTTTTTTTGTTCATACTCTTTAATTTTTTTTTTTTTTAATTGGCCGGCTTGGCTCATGACTCACACCAATCTAGAGGTGCTACAAATATGAGGGCTGGAGGTGTGGTGAGAAACAAAGTGCACATGAGCCTGTTCCTCCTCCCAACCTGTAGGCAGGCTCCCACAGATTGGTCCAGGTTATGAACCCTTCAGGGCTCACTGTGCTCACAGGTGGGGACCTGCCTTATTCTTTAAAATTTTTGAAGTTTAGGGGTGCCTGGGTGGCTCAGTTGGTTGAGTGTTTGACTTCGGCTCAGGTCGTGATCTCGGGATCCTGGGATCGAGCCCCAGGCTGGGCTCCCCGCTCATCAGGGAGTCTGCTTTTCCTTCTCCCTCTCCCTCTAACCTTCCCCTCAGCTTGTGCTCTCTCTCTCTCTCAAATAAATACATAAAATATTAAGAAAATATTTTTCTGGGCACAGCTGGGTGACTCAGTCGGTTAAGCGTCTGCCTTCTGCTCAGGTCATGATCCTGGGATTGAGTTCAGCAGGCTCCCTGCTCAGCGGGGAGCCTGCTTCTCTCATTGCCTGCCGCTCCCCCTGCTTGTGCACTCTCTCTCTCTCATAAATAAATAAATAAAATCTTTAAATTTTTTTTTCTGAAGTATAATTGACATATAAGAAAACTGCACATACTTAAAATTTTGATATATGTTTAAATTTATATCAAGAACAAGCAAATACACCCATCACCCTCAAAAGTTCTCTCATGGCCTTTTGTAATACCTCCAACCTGTCCCCTCCCCATTCTCTCCCCAAATCCTGAGGCAACCAGTGCTATGATTTCTGCTACTATAGAGTTTTCATTTTCTAGAAGTTTATATAAATGGAATCACACAGTATGTTTTTGTTGTTGTTGTTTTTTAGTTTGGCTTCTTTTACTCTGCATAATTATTTTGAGGTTCATTCATATTCCCTTTATTGCTGAGTAGTATTCCATTGTATGGATATTACTGAAGTTTGTTTATTTACCAGTTGGTAGGCATTTGGGCTATGAACATTTGTTTACATGTTTTCCTTTCCCTTGCATAAATACCTAGGAGTGGAATGACTGGATCATGTGATATTTGTATGTTGACTTTTTTAAAGAAACTGACAAATTGTCTTTCAAAGTGGCTGGTTGTACATTTTATATTCCCACTAGTGTATAACAGTTATAGTTACTCTACATTGTTGCCAACATTGAGTATGGTCAGTCTTTTCCATTTTAGCCATTCTACTAGGTTTGTAGTAATACCTCATTGTGGTTTTGATTTGGGTGTTCCTGATGACAAATGATGTTGAACATTTTTCCGTCTGCTTATTTGCCATTCATTCATTTCATCTTTTCCGGTGAAGTGTCTCCCCCCCCCACCTTTTTGGGTTTTTTTTTGTTTGTTTGTTTTTTGAGTTTTGAAAGTTGTTTATATATTCTGGATACAAGTCCTTTATCAGATATATGATTTACATTTATTGACCCTACTCTATGGCTTGTCTTTTTGTTCTCTTAACAGTGGTTTTTTAAGAACAACATTTTAAATTTTGAAGAGGACTGAATTATCAGTTTTTTAAAAAATGGATCAAATCTTTAAAAAAAATGGGGTGCCTGGCTGGCTCAGTTGGTAGAGCATGAGATTCTTGATCTCAGGGTTGTGAGTTTGAGCCCCATGTTGGGTGTAGAGATTACTTAAAAATAAAATCCTTAGGGAGAAAATGGATTATACTTTTGGTATTATATGTAAGAAATTTTTGCTTAACCAAGGTCACAGATAGATTTTCTTTTCTCTATATCTCTTTCTAGAAGTTTTATGTTTTCAGGCTTTATATTTGGGCCTATGATCCATTTCAAGTTAATTTTTATAGATAGTGTAAGCTAAGGATCCAAGGTCATTTTTTCCATGTGGATATCCACTTGTTCCAGCATCACATGTTGAAAAGAATATCCTTTTTTTTTTTTTTTTTTAAATTATATTCCATTAGCCAGCAAGGACTATCCTTTCTCCAGTGAATTGCCTTCTAACCTTTGTCAAAATATCCGTGATCTATATACATGTGGGTCTATTTCTGGATTCTCTGTTCTGTTTCATTAATCTTTTAGTCTCCATTTACATCAGTACCACATTGTCTGGATTACTGTAGCTTTATATGAAATCTTGAAGTCAGGTAATGTTAGTCCTCCGACTTTATTCTTCTTTTTCAAAGTTGCTTTGACTATTCTGGGTTCTTTGTATTTCATATATATATAGGATCAGCTTACCAATTTTCACAAATAACCTTCTGAGATTTTGATTGAAATTGCCTTGAATCTATAGATATATTTAGGGAGATTTGACACCTTAACGTTATTGAGTTTTCTGATCCGTGGACATGGCATATCTCTCCATTCATTTAGGTCATTTAGGTCTTCTTTAGTTTCTCTCAGCAGTGTTATATAGTTTTCACTGTGCAAGTTTTGCCTATCTTTTGTCAGATTTGTCTTTTAAGTATGTCATATTTTTTGGTATTTTAATTTCTGATTGTTCATTGCTAATATTTAGAAATACAAGTTCTGTATATTGATATGTGCCCTACAGCCGTACTATATTATTTCTAGTAGTTTTTTGTACATTCTAGCAGATTTTTCTACATAATCCTATTACCTGCAAATAGTGATAGTTTTACTTTTTCCTTTTCAATCCAGATGTCTTTTCTTTATCTTAACCATATTGCACTGGCTAGAACCTTTACTACAGTGTCAAATAGACGTGGTGATAGTGGACATTGTTGTCTTATTCCTGATTTTAGGGGAAAGCATTCACCATTAAGTATGATGTTAGCTGTAGGTTTTTCAGTGGATATCTTTTTTTTTTTTAAGATTTATTTATTTATTTTGAGAGAGAAAGCAAGCAAGCACATGGAGGGGAAGGGGCAGAGGGAGAGGGAGAGAGAGAATCTCGAGCAGACTCCCCACTGAGCACGGAACCCAACATGGGGCTCAGTCTCGCTACCCTGAGTTCATGACGTGAACTGAAATCAAGAGTTGGATGCTCGACTGACTGAGCCACCCAGGTGCCCCTCAGTGAATATCTTTTATTAGATCGATATTTGTTTCTGTTACTAGTTTGTTGAGAATTTTTATCAGAAGTGGATGTTGTATTTTGTCAGATGCTTTTTCTGCATCTGTTGAGGTAATTATACGGTTATTAGATTTAGTTTTTTAATTTGGTGAATGACGACATTCATTGATTTTTGAATGTGTAAATCAACTTGAATTCCTGAAATAAACTGTATTTGGTCATGATGTATTATCCTTTTTGTATATTATTGGATTAGATTTACAAAAAATTTGTTTAGGATTTTTGCATCTATGTTCATGAGGGATATTGGTTCATAGTTTTTTTTGGTAATATTTTGGTCTGATTTGGTATTAGGATAATGCTAGCTTCAAAGAATAAGTTGGCAAGTATTCTTTCCTCTTCAGTTTCCTTGAGAGCTTGTGTAACTGATACTATTTCTTCTTTGGATGTTTGGCAGAATTCATCAGTGAAGCCATCTGGGCCTGGAGTTTTTTGTGGGAAGGTTTTGAATTACAGATTCAGGGATCTGTGGCTGGCTCAGTCAGTAGAGCAAGTGACTCTTAATCTCAAGGCTGTGCGTTTAAGCCCTACACTGGGTGTGGAGCCTACTAAAAAAATAAAATAAATAAACTACAGATTCAATTTTTAAAATAGATATAAGGCTATTCATATCTGTTTCTTCTTAAATGAGCTTTTGCAGTTTGTGTTTTTCAAGGAATTTCTCCATCTAACCTGTTGTTAAATTTGTTGACATTAAATTATTTGAATATTCCTGTATTAATATCCGTAGAATCTGTAGCAATGTCACCTCATTCCTGATAATGTTCATTTGTGTCTTTTACTTTTTATCCTGACCAGACTTTTTTTATTAGTTTTACTGATCTTCTGAAAGAACTACTGTTTGGATTTTTAATTTTCTCCGTTTGCTGTTTCATTGATTTTATTCTGGCCTTTATTTTTTCCTTTCTTGTATTTGCTCTGGATTTAATTTCCTTGTCTTTTTCTGGTTTCTTAAGGTGGAAGCTGAGGTCATTAGTTTGAGACTTTCCTTTTCTAAAATAGGTATTTAGTGCTGTAAATCTCCTTTTGAGTAATATTTTAATGACATATGCTGATATTTTGTGTTTTCATCTTTATTCAGTTTCAGGAAACTTTATTTCTCTTTTGATTTCTTTTTGACCCATGAGTTTTATATAGAAGTGTGTTACTTAGTTTTAAGATGTTATTATTGATTATTGTGGTCAGAGGACATATTTTGTATGATTCAAATGATCTTAAATGTATTGAGACTTATTTTATGGCCTAAAATATGGTATATTTAAAAAAAATATTTGACTTATTTTTGTTGTTCTCATCCAGAGAAAGCAATTGAACTGCGTCTGGCAAAAATTGACCATACTGCGATTCACCCCCATTTACTTGACATGAAGATTGGGCAAGGGAAGTATGAGCCGGGCTTTTTCCCTAAGTTGCAGTCTGATGTACTTTCCACTGGGCCAGCCAGCAACAAGTGAGTCAACCCCAGGGATTCCCTGATCCAGCTCCCTAACCAAGGTGGTGAGGGCTATCTAGTATCTGGGCCTGAGCTGATAGAAGACTCCTGGAATTTTGTAAAGCAAATATGGAAAAGACCCAGACTGTCAGGTTGTTCACTTGTTTGAACAAGAATACGGTGACAAAGTATAATTAATTCCTGTCTCTACTCTGCAAATTGGGATAGCTCCACATGCCCAGAAGCTGCAGAAAGCCAGGCTGCAGATAGGTTGCAGTCTCTCAGCTAAATTCCATACCATACCTAGCTAGCATTGTATTTTCAGTAAGTGGTAATTGAAATAATTGGAGTCTGAACTTAAAGTAATTACTTTAGCAGGGTTGCTCTTTTTTAGTTACTTTTGGAGATGAGTGTATCAAAGCCCAGACAAAGTTGAATGAGTATAGTTTTGGGTCTGCATATGACGTGTTTTTGTACATGTTTTAAGAGAGCTATGTCTGTGTTCCCTGAGGAGTTTCTCTTGCCTAGTCACTGAGGTCTAAGCTCCTTTTCTTCAAGGTCTCTGAGCTATCTCTGGTGACTTTTGGTGGTTTTTCCATGCCCAGTGTTGTTCCCTAGATGTCCAGGTTCTCTCCTGTCAGTAACTTGACTTTACTTTTTTAGTGCGATGTTCATAATTTGCCTGCTTGGATTCTGTCAGGTGGACAAAAAGGAATGCCCCTGCCCAGTGGAGGCGGAAAGATCGGCAGAAGCAGCACACAGAACACCTGCGTTTAGATAATGACCAGAGAGAGGTAAGACACCTTAAGAGTGACAGACAGTGACACTATGACTATTTTATACTCTCCTCTTTCCCATTTCCTTGGCCTCTGATCTAATTCAAATGTCTTAGCAATGACCTCTCCCCATAAAGAAGGGTTAATACTAGGGTTAGTTCCTGATACCTGATACTGGGCCTTGGTTATGACAAATCCAGAATGTACGATGTTCTGCAAGTGACAGCTGACTATTAACCATGTAGATCCTCTCCCTGAGCCACACCCTGTTTGTAGCCCCATTAGGAATGATGTGCTGCTTAAGAAGAGAGCCTTTCACTGTCCTTTCAGTACTCAGTCATGTATGATCTCTGGGGAGTGTGATAGGAACCTCAGAAGATAAGAGTCTGAAATTTGGGAGAATACTTTTAAAATTTGTGAGGCTTTTTGTGTGTGTAGTATGGTAGTAAAGAAGTTAATTCTGTTAGAGTGAGAAGGAAGAAAAGCTGGACTTGAGTTAATACTGTGAATCTCTGAAACTGGGGAGTAGGGAGCTTTTCTTCTATTTTTTATGTATCTTAATTTAAATCGGGTAATCTTGACTTTTTTTCTTAGAGGTACAAAAGAGAAGAATGTTATCATCAGGTGCCTGGGGATTAGGGATTCCTGAATTGACCTCCTGAGTTTACCAGCTGAGTTTCTTAGCTCTACTGTAACTTGTTCCCAGTGAAGTTTCTAGTTCTAAACCTCAGGATGGAGACCCTGCCTTACTTAGTTGCAGAGAAGTTGTGAAAATGGAGCTTCACCTTCAGAGTCCCATTTCAGGAACTTCTCTTTGAGAAAAGACCCTGCAATTTACATTTTATACATTTAAAACCTGTTAAAGCATACTGTTTTCAAATGTGTCTGGCACCTCAGTGAATGGGAAAACAAATACCATTTTGTCTTTGCTGTTTTTTAAAGGAATAAATTAGAATTGCAGGGTATGGTTATGAATTTTTAACTGCTGATTTAAAGAATATGATTGTGCTTAGACTTTTTATGAAGGTGGCATAAGGGATTTGGGGTATTGGTGTTATTTTAGAAGTGTCCCCTGGGTCTTCCACCTCACCTCCATATTACTTTTTTTAGCAGTGTTTATTGAGCATGTTTTTTTGGTCAAATCACTGTAGTAAGCACTCTGAAATAAAAAGATGACAGGGGAGGTAGGCTTGTCCTCAGGGAATACCAGTTTATTAAGGGAACAAAGTCAGATACACAAATAACTTTAGTAGAATAGTCTTTGGAAAGGGCCATATGAGAGGCAAGTCAGTGTTTGATCTCTGATGATCAGAGCTCAGTTCTACCTGGCATAGTATTCAAATAAGACCGAGGGAGCCATCATCTCTTTAAGCCTCAAAGGATGATGGGATTGTGAGAGACAAATAAGAGCATTCAAGTAGAAGAAATGGAGGAGCAAACGCTTGGTAGTTGTTGTGTAACGGAGGCTGTGGACAGAATACTTTGGAGTAAAGAGGTACAGGAGAGGAGGTAGGTAACAAACTAGGAGGCAGGTAGCAGTAGTCCAGGTGAAGGAATTGAAGCCTAACCTTGGGGGTTGGTAGGAGGGGCAGATTGAGGACCAGAAGATAGAATGGACAGAATTGTACTACTGGAAAGTCTAGGGTAAAAATACTGGTTGCGAACTTGCGCTGCTGATAGGATGTCAGTGCGCAGTTCACTGAATTGATGTGAGCTCTGTGTTAAAACAAATAGCATATGGAGAATCACCAGCACATTGTAGAAAAACAGAAGATGCAGTTGTTGTTTTGAATGTGCACTCTTATTTTCCAGGCCCTAATTTAGCAATTTGATAATTTGATATGGGCGGAAGAGTTAAACTCCTCGCAGCATGGTGGGGAAAATGAGTTTCTCATTAGTACTTTGAAATTTGAGTGGGTTTGTACACTGAGCTATACATGCTGCAGCCATGTGTTAGCTATGTGTTAGCCATGTGCTCTTTACCTCTCATATCATTAAAGCAAAGGTAATTACGGTACTCATGAAATGCCTTACATCAGAGAAAACTTATCATATTGTCTTAGTTTTTCTTTTTGCTGCAAGAATTGCATTTTAAGCTTTCCACCTCCAACTGTAAGCGTAAGAAAGAGGCAGTAAGAAAGTGTGGGGTGATAGTAGTGCCCTCTTCAGGCTCTCATTAGTACTGGTCACTGTGGTTTGTGTGCATGGATCCAAACAGCCTTTGATTTTTCTGTTTGCTGTAGAAGTACATCCAGGAAGCCAGGAATATGGGCAGTACCATCCGCCAGCCCAAACTGTCCAACCTGTCCCCATCAGTGATTGCTCAGACCAACTGGAAGTTTGTAGAGGGCCTGCTCAAGGAATGCCGCAACAAGGTGAGCTATGGTTGCTCGTGAATGTGTGCTCTTTTCCTTGGCGGCCAAGGGGAGACCACATCTGGGCTCTGACCGCTCTTCCTTGGCTTTAAAAATATTGTTAATATAATGGGATAGTACTGATTTTAAGATCCTGTTAACTTGGAATTAGGTGTATTTGTTTTAAATAAATATACCATTACTGGAGAGCAGGCACACTTTGCTTGATATTAATTTAATATGTATTTTTTAAAACTGAGAGATGGATGTAGTTTTCAATTTTAGACATCTTACATTACTTACATGAAATCCTTGTAGTTGAATTGTCTTCAACACATTAATCTTACACACATGAAAATGTTTTTGCCTCTCTGTTTTAATTTGATAGCAGTAGTATCATTATCTAGACACAAGAATTTACTGGGTGCCAATTATGTGCCAGGCCGAAGTGTGTTGTTCAGTTTAAACTTATTGTTTGGATGTTTTTTCAATTCTACAGATAGTAATGTTTTTAAGCTTTATTGAGGTATACTTGATATACAAAAAATTACACATATTTTTTTTTTAAGTAGACTCCACACCTACTCATGACCCTGAGATCAAGACCTGAGCTGAGATCAAGAGTGGGTAGCTTAACCGACTGAGCCACCCAGGTGTCCCTACACACATATTTTATTTTTATTTATTTATTTATTTTTAAAGATTTCATTTATTTATTTGAGAGAGCGAGAGACAGCGAGAGAGGGAACACAAGCAGGGGGAGTGGGAGAGGGAGAAGCAGGCTTCCCGCCGAGCAGGGAGCCTGATGCGGGACTCGATCCCAGGACCCTGAGACCGTGACCTGAGCCGAAGGCAGACGCTTAACGACTGAGCCACCCAGGCGCCCTCTACACACATATTTTAATGTACACATTTTGACAAGTTGGACGTATGCATACACCCATGATACTATCACCATAATCAATCTATCGCTACACAGATCTGTCACTTCCAAAAATTTCCTTATGTTATTTTGTGGGTTTTGTTTTTTTTGTGGTAAGTATACTTAACATGAGATCTATTCTCTTAACATATTTTAAAGTGCACAATAATCTATTGTTAATAGGTGCTATGTTTAAAAATAGACACTTAGATCAGTGGAACAGAATAGAGTCCAGAAATAAACCCAAGATCATTTGGTCAATTATTTTTATTTATTTATTTTTTTAAAGATTTTATTTATTTATTTGACAGAGAGAAAGATAGCGAGAGCAGGAACACAAGCAGGGGGAGTGGGAGAGGGAGAAGCAGGCTTCCTGCAGAGCAGGGAGCCTGATGTGGGGCTCGATCCCAGGACCCTGGGATCATGACCTGAGCCGAAGGCAGACGCTTAACGACTGAGCCACCCAGGCGCCCTATTTGGTCAATTATTGACAAAGGAGGCAGGAATATGCAATGGGAAAAAGACAGTTTCAACAAATGGTGTTGGGAAAACTGGACAGCTACACGCAAAAGAATGAAACTAGACCACTTTCTTACACCATACACAAAAATAAACTCAAAGTGGATTAAGGATCTAAATGTGAGACCTGAAACCATAAAAATCTTAGAAGAGAGCACAGGCAGTAATTTCTCTGACACTGGCCATAGCAACATCTTTCTAGATATGTCTCTTGATAAGCTATTGGGACTACATCAAAATAAAAAGCTTCTGCACAGCAAAAGAAATAATTAACAAAACTAAAAAAAGGCAACCTACTGAATGGGAGAAGATATTTTCAAATGACGTATCTGATAAAGGGTTAGTGTCCCAAATATATAAAGAACTTACACAACTCAACACCAGTAAAACAAATAATCCAATTAAAAATGGGCAGAAGACATGAACAGACATTTCTCCAAAGAAGACATACAGCTGGCCAACAGACACATGAAAAGATGGTCATCATCAATGAAATGCAAATCAAAACCACAGTGAGATATCACCTCATACCTGTTGGAATAGCTAAAATCAAAAACACAAGAAACAACAAGTGTTGACAAGGATGGTAGAGAAAAAGGACCCCTTGTGCACTGTTGGTAAGAATGCAAACTGGTGCAGCCACTGTGGAAAATAGTATGCGGGTTCCTCAAAAAATTAAAAATAGGACAGCCCTATGTTCCAGCAATTGTACTACTGGGTATTTACTCAAAGAATACAAAAACACTAATTCAAAAAGATATATATACCCCTATGTTTATAGTAGCATTATTTACAATAGCCGAATTATGGAAGCAGCCCAAGTGTCCATCGATTGATGAATGGATAAAAAAGAAGTGGTGTATATGTATAGGAAGATTACTTAGAAAAGAGAATGAAATCTTGCTATTTGCAACAACATGGATGGATCTGGAGGGTATTATGCTAAGTGAAATAAGTCAGTCAGAGAAAGACAAATACCATATGATTTCACTCTTATGCTGAACTTAAGAAAGAAACGAACAAAGAAAAGAGACAAACCGAAAAACAGACTCTTTTTTTTTTTTTAAAGATTTTATTTATTTATTTGACAGAGAGAGACACAGTGAGAGAGGGAATACAAGCAGGGGGAGAGGGGGAAGCAGGCTTCCCGCCTAGCAGGGAGCCCGATGTGGGGCTCGATCCCAGGGCCCTGGGATCACAACCTGAGCCGAAGGCAGACGCTTAACGACTGAGCCACCTGGGTGCCCAGAAAAACAGACTCTTAACTGTAGAGAACAAACTGATCGTTGCCAGAGGGGAGGTGGGAGGGTGGATGGGTGAAATAGATGAAGGGGATTAAGAGTACACTTTTTCTTGATGAGCACTGAGTAATATATGGAACTATTGAATCACTATATTGTACACCTGAAACTAATATAACACTGTATGTTAATTACACTGGACTTAGAATAAAAAATAAAAGATAAAATAAATTAAAAAAAATAAAGTGATGGGACGCCTGGGTGGCTCAGTCAGTTAAGTGTCTGCCTTCGGCTCAAGTCATAGTCCCATATTGCACTCCTTGCTCAGTGGGGAGCCTGCTTCTCCCTCTGCTTGCCGCTCCCCCTGCTGGTGCTCTGTCTGTGTCTCTGTCTCTCTGACAAAAAAAATAAATAAAATCTTGGGAAAAAAAAAGATGTGTATATATGTACAATGGAATATTACTCAGCCATTTGCAACAACGTGGATGGAACTAGAGGGTATTATGCTAAATGAAATAAGTCAGAGAAAGACAAATATATGATTTCACTCATGTGGAATTTAAGAAACAAAACAGATGAACATAGGGGAAGGGAGGGAAAAATAAAATAAGATAAAGACGGGGGAGGCAAACCATGAGAGACTCTTAACTATAGGGAACAAACTGAGGGTTGCTGGAGGGCAGATGGGTGGGAGGATGGGGTAGTTGGGTGATGGGCTTTAAGGAGGGCACTTGAGGTAATGAGCACTGGGTGTTATATGCAACTGATGAATCACTAAATTCTACCCCTGAAACTAATACTATACTGTATGTGAACTAACTTGAATTTAAATAAAATCTTGGAAGAAAGAAAAACAAAAGTAAATTATTTGTCCTTAATTTTGATCCCCTTGACAGGTATGTCAGATGTATTTCTAACCTTAAATGCTTGCAGGTTTGTTTGGTAAGATCAGTTAAACAATGAGAAACAGAGAATGTCGGAAGTGACTGTGACCAAAGGGTTTTATTCAACTCTTTCATCTCATAAATGCAAAAAATTAATCCAGAGTGATGGTATCACTTGCTCATGGTCATACAGTGATTGCTGTGTTCTTATCTTTGTAACTGAACTTTTATTTTTTTTAAAAGATTATATTTATTTATTTATTTGACAGAGACACAGTGAGAAAGGGAACACAAGCAGGGGGAGTGGGAGAGGGAGAAGCAGGCTTCCTGCTGAGCAGGGAGCCCGATGCGGGGCTTGATCCCAGGACCCTGGGATCATGACCCGAGCCAAAGGCAGATGCTTAATGACTGGGCCAACCAGGCGCCCCTGTAACTGAACTTTTAAAGAATGCACTCCACCATGACCTGACCTATATGATGGGGAATAAATATATTTTATGTCTCTAGGTCTTACTTATCTTGTCCTTCCCAGCCCAGCAGATGTGCTGTAGGGGTCACCACCGCTCTCTCTAGTTGCATGTGATCCTGCTCACTGTGGTCATCTAATCCTACTGACTGATTCCTTGTAGACCAAGAGGATGCTGGTGGAGAAGATGGGCCGAGAGGCTGTGGAACTAGGGCACGGGGAGGTGAACATCACAGGGGTGGAGGAGAACACCTTGATTGCCAGCCTTTGTGACCTCCTAGAGAGGATCTGGAGTCATGGGCTACAAGTAAAGCAGGTAAGGAATGTCTAGACTCTCCCTGCTGAGCAAACTTTCTCTTTTAACTTACTAGCTTTCCCACACTCTTCCAGCTGGCTGGCTTTGAAAAATGGTGCATGCCATGTGTGGGGTGAGACTTGAAATAGCTAAACAAATAAATAAGTAAATAAATGTGATCCAAACTATTTTCTTTAAAAAATATGCTTCATGAATCTGTGTGTTAGACATTTTTAGAGTGGCATCTTCCTTATTGTAAATAGATCTAAAGGCCAGATTGATAGATCCTTTTTGGCAGCTGGCCCTGGTCTGGAGATGGGACACAAAAGAAAGAACTTGGAGCTCATAAGTACTCTAAGGGTCCTTCACTAATTGTACATTTCCAGTGGAAAAAGTTCTGTCATTAACATTTCTTTTATATACAGATAGCTTAACTGTCTAAAGATTTGAGAAAGGACTGCAGGAAATTGAGTAAGTTTGATTGTTACTGCTTGATACCAGAGAATTTCCTTATTTCAGAATACTCTCTTTGGAATAGCTAGTCAAGATGGACAACTTTTACTTTTATGCATTTTTAAATTTGAAGAGAACATGAAATCTTTTCAAAAACAGTTTTAGGGGCGCCTGGGTGGCGCAGTCGGTTAAGTGTCCGACTCGTGATTTCAGCTCAGGTCATGATCTCATGGGTCGTGCTCCATGAGATCTCATGGAGATTGAGCCCTGCAATGGGCTCTGCACTCAGCACGGGGTCTGCTTGAGATTCTCTCCCTCTGCCCCTCTCCCCACTCGTGTTCTCTCTCTCTCTAAAGTAAGCTTTAAAAAAAAAAAAAACAGTTTTAATATGGATAAATTAGAAAAACATGTAAGTATCCAGCAAGTATTTATTGAGGGCTGACAGTGTGCCAGGCACTTGTTTGTTAGTGAACAAAACAGACCAAGATCTCTGCCCTTCTAATTTCTTTTTTTAAGATTTTATTTATTTGACAGAGAGAGACACAGCGAGAGAGGGAACACAGCAGGGGGAGTGGGAGAGGGAGAAGCAGGCTTCCCGCCAAGCAGGGAGCCCGATGTGGGGCTTGACCATGACCTGAGCTGAAGGCAGATGCTTAACGACTGAGCCACCCAGGCGTCCCGATCTCTGCCCTTCTGGAGTGCCATTGTCATGGGTATAGAGACAGTCTACCATATCTGTCCTTCAAAACATTTTTCTGTGCACATTGTACCCACATACCATGGATATTTAAAAATCCAACCACAATGAGATACTTTTTCACATCCACTAAGATAACTAAAATAAAAAAGACAGACAGTAACAAGTTTAGTAAGGATCTGGAGAAATTAGAACCTTCACACATTGCTGGTGGGAATGTAAAACAGTGCAGCCATTTTGGAGCATAGTCTGGCAGTTCCTCAGAGTGTTAAACATAGTGTTATATGACACAGTGAGTCCACTTTTAGCTATGTACTCAAGATAAATGGAAACATATGTTTGTATAAAAACATTTACACAAATGTTCATAGCAGCATTATTCCTAATAGGCCAGAAATAGAACAGCCCAAATGTCCATCAGTTGATGAATAGATACACTAAATTGTGGATATCTATACAATAGAATATAATTCAGCAGTAAAAGGAATGAGGGATGATACACGGCTCAACATACTAAGTGAAAGAAGCCAGTCACAAAAGACCACATATTATATGATCCCATTTATATAAAATGTCCAGAATAGGCAAATCCATAGACAGAAAGCAGATGAGGGGATATCAGAAATGGGAGCGAAGGAGATTAGGGAGTGACTGATAATGGGTATGGGGTTTCTTTTTGGGTGATGACAATGTTTTGTTTTGTTTTTTTTTAAAGATTTTATTTATTTATTTGAGAGAGAGAACGAGATAGAGCATGAGAGGGTTAGAGGGAGAAGCAGACTCCCCGCCGAGCAGGGAGCCTGATGCAGGACTCGATCCAGGGACTCCAGGATCATGACCCGAGCCGAAGGCAGTCACTTCACCAACTGAGCCACCCAGGCGCCCCTTGGGTGATGACAATGTTCTAAAATTAGGTAGTGATGATGGTTGTACAACTCTGTGAACGTACTAAAAACCAGATTTTTTTTTTTTGTAACAAAATCGTATACTTTGTAAGTGTGAATTTTATGGTAATGTGAATTATATCTCAGTAAAACTTTAAAAATCTAGATGGGATCATACTGTACATAATGTTTTGTAACTTGCTTTTTTTACCTCGTATTTTTTTCCATGTCCTTAACTAATTTTTAGGTGATACTGTAGTAGGTATTTAAGAGCTCAGACTATGGATCAGATAGACCTGGGTTTGATTCCTGCTTAATAACTTCATGAAACTGATCAAGATTTGTGGTTTTTCTAAGCTTCTCTTTCATCTTGTATATGCTGGACTTTTTAAAGTACCCACCTCCATAGGATTCTTGTGAGGATTTGCTAAGGTAGTTTAGGTGAAGCACTAAACTCAGAGCCTGGAATTTGGGATGTGCTCTGTAAATGTTTGTCATTATTACTACTCTTCTCAGATTTCAGTTTTAGTTACTGTATCCATTGTATACGTTTTCCATGTTTGAATCAATCCTTTATTACTAGTTATTTAGGTTATTTCTGATTTTTCAGTATTATAAACAACAGTGTGGTTAATAAATTTTTTTAATGCTAAAAATTGTGTATCACCTCCCTAAAATTTGAGAATCCTCTAGTATAATAGCAGTACTATGGGCTTTGGAGTCAGAAAGACTGGGATTTGAATCCTAGTTCTGCTGGATGACTTCCAGTAACTTGTGATTTTTGAATCTCATTTTCTTTATCCATACTATAGGAATTAATCAAATCTACCTTTGAGGGTTATGATAATTAGATGTAATAAAAATAAATACCTGGCATGTGGTAGGTTTATAACATATGGTGGCTATTATGTTAGGCTCTACATGAAGAATTTGTTTTTTTCCTTTTCTGTATAACAAATGAGTAGAATATACATCATCATTTTATCATTTTCCTTTAAGTTGAGTGAGCCTGACACTTAAAATTGAGCTCTTTAGCTTTTTGGTATGCCCCACCAAACTTTAATGTTTGCCATAAAAATTTCTAGAGAGCTAGTGAGCCTTCTCCTACATTTTAAGAAATAATACCTATCATCACATGTTCTAAACCTGTCCTCTGAGGCTTTGCAGCCATATTCTGCAAAAATTCCCATAGCATGGGAGGAATATTTTTTGGAGCCCATTTGAGTCTCTTCTCAGTTTGGATAGATAGAGGCTACTTGTTTAGTGAGAAACCAATACAAAATAATGGGGTCCATTTTGTTCTGGATCCTGCATTTGGAGCATGAAAAGTGAAGCACTGACATTGTCAGCAGAGGGAAGCAAGGGTGTGTGCTTTTTGGCAGGGTGTTAGTACCCTCAGGGATGCATGCATGGTCAGCTGCGGATTGACTGACTATCTCTGCTGGGTTTCTACCGCATGTTCTCCTTAGGCCTTCACTTTGCTAGCGTGTGTGTAGAGCACCTCTCTCCTGGTGAGACATTCTTTGGTTATGTTCCAGTCCAGAAGTTCTGTAACCTGGTTACCTGGACTCCATCATGGAGATTGTGCATGATCCTGCAGTCACCCACATTGTGACCAAATTCACTGTCAGAGAGTGATCTTATTGCCCCTTCTGAGGGCACCTTACTGATCAACTACCTATTTTAATCTACTTAGAAAGTAGAGAGAACCCAAACAGCAGTTTTTGCTGCTAGCTTCCTAAATTTTGTTACTGGCCGTGACTGCTCACAACTGTCTTTGGCTTTCAGTGACATTTTTCAAGGAGATGGGCATCCTTCTCTAGTATATTCTTCTAACAATAAGAGGTGAGGTTTGTTTTTTCATACTGGTTTTGTAACTGCTGCCCTTTGGGTAAGTGAAAATGGGTTGTTTCTCACCTGTGTATGACATCCTTGGAGAATCCGGTGCTATCTGTATTTTGCTTTCCCTATATAATACCCCAAATGGGTAGTTAGACTAAATTGAACCTTGCAGTCTCAGTCAGCCTCTGTGCAAAAGAGGAAAAAGAATAATCGTAGCTCCTGAACTATAAAGTCCCCAGTGCCCTATCCCTGAGCTTCAGCCCAGCGCTGCTCTCTCGCTCCTGCCTTTGCTCTCTCTCCGGTAAAATCACCGTGAGCCAGGGCGTCCTTCTGGCATGGCAGGCTGGTGCTGCTGTAGTCTTTGGCTCTTCGGCAGTGTTGCATGTGAGGGCTCTCTGGTGACTGGCCGTACTTAGTGTAGGTCACATCCATACACGTCTGCCTTCCTAGTCTTCCTGGATTCTGGGGATACAGTAATGAATAAGCCAAAGTCCCTGCTGTTTTAGGAGCCTACTCTAACCATTTTGGTAGAGGGATGGACAGATTTCTGGAAGCTGAATCACTAAATCAAAGAATGTGAATATTTTAAGCTCTTGTATTGTCTTTCACATATATTGTATCAATATACCAGTTAGTGTATGGAAGTTGTAAGTCTCATTGATGTTGTTGAACATAATTTAAAAAAAAAAATGTGGTTTCTTAATGAATAAAAAAAGTCTTTTCTAGTTTTAACTTGTGTGTTTTATAAAAAAATACCATTATGATTATTGGGTTTTGTTTTAAGCTAGTTAAATCCTTTTTTTTTTTTTTTTTTTTAAAGATTATTTATTTATTTGAGAGAGAGAGAGAAAGAGTGAGAGCACGATTGGCGGGTGGTGAGCAGAGGGAAAGGGAGAAGCAGACTCCCCATAGGGAGCCTGATGCAGGGCTCGATCCCAGGACTCTGGGATCATGACCTGAGCCAAAGGCAGATACTCAACTGAGCCACCCAGGCTCCCCCTTTTTTTCCTTTTTTTTTTTTTTTTTTTTAAAGTTGGTTAAATCTTATAGGATATCCAAACATATAGCAAGTTTATGTTAACAGCTTTCTGATCTATAGATGAGGGTTTTCTTCCATTCAAGTGCTTGATTTTTTTCCCCCTAGAATCTATCAAATGGATAGAAACAAAATAGATCCCCAGTATTCTCAAGGGACAAATCTTGAGACAAATCTTAAATCCTCACATTCATCCAAGAGCATAAAATTTTCTTCAGAATGTATAACTTCATAAATTGAATGATCTCTTCCAGGCAGTCTATATAGTATCATTATTGGGAGCAATGGTTCTGCCATTAGATTGAAGCTTGAATCCCAACACTCTGTTTACTATCTGTCTGATCTTTTACAAGTTACTTAATCTTTCTGATGCTCAATTTGCTCTTTTCTAAAGAGAATGAAAATAGAGGTACCTATCCTGTAGGATTGTTGAGAGCATCAAATAAAGTATTATATTTTGAACATGCATTAAATAAAGTATTATATTTTGAACATTTAACATAGCGCTTAGTTTGTAGCAAGTCTCAGGACATAGTAGCTTCTATTATTATTACTATCACTTCTCTGAAATATAGAACTAAAGTCATTTATAAAATTATTATAATAAATCCTACTACTAAAATAAAGCATAATACTACATTTACGTTATATCAGATATATAGAAACATTTACCATGAATTTAAAATAAAGTTTTTATCACCTAACAAAGGGCACTGTGTATTGCAGGATGACTAGAAAGAGACAAAGCAGTGGCTGGGTCGCCAGCTGGGCTCACTCACCATGTAGGCAAATTGCTCCCTTACCTCAGGATTGCAAATGCTAATCAGACTTGTGCCTTGGTAAAGTGACAAATTACTACATGTCTCAGATAGTTTAAACTGCAACTCTTACATTTCAAAATGCTAAGGTTCTGTTATATTAGCTATAATTAAATACCAGCCTACCTTCCTGCAGGCCTCTTCATTTTTACCTTCAATAGTAAATCCTCATCTTAGTGACAGCTTATTCTCTTCAGCCTGCCCTAAGGGCAGTAATGCCTTTAAATGTTTTAGGAAATTCAGGAGCTATCGTAGAATCTTGTAGACTGGATATTAGCTCCTCAGTACAGAAGCCATCATGCTCTACCCAAGCTGGCCTTTAACCAACTTAGAAGTTGATAGGTTGTTTGCTTTTTTTCTTTCTTATCCACTGGTCCATTCGCAGACTCTTTTTAGCCATGTCCTGTTTGAAGTGGTGGACCATTTCTCTTTTCTATTCCTTTCAAGTCTTCTTTATATTTCTCCTGCATTTTAGTAGGGTGATATATTTGTATACATTGCATCTGGGTGTACATCGAGAGAAGGAAATAGTAGAGATACTTTTTAGTAAAAGCCCATATCTGTATGTTAAAATTATCTGTGACTGTGTTCACTGGATGCCTTGGCCTCTGAAATCTAAACTGATAGGTGTTTCTTCCTTGTGTTGGTTCCAGGGGAAATCAGCCTTGTGGTCCCACCTGTTACATTATCAGGAAAACCGGCAAAGAAAACTCACATCAGGAAGCCTCAGTACCTCAGGTAAGATGGTTTCTACACCACTGGGGAGAACCCCCTCCACCCACTTTCCCATCCCCCATTGGAGTGATCAACTGCAGTAGATTATTCTAGGTCATTAGAACCTTCGCTGTATAATGTTTCCTTTTTTAAATATTAAGCTACTCGGCTCTCTGAACCACAGAGTGTGCCAAAGCCATGGGATTTGCTTTCGTTATGTATTTCTGTAACCCCCCCTTTAAAAGTAAATTCTGTGCCTGACCTGGGGCTTGAACTCATGACCCCCAAGATTGAGAGTTGCATGCTCTATTGGCTGAGCCAGTTAGGCGTCCCTGTTTCTGTACCTTTTGATCAGTGAGATAGAAGATTTATATCAGCAAGAGGACAGTCTTAGAATGAATTTAGGTTTTTAATGAATTTGTGTGGTACTGGTGTCCTATGTTTGGAGCAGGTTGTCTGTAGAGTTTTTTGTTTTATACCTCAGAGATGGGCATTGAGGTCATCTATCAGTTAAGAGAGCCTGTGTCCTACCTTGGAACTCCTCAGAGTCAAGGCCTGATGTGAATGATCTCTTAACACTTCTTTAACTTTTTTTTTTTTTTTAAAGATTTTATTTATTTGACAGAAAGAGAGAGAGCACGCCAAGTAGGGAGAGCGGCAGGCAGAGGGAGAGGCAGGCTCACCGCTGAGCAGATAGCCTAGTGCGGAGCTCAATCCCAGGACCCTGGGATCATGACCTGAGCCGAAGGCAGGTGCTTAACCAACTGAGCCACCCAGCCGCCCTTTCTTTTCCATTTTTTTTTTTCCTAAAAGATTTTATTTATTTATTTGACAGACAGAGACACAGCGAGAGAGGGAACACAAGCAGGAGGAGTGGGAGAGGGAGAAGCACGCTTCCCGCAGAGCAGGGAGCCTGATGTGGGGCTCGATCCCAGGACCCAGGGATCATGACCTGAGCTGAAGGCAGACGCTTAATGACTGAGCCACCCAGGCACCCCCTTTTCCATTTCTAATTTAATAAAAATATCAGAGTTGGCAGGGACCTCAGAGATGATCTAGTCCAGCCCCTTTATTTTACAAGAGGAGGAAACTGGGATCCAGAGAGGAATTGAATTTATTCAAGATCACATACTGCGTTCATGGAAGAGGCCAGATTGGGAGCCAGGCCTCTTGTCCCCTGGTCTGGTGTTCCTTCTGCAGTGCCCCTTCCAGGACAGCCCCCCTCCTTCCTGTACTTCTTGGCATGCTCACATGCGCGCTTTCTGTCTCTCTCTCAAACAAATAAATCTTCTAAAAAAAGCCAAATATAATAATAATAATGAAAATTTTGAAATTTTGTGAGAATTACCAAAATGTGACACAAAGACATGAAGTGAGCAAATGCTGTTAGAAAAATGATGCCAGTAGACCTGCTTGACAGAGTTGCCATAGACCTTCAATTTGTAAAAAAAAAAAAAAACCAGTATCTGTGAAGCACAATAAAGTGAAAGTGCAACAAAATGCGGTATGCTTGTGTTGTATCTAGGGATCCTAAGCATTCTGGGACATGTTCTTTACACATTCCCTTGGCTCTTTTGTAGCCCAGTTTGAGGCAAGAACAGGACCTGAGTCGTAGCTCCAAATGGAAATACTGCTTCTGTGGATGCATGATGACAACATGCTGGATCAGGAGCCAGAAAATTTGTTTTTCCTCCAGTCCTGACTTTGCCACTTGGTAACTAGGGCAAAGCATTTACCTACTCTGAATTTCAGTTTCCTTCTCTGTGATACCTTCCTTGGCTATCTAGTTGTTAGAGGATTAAATGAGATAATATGTATAAAAGTATAGCATCTGATACCTACTAAGTAGTTAATAAATATTCATGAAACACTGTTACCAAAATAACCAACTATTTCCTGTACGAAGAGTCAGCTCTTTGGATAGTCAGATCTCTCTTGGGACATGACCAGGTTTTTTGTTCTAGGAATACTTCTTGATTCAGAACGGAGGAAGTCTGATGCCAGCTCGGTAATGTCTCCCCTGAGAATCTCCCTCATTCAGGATATGAGGTCAGTCTGGGTTCATATATACTAAGCCACTAAAAGCCTGTTTTCAGTTGCTCCTTAGGTGTCTACTTTAAATAGCAGGGTCTCAGTGACGTAGGCTTCTACAGCATCTCCATTAACCAGGAAGACCTCGTCATTGGTCTTGTGCTTCATGATGCAGTTGTAGAGCTGTATGAGCAGTTGAGTTTCCTCACATTTTTGGAGAATTATACTGGAGTATCACAGGCTCCAGGGTTTGCCTGGTTTTTTTGAGAGCTGTATTGTCACCGCCCCCGCTCCCTGCCCCCTGCAAATTGTGGTGAGCCTTTCTGCAAAGCCACACGGAAGCCCAGGATTTAGAGAACAAGAGAGGTGGTTTGTCACCAGGATGGGATAGGATTGTCTCACCAGGCCTGCTTGGCTTTACAGGGGGAGGTATTGGTAGTGAGTTCCGCTTCTACCCCACTCCCCACCTCCTTTTTCCCATTCTCCCTTCAGGCACATCCAGAACATTGGGGAAATCAAGACTGATGTGGGGAAGGCCAGAGCATGGGTGCGACTATCCATGGAAAAAAAGTTACTTTCCAGACACCTGAAGCAGCTTCTCTCAGACCATGAGCTCACCAAGTAAGGCCATTCCACCTGGAGTAGAACCAGGCTCCCAGGAATGGTGGGGAGGGTTTGGAAACCCCTGTGTGAGGAGGGAGAATATTCACTATTTCATTTCTGCTGTGTTCAGCTAAACTCAAATTGCATATGAAGATTTTGTAGCATTTCCTCTTCTCCCTCTTTAACTATAGAAGAAAAATTCTGCTATGTTTGTTCTTCCTACCTTCTCCATTTGCATGTCCCCAAATAGCTTTCTTAAAGAGGTAGTGAGAAGGATGGGGTCCTTATTGGGTACCTCAGAGTTTTAGGGCTCCCCTCTCCTTACTGCACTCAGGAGACTTGTATACCTCTTAGGCACAGGGCATTTTCTTGGTCTCTTTCCTGTCCTGGGGAAGAAAGGACTAGGGAGTGAAAAGGAAACTTCTAAGATATCCCCTTATCTCTTTTGTTCTTTTCTGAGGCCAGGGCCAGCCCAAAACAACAATCTTTCCTCTTCCTCTCTGGACCCTTCCTGAGTTTCCCTAGAGCTTAAAAAGGCTTTCTGATGGCTCTCATGGGCCCCCTCCCTCCACACTTTCCACCTAGAAAGAGGAAGAGGAGAGATTCCATAGTTCTCACATTCCCAGGGGCCATTAAACCTACAGTTCCCTTCTCTGGATTTAATATTCTTTGTATTCTTTTTGTACCCTAGCTACCAGAGGAGGAGTGGGAAGGAGGACTGTCCCCCTTCTCTACCTCTCGGGCCACCACCTCTCCACTTTTCCTATGTTTGGCTCTTTCTTCACTGGCAAGCCTCTTGGACATTTTTGTTTAGCATTTCCTTAGGCATCTTTTCATGGTGTACTTTATTATCTGACTTCCCCAAGGATGATAAAGCAGGGGACTGGTTCTTGGGGAAATTTTGTGTAGCCAGTTGATTAAACCTGCAGTATCTGTTTTTATTCAAAGTGAAAATATAATGATTTAGATTGTTTACTGTGCATGTAAAACATAGCAAGAACTAGGTTTAAAACCTTGATAAGTTAGGTCATTTTGAGAGGTTGTGAAACAGCAATTTTTAAAGCACTTAAATTTGATTTGAGACAAAAGGGCTTAGGGATAAAATTTGGAGACGGGGAGAACAACTAAAAGAGAACAAGTGAATGTGTAAGCCTTTGGAAGGGAAGTGTATGCACACCAGATTCTAGGGCACAGTTGTGTGTGGTTAAGAAAAAAAAATTGCCATTGTAGCAGGATAGGCAGGAGTGTTTCCTGCTGGCCAGTGTGGGTGTCACCAGCAGGAGGATAGGGAGGCATCTGAAAGAGGGTCAAGCACAAGCACTTTGTGAAGTCCAGAACAGTGGCTAGGTCTAGGGTGTGTATGAGCCTAAAGGCCCAGGCCACAGCAAACAGGGTACAGACCTTGGTCAGGAGGCTAATTTTGGTTTCTTTAAACTGTAGCCCCGTTTAAAGGAGATAAGCTCAGAATTTACTCAGTACTAGAAATTTTCCACCTTATAGTCTGGCCCCAGTGCTACTCCAGTGAGTGGAAAATGGGTTTTGCTGCCACAGATTGCATTTTAGATGGGGTATAAGGGAGAAAAAAGGGGCCCTTCATCAAAACCTATTTATTCCTTCATTCTGCTCTCTCTTATCTTTCTCTTCAGTCTGCTTAAAGCTCCAGCCACATCATACTTCTCACCCTTCTTGGTATGTCTTTAGTCCTTTCAGGGCCTAGTCAGAAGTTTTTTTCACTAGAGGTTGTCTAGACATCTCAGAGACTGGGTTCATTCTTCACCTGGGCACCCATAGCATTTGTCACAGTATTTATTCAAACCTGCCTCACCACTGATGGGCTGTATTATTATTATCTAGTTGCTTGCTTTTTATTATAATTTGCTTTCACTGAGGGCATGAATGAGCATGTTGCCTAGCACCTAGTAGATACTCAGTTGGGCACATAAAATGTGTGCATAGCTGCACAGACAGGAGGAGGCGGACAGCCTTGGAGAGTACATCTCGGTAGAATGTTCCTGAGTCTCTGGGACTTCCAAAACTGTTTGCAGCTTGGAGAAGGGGGTTAGGTTGAGGCAGGTTAAGGGGGCTGTAGGGTCTAGGGGAAAAGGTAGCTCCTATATACTGAGCTCACACTGTTTCCCCTTGACTTCCCTGCAGTGACTATTACTGTGCAGTAGCCCCTCTACCTCGAAACTCACTTTGCATGGCTGCCGTGGCCTTATTCCATCCTGATCTCTTTCTCCCCCTACCCTTTCCAGTCCTCAGTTCTCTGCATGCACACATGTTCTTTTCACGCTTCTCTCTCACTTAGGGATCTCACCCATTGTCATGACTTCTGTTACCCATCGTGTGACTTGCGCATCTGACGCTGTAGCTTTGACTTTCTCCTGAGCTCCAGTCCTGCATTTATTTCCATTCAGGTATCTTACCTTTCGTTCAGACAGAACAAAAGCGCAAGCTTCACAGAATTCTTCACCGTAACTACCTTTCTCTCCAATGTTTTGTTAATGTCACCACTCTTCTCCCTGAGCACCCCTTTCCTCCCTCCCTAGTTTGAAATTTGGGGTCCAGTGTGACTCCTTGCTTTGCTTTAGCTTCCACATGCACATTTCAGGTCCTTTGCCTTTGCCTCCACCTGTCTTCTTATCTAGTGCCACGGCCTTAGTTTCAATCTTTCACTCCTCAGATGCACTAAATTTAAATTTTCTGAAGCCGCTATGGCTTTCCCTTTACTTCTAGGGTAAATTGCAGAAACCCATTACTTGTAGGGCAAGTTGCAAACTCTTTAGGCTGACTATTTAGGGCCTTCCTTCATTTGACTGTAGCCCAGCCTTTCAGCCTCATTGCTAACTGGTCATCTCCCTCAGCATTCAACTCCAGCCAAACTGGTTTCCATACCCTGTCCTCTTTCTTTTGCAAGATCTGTCTAAATTCGTGCTGTTCTTTAGGCCTCTCCTCATCTAGGATCATTGAGGCTTATGGCTCTTTAAATTCCCACAGAGAGCCTTTCATGTGCAACTCATTGTGGGCAGTCTTATACCATGGCCTTTACTTGATTTATTCACCCGGACTGTATTTGAGGATAGGTGTTCCCTCTCTAGCACCTGCACATCGTAGGCCCTGGATGGTGAATTAATCTCTTGGGTGTACCTTATAGGTAAAACTTCAGAGATTTACTGAATCCATCTCAGTGATTGCAATCTTGGCAACCAGGACAGTTACCTTCTTTTTTCTCTGTGCTGAAGGCCTGTGCACTTGGCTCTTGGTGCCCCCTCTATTTGGGGAAGGTGTCATTGCTGTTGGAGAGGGTCTACAGTGTCAGGAAAAGGAGCTGGCCTTTGATGAGTAAGTGGGGGTGGAGATGGGGACGGGAGAAAGTTTGAAAAGAGAGGAAGGACATGATGTACGTAGCTCTTCCTTGTCTGTGACCTGGATCGTTCCCTTTATTGACTCAAGCTGTCCTGGGCTTACATTCACATTCAGAGCGGTGTTTTGACTCATGGGTCTTAGGTCTGCTGAGGGTCTGAGGCTGGCCCTGGTAATGATTGGGGTTCACAGACCTCCTGCCATTATTATTGCCACACCGCACACTGGGGTGATGCCCCAGCTAGAAGCCTGAGAGGAACTGTGCCATCCCTGAGGGGTGACACTTCCAGCCCCCAGTTTAGGAAAGGGGATCCCGTGACTTCTGACACTGCATTGTAGTAACATCAATGCTTGGACACAGGTGGAGTTTGGCTTTGTTGTTTCTGCTGTAGTTTCAGCCACTTTCCCTCTAGCCCTCATTTAGATGGAGTAGCTGGCTTTGTTCCTTTTTTAGGTGACTCTAAAGAACTTGAAGCTTGACGTCTTATTCTTCCCTTAGCTGTCTCCTTCCAGAACCGAGTAATTCTAGCCTCTTTCCCCTCCTTTCGGCCGGGGGACTGATGTATTGCCTCCTCTCCGACAGAAAGTTGTACAAGCGCTATGCCTTCCTGCGCTGTGACGACGAGAAGGAGCAGTTCCTCTATCACCTCCTCTCTTTCAATGCCGTCGATTACTTTTGCTTCACCAATGTCTTCACAACTATCCGTAAGTAGCCCTGTGCTCCCCACTAGCCTTCTCAGTGCCAGTCTTCATGAGCCTGCCTAAGGCTAGCTCACTGTCCCTTTTTTTAAAGAAAGAAGATTGTCACTTGTACTTTCTATTTGCCTTTTGCTTCTGTAGGAGAGAGGTACATTTGCCCTCTGTGGAGGTTGTTTTTTCTCTGAAGCTTCTTACTCTTGTTCTGAACGGGGGAGCTCAGTCTTTTTGGCCATCATGTTGTCACTGTTGTCCTAGGCACCGCCCTGGGGGCCTAAGGCGATGAAGGTGGAGTGGAGGTGGGTGGCATGGTGAAGTTCACTGCCCTCTTTGCACACCTGTAAAGAAATCTCCCTTTTGTTTTGGGCTCAGAGAGTGATTCGGCATCCTAGAAGGTTTCAAACCAGCACACAGGGAAAAAAGACTCTTCCTGAAGTAACAGAACTCCGGGTTGTGGTGGGAGATTTGGGTCCAGCTCTGCTCTGCCCTAACTCATTAGGTTTCTGGGAGCAGAGTTGACTGCTGCTGTGGGCCTGTCTCCCTATTTGCAGCATGAGGAAGGAGGGTTCAGTATGGTCTAAGGAAGGCTTTTGGAGCCTCATCTTTCTTTGGTACCAGGATGCTCTTTTCCTTAGGGGTTAGTCTCTGAATTTGCCCCATGGTTAGCTGTTTGACGGGTGACTCAGCAGCCTCAGCAGCATGGACTCTTGCTTCTATATGACACCCATCCTCCCTCTCTGGGATGAGTGCTGTAGGCTGCAGGAAAAGCAGTACTGGACTGGAACTTAAGAGACTCGGGGGAAACTATTTCCCTTTCAGTGCCTCAGAAAAGGCGTTATAGGACCTCTCTGGAGATTGTTATTAGAGTTCACAAGATGATAGATTAAAAAGTGCTCTGAAAAGCAATTCAGTACAACATGGAGTTGGTGATATTATTTAAGGAACAGATTCACTTAGCCTCTGAGCCTGCAGATGGGCTTGGATCTTTGATGGTTGGGTGGTAACCCTGAGAGGAGAGAGACTGAGGGTAGGATTGGCTAATATTCTAAGCCAGCCAGAGACTAGGTCCTGGGACCTGCTGCTCCTGGCTCTGTTGGGGCTGGTACAGCAGGGGCTGCAAGCATGCCAGCACACCTGGGCAGGCAGGTCAGGGCCCTTTCAGGTATGGGAGGGATTCCTTATGCCCCTTAATGCCTTTGTGGCTTCTCCCAAACAGTGATCCCATACCATATCCTGATTGTACCGAGCAAGAAGCTGGGGGGCTCCATGTTCACCGCCAACCCATGGATCTGCATTTCGGGAGAACTGGGTGAGACACAGATCCTGCAGATTCCCAGGAATGTGTTAGAGATGACCTTTGAGGTATGTGTTATCCAGGTATCACAACCCCAGGCTCTTTTGGGATCTGAGTTTGCAACGGCTGCTTGTGGGAGCTTTCTGCAGGGTTTTATGGTGGTCTTACTCTTATAGTATTAATGTATTAGCACACTTGACCTGTCCTGAGATGATCAGAGGCTGGAGCCAAGGGTTGACCCAAGAACGGGGGAGCCTACCCTGTCTAAGCGGTCTCTGACTCGAAGGCACTTACCCATCTGGACTTGCATAACTCCCTGTCCATGGCATGTGAGAAATCCCCAAGAGTTCTTTCAATTGCTGAGCCCGAGTGTTCACAGAGACCTCTGAATCTCAGACTGCTGTCCCACTTCCAGACCCTTCTGCTTGTAGGCCCTATTCTTCCTTCAGATAGTAGCATCTTCTTTCTCAATCATTTCCCATCATGAGAGTGCTGTATCACCAGCCTTGGTGGTAGGTAGAGCCATGAGCTTATTTCTCTTATTTTCTTGACCTACCCGCCTTCTTTATTTGGCTGTTCTTTCACAGTGCCAGAACTTGGGAAAGCTCACTACAGTACAGATAGGCCATGATAACTCTGGGCTGTATGCCAAATGGCTGGTGGAGTATGTGATGGTCAGGAATGAGATCACAGGACATACCTACAAGTAAGTGTTCCCTCAGCTATGCCCTAAGATAGTGGGGCAAGGTATACCAGGGTTTGGGTTTGATGCCTGGGTATGTGGAGTTCTCAGGGAGACCTTTTCGGTCGTGGTAGACTATTTGGCTCTGCCTCATGCACCTGAAAAGAAATAGAAGGAGGGTTTTCCAAGCTAAGACGTATGATGTTGCTGTGCACAGGTTCCAGGCCACCCATCATTCAGGTGGCTTCCCCGATGATGCACAGTGGGATGGATGAGCAGGGCCTTGAGGGATCCCCAGCCTGGTTTCAGAGCCTGTCTCCAGGGATTGGCTTTTTGATGGCTTTTGCTGAGCAGCAAGGGGAAGGACACTGGAGGGGCTGGCAGCTCTGACAAGCCATTGCTTGACCTTTAGGTTCCCATGTGGTCGGTGGTTGGGGAAGGGCATAGATGATGGGAGCCTGGAGCGGGTCCTGGTTGGGGAATTGCTCACGTCCCAGCCTGAGGTGGATGAGAGGCCGTGCCGGACCCCGCCCCTGCAGCAGTCCCCCAGCGTCATCCGGAGGCTCGTTACCATCTCACCCAACAACAAGCCCAGTAAGTGGGAGGAGGGGCTGGGCCCTCATGCCACCTAGGTGGGGAATGTGGGCAGATGTCTGGGAACCCTGATGTGGGAGTCCAGACCCCAGCCTGTGCAGCTGCCTCAGGAACCACTTCTGCCAAGAAAGCAGCCTCAGGCATTTGTCACCCTCCTCTCATGAATGTGTGTGTGTGTGTGTGTGTGTGTGTGTGTGTGTGTCGGGGTGGGGTGGGGTGGGTGTCACACTCCTTAGACGCCTGGAAGGAGAGGGGAGGGCTCATGCAGCCTGGCCTGTGTCCTCTGTACTATTTATATATGATTCTAGAGAGGAGAGGGGTCAGCCTTCTGGCCTTCTCCGTCCTTTTTCCTGGGCCTCACAGCCAAGTCTTGGCCCTCTTTTGGTTGCCAGAAGTTCCAGGGTAAAATGGAAAATAAACTTTACCAGACTCTCTTAGAGATGGAACTCTGAGGTATTAGCTTTTGCTTTTCCTCCAAGATTTTAGCAAGGGCTACCTCAACAAAGTTGGATGGGCAAGAGCCACTCTTCCTTGGGTCCAGGCTGTCCTGCCTCTCCCATGAGCCCTTCCTGTGTCCTCAGTCTTGTGGTCAGTCAGCTAAGCATTGTTAGCTTCTGAGATTGGTTAGGGTTGTTTGCTTGATTTTTATCAGAGCTGAACACCGGGCAGATCCAGGAGTCCATTGGGGAGGCAGTCAATGGCATCGTGAAGCACTTCCATAAGCCCGAGAAAGAGGTGAGCCTTCCTGCCCTCCAACCCAGTGCTTTATATTGAGTAAGAGAGAATAATCTTTTTCTAGGCCCATGTAGTGTGGACAACCCAGAGTCTAGAGTGTGTGCTTCAGTTTGACATTGAACAGATTCCTTCCTCAGGGGCCTCTGCCTTGGGTTACCCTGTTTTCCTTACACACTAATGACCCAGCAGAGTCCCAGGGCCTCTAATGAACAGTGTATATTCCTGTCGTCTTCTGGATTTGACTGGGTCTCCCTGAGCAATGGTCACTCTGGCTTTGTCCCTCTTGGGGGGACCCAGATCCATCCTTTCTTGTGCAGCTGTGCCCTGGGAGCTGCTCTGTGCCACTCACGTGCCAGGTGCTGGGGAGATAGACAAGGTCCCAGCCAGGCTCTTGCTGCCCCCCAGCTGTGGACTGTGGGTTTGGGGAAGCAGGGGCGGGAAGGCAGCTTGGCTGAGGCCAGCCTGGCGTTCTCTTATTTTTTTACATAGCGAGGCAGTCTGACGCTGTTGCTCTGTGGAGAATGTGGCCTTGTCTCAGCCCTGGAACAGGCTTTCCAGCATGGATTTAAATCCCCCCGGCTCTTCAAAAATGTCTTCATTTGGGATTTCCTGGGTGAGTTGAGCCAGGGTGTGAGGGTGGGAAAAGCATGCAGGGACATGGGGACTCATCAGCACAATGTGGGTGCTGACCACTGGGGTCTGAGGTCCAGAAGCCAAACCAGCTGACGCTCAAATTAGATCTGTTTTTATTTGCTCTGGCTTTTCTTGACGGCTTAGAAACAAGTCCTCACACTTTTTCCTTGTAGATCCAAAAGGCCAGTTGATAGTATTTGGAGTCCAAGCCCTGTGATATACCCACTTAGAGAATTTTCGTTGAAGAACCTTTTACCTCAAGAGTGTTTTTCTTTCTTCTTCTTTTTTTAATCTTCAGACTAGGGAAAGGACCATCTTTATATCAAGGACCACATACAGAAATTTAAAACATGAGAATAGGGACCTTATATTTTGAAACGTGACCAGTGATGTCAGAACATTCCTGTTACATTAAGTTACCTGCATCAACATGGAGAGACCCATGGCTAGTGGCCTGCAGGACAGTTAGGGATAGGTTGGTTTTGAGAGCCTTTGTCACTGGCAAGCTTTTCTACTCTTCACAGAAAAAGCACAAACCTATTATGAGACTTTGGAGCAGAATGAACTTGTCCCTGAGGAAAACTGGCATACAAGGGCCCGGAACTTCTGCCGATTTGTCACTGCAATCAATAATACTCCCCGGAACATAGGCAAGGACGGCAAGTTTCAGATGCTGGTGTGCTTGGGAGCCAGGTACTGCAGCCTCATGGCCCGGAGTGCACAGCACCCAGCCTTGGAGGTGGTGCTGGGGCCTAGCATGGGGCAGGGGGTGGGAGTGGCTAATGACCAGATGCCCCTGGGCAGGTGAGGCCTTGGAGGCCCTTAATTTCCATGTACGAAGCATATGTGTGGGGATATGGAGGGGTGGGGATGAGAGTGTGTGGGGGCCCATTTTGATGGGAAGGAATAAAACCATTCCACTGGTGAAATTTGAAGCAGAGTCTTATCAAGTCATTCCTTCCAACAACCATTCGAATGCGCCAGGCATTATGGAAGGCAGGGGGAATGAGCCGAATAAAACATGGTCCCTACCATTTAAAAGTTTACGTGTCCTGGTTAAATACAGTATAAAGCAGGGGCGCCTGGGTGGCTCAGTCGTTAAGCGTCTGCCTTCAGCTCAGGTCATGATTCCCGGGTCCTGGGATCGAGCCCCACATCAGGCTCCCTGCTCCGCGGGAAGCCTGCTTCTCCCTCTCCCGCTCCCCCTGCTTGTGTTCCCTCTCTTGCTGTGTCTCTCTCTGTCAAATAAATAAATAAAATCCTTAAAAAAAAAAAAAATACATACATACATACATACAGTATAAAGCAGAAGGTTGTGAGAGTCCCAAAAGGAAGCATGCATTCATAAATTATGCTGAAGCTGTAGAGGAGAAAGATCAGAGAAGGGAGGAGGTGGTATTTGAGGTGAGCCTTAATGGAAGGATAGAAGTGGGGTTGGAGTTTGAAGCAGACAGAACTAGCAGAGAAGTCCCAAAGGAAGCAAAGGATGTGGGGTTAGGAAATAACAGAAGGAAGGGCAGTCGTAGGAAACAGTTGAAAGGAGGATAGGGGCCTCGGGGAGCTGGGGCAGAGAATCCTTCCATATTAGGACAGAGTTGTTTAATCAGGGGACTGAAATGATATGAATTTGATACCATGGATGATATACATCAGAGTGGGCAAGATTGTTAGGGGCTGTCCCGTGGGTCAGGTGAGAGTGTGAAGGCCAAATAAACTTAAAGCAGTAGTTCATTTGGGCCAAGGAAGGGAGGAAGTTGGCAGAGTAGTTAAAAACAGACTCTGGAACCAGATTGACTAGGTTCATATTCTCAGATCAGCCACTTACTAGCCATCTGAACTTGGACAAGCTACTTAATCTCTGCTCTGGGACAGACTGGCTGTTGAGACGGAAGAGGTGGTGCTGACTGGACCTGGTGTCTGCTTGGTGGTGGGCTTGTCTAGGGAGGCAGGAGGAGGCAGGGGAGGAGGTGTGGACCTGGTGGCAGGTAACTGGGTCACTTTGGGTCAGGTTGGGTTGGTGTCCCTGGGGCTGAGTAGTCCCTGGTAGGAGCCGTTTAAAGCCATGTAAGGTGTCTTTGCCAAGCACCATGATGGGAGGGAGAGGGGGCTGGGGGAAGCTGTCCACTTCTCCAGCCGCAGACTTTGTTCAAGAAGTGATGGAGCAAGCTCCCCCCTTGACCTTGTACTAACTGTCTCCCTTCCCCTTCCCTTCCGATGCATCCGGACTGACCCTTCCCTGCCAGAGATCACCTCCTGCACCACTGGATTGCCCTGCTGGCTGATTGCCCCATCACCGCACACATGTATGAGGATGTGGCGCTGATCAAAGACCACACGCTTGTCAATTCCTTGATCCGCGTGCTGCAGACACTGCAGGAATTCAACATCACGCTGGAGACGTCCCTCGTCAAGGGCATCGACATTTGACCTCCCGGCACCAGCCAACAGCAGGACCGAGAGACTCGCCCTGCAGCTCCGACCCTTCTTCCCAAGGGATTTAAGCAAGTTGTGCAGGAGACAGAGAGATGTACACTCACTGTAAAAAGAAAAGTAGAGGATTTTTGGAATAAATAATCTATTTTAGAGTTTATTTGCTGATTTGCTTTTTACACACTTTCATGTGAAAGAGTGCTAGGGAGAGGGAGACGAGGTTGGTGCCGCTTATTTTGAAGCTGGCGCCCTCCCTCGCCACGGCCGCGTGCTGGGAGCCTGCGGCCTCCCCGGACTGAGCCTGCGGCGCGCAGGGGCGGGCAGTTCTGCTGCCTCACCCCCGCCTGGGCATGAGGCCATCCCACGTTGTTTTTAAACTAATGTTTTCTATATTAACATTGTTCTGGATATTTGGCTTTCACGGGCCACACACAGGTGTGCTGAGCAGGAAGCCCCAAGCTCCAATCAAAGGGATTTTTAGTAGTGCCTCTGCAAGCACTGATGAGTCAGTCCCACATCTTTTCTTTTTCTGTCAGTATTATTTGGAACGGAGACATGCCAGGATGCACCATCGTGCAGAAGATCACATTTCCTCTTGGCACACAGCTGCACAGAAGTAAACATAAGCATGTTTTAACAGGTTTTCTTTTTTTTTTCCTCTTATTTATTTAACCCTCCATTGTGTGTTTTAAATCTTTTTTTCTTTTTTCTTTTTTTTAAGAAAGGAAGAAGCTTGTCACAGTCTAACTGGCTATGTTATTATTGTTAAATTTATGTTGTTTTGCAACCTAGAAACCAGCTACAGTATGGCCCACTTAATAAAACACCTGAAACAAAACTGCATGGATCCCTGACTTTTATGGGGGTTTGTGAGCAGTGGGTGGCAGGGGTGCCGTTTGGTCCATGTGAGTGTGAGAAGCTGTAGCATTGCCTTGGCTCCTTCCTCAACTGCCCAGGGTGCCCCTCCCCCCAGGGCCTGGCGTCTCCTGGGTCCTTCCTGCTGCAGCACCAGGAGCTTTCATAGTTCATAACTCAAATGGCGCTTTGAGAAGGATGCACATAAGTGTTATTTTCCCACTCCACAGAAGAGGAGGCTGAGGCACAGAGGGAAAGGGACCTGGCCAAGGTTGCAAAGGTTGTCAGTTGACAGACAAGATGGGGTATTTCTTGAAGGGTAAGGAAGACCAGGTGTGGGAACATAGGGTACATGAGATGCTATCTTCCTTCAGGATAAAAAAACTTTCTTGAGAGAAGCATTTGTTTTTCCCAAGATGGTATATAGTAGAGCTTTATGAGGGTCTGGGAACCAGCTTGCTTCAGTTTTATTCTTCAACCAAGCTACTTTTGCAGGAAGTTCCAGAAGTGTGGCTTGGTCAGATAGAGGACCTCAAACCAATTAATGTTCTCTTTTATGCTTCCCTGATTTTGCCTGTATGTTCTCCCTGCCTGGATGGAATGCCTCCCCTGGTGCCTACTTCCTGTTCATTGTTCAAGGTCACTTTAGGAGTCACCCACTATGAAGCCTTCCCTAATCCTCTGTGGGCACATTTAATCATTCTGTCACTGTGCTCCTGTAGTTGCTTAGATGCTCGTACCTCCTCTCTGGGTTGTTGCTTTCATGTGGGGCCCACTCCCTAGGCTCTGAGCCCCTGGAGGGTCCGCAGAGGGTCTCTCACTCATCTCCATCCCTGGTGACTGGCTGGCGGTGAGTGCCCAGGTAAGGCTTTTTGAAGAGGCGAAAGGAGTGGGAGGCTTTGAGGACAGCTGCAGTGCCATATCCTGCCAGCAGGGAGCGTGAGTGGGCCACGGGAGTCTGCAGGTTTTTGGAAGCTGGGGAGGTAGGTGGTAAGGGCGAAGGGAGATTCCTGGCTGGGCAAGAAGGGCAGCATAGAACTCGCTGCATGTATGTCTGTTGTGGGCCTAGGCCAGAGATGACCTTAAGCCAGGTCCTTTACACATACACTTCTCCCTTTTCCTCATACCTCTGCAACGCAAATGTAGATTATCACTGGTTTATAGGTGAGGAAATTGAATGACAGAGAAGTTTAGTCACTTGCCCAAGGCCACACATCCGATAAGTAGTTTGCATGGAGAACTGTCTCACTCCAAGCTTGTGGCTTTTCCACCGACAGCTACTACTTTGCTGATTCAGGTCTCTGCTCAGATGTCCTCAGAGAGACCCACCCTGACCACTCTAAAACACTAACAAGTCCCATCAGTCACTTTTATCCCCTTATTCTACTTTATTTTCCTTCCTAACACCTGCAACCGTTGTACTAATTATTCGCTGATTCTAAATCTTGGATTTATGAGGGAAGGACACAGTCCATTCACAAAGTAGCAACTGGCTACTTCCCCAGTAACTATCTGTGGAATAAATGAATTCATTGGCAGTGGTTAAGATGACAGGCTATGGGCCCAAAAGTCCTTCCGTTAAATCCTTGCACTGCTAATGTGACCCAGAGCAAGCTACTGAATTCCTGAACCTCCATTTACTCACATCTTAAGATGGGAATGCTAGTAGTACCTGCATTAAAGGGTGCTTGTGATTGCGACCTGACTACGCATACGTCTGGAACAGGGTCAGGTGTGCAGTAAGTGCTAGATGAATCTTGGTGGTTGTTACTGCCCTGCTGTATCAAGCCCTGGCTCCTGACTGAGACCCAGACCCCTGGTCCTCAAGGAACTCAGAGGCAAGTGCTGCTGTGGGGGAGTATGACACCAGGGAAGGTAGTGACCATAACGAGGTGTGCTTAGGGCGGTAGGGGATTGTCAGAGGGAGTGGGTGTCACAGGTAGCAAGAACAGCGTGAGCAAAGGCGTGCAGATGTGAAGGAGCCAGCCAGATTGTGACGCTCAGGGAAGTCTAGTGCCAGAGTCAAGTCTGAGACGGGGAGGGGAGCAGATTTGTGGGCTCCTTGGCGGTGAACTTTGCCGGTGCTCGGTAGATGTGGACTGAAGGAAAGACCACATGCTGCCGGCACCACGTCACCAGAGCCGTGTCACCTGGGTGTGGCATTCTTAGTGCACACTTCCACCTGTGAAGACGAGTCCTGCTGCTTTGGGCCCTCCTGGGACGTGAGACATGGAAACCTGTGGTCAGAGCACAACTGCCCGGCTGAGGCGTGGCAACGGTGTGTCTCGAGTGCAGTGTGTGGCCTGAAAATCGCAGACAACACACAACCGACTCACCCCATGGCGGGGCCTTATGTCTCAGGGAATAAGGGGAGGAGTCTCTTTTAGGTAACCTAGCAGTGCTTCTCCTTTATCTTCTTCCAGCTTTTAGTGCTGCTTACTGGAGCCAGTGCTCATGGCAGTTAGAGCTAAATGACCCTTTCTATATGTGGTCTTGTACCTACAGAACTTGTACAACTGACCAGTCGGTCATGGCTCTGTGTGGTGGGTGTTATGTGCTTAGTTATGTGCTTTAGTGGAGGGTGCTGGCAGCCTCAGTCAGCCGAAGGAGTGCAGGAGCAACACCCTTTCCAGGAGACGTTGCTGAGAAGGTGAGTGTCAGTCATGTTTTAGAAATCGAGGCTCTCTTGGGACCATCTATCTCTCTGCTCCTTCTCACAGCTGATTCTGCTGTGAATGCCTCACTTTCTACTGTGTTTTGTTTTATAATCTGCAAATCCTTTTTGGAAGGATGTGTGATTTAGGAGAACAGGCGTGTTTAGTAGCTCAGTATTTCAAGGACGCTTGAGTCAACTGCCTCTCCAGCAGCCCTGGGTAGATCAAGTGCATTCAGTTCAAGTGCTGCTTGCTTTGGCTTTTGCACCTGCTCTAATTCAGGGCTTCTCAGACTCTGAGATTTCAGGGACTGATAAATAAACAAGCATGCAACTGAACTCAGTGAATTATTACAGAGTGAGCAGCCGCCTCCTTCCTTCCAACTTTGTGACCTTTATATTAACCACTTCCTTGAGTTTCTTTATTGTTTTATCACCCAAGTGTACATCCCTACACACTATAGAAATCAAATTGGTTTCCTTTTTAACTTGATACATCTATTAAGTCTCTTTTCATCTAAAGGGCTCCCTCTACTCCTTTCTTTTCCTTACAGTTTGTCTCTTGAAGAACCTGGGCTGTATGATCTGTGGTTTCCCACAGCCTGGGTTTTGCTAATTTCATGCTGGTGGTGCAGTTCAGTGTGCTCCTTTATCCTTTGCATTCCCTGTAAATCAGCAACTGTATTCCCTGTAAAACAGCAAAAAATTCAGGGACCTGATTTGCCTCCGGATTGATCCCTTTGAGGAGACTCTAGGTTGTGGTGTACTCATTTATCAGGAGGCACATCATGTCTGGTGTTCACTTTTTTTGGTGTTAGCAGCTATCATCCTGTAAGTAGTTCACAGGGGTGGGGGGGGGGGTTGCAACATGGGGATATTCTAATCTATCATTTTGTTTCATTTATTAGGTGGAATAATTTTATAAGGAGATGCTGCCCTTCGTGTATTTGATTTCTCAGTAGAGTTTATAGGAAAGGCAGGGTAAGTGCTTAATTCTTTACTTCTGTTAACTTTTAAGATAATGTACTGACTGGTTCCTGGTTATTCTCAGAAGGTGGCTATCTTTTAAAAACATTGTAATGAACTCATGGACTTAACGTGTATTTGATGAGTTTCATTCCATTGCAGTTATTATCTTTATTGTCCCATCTTGGCAGTTGGAAGCCTCTTCAGATTGCTTCCCGAGTTGTTTAACATGAACTTGGTAGTTGCTTTGTGGAATTTCAAGATGTCCCAGGCTCATCTTTTACATTTTCTGTCTCAGGCTTGGAATCAGCTATTTGTATAAGAATCCCTGGGTTCTGCATATGTTTTACCCATTCCCGCCTCCTCCTGTTGTTCAGGCTCAACTATCTCTGCCAAGAGTGACTCTTGTCTGCTGGTCCTCAGACATAGGAAGTCCAGAATACGCGGGTGGCAGGTGCTGCTTGTGGCTCAGTGCACTAGGACCTACAGAATGTAGCCCTGGGAACTAGCACAGTGTCCCTCAGTGGGTGCTTGGAAGTAATGATAAGTGTGGCCGCTCCTCCTTCTGCCTCTTGGTTCCTAGACCCATGTGTTCTTCCTTAGGGACGTAGCCCCACATAAAAGTCTCTGATGTAATGCAAATCCTAGATCCTGAAGGATGGCACCCACCTCTTACAGATTCCTGCCTCAGACTATTGAAGCCACTGGTTCAGTTGTGCCGTCAGTGGGCCATTCCAGTGCTCTTTGAGGTTGGTAGCTTCTGGACGGTGTAGCGCATATATGACCACTATAAATATAGATGACTTAGTGTTATGGACTCACTCCCTAACTTCACTGTGAAGTGGGTGTGCTGGTCGGATGCTATGCTGGATGGAATTCCATAGCGGAGGATTAGGTACTCTCTGAACATCTGGATATTGGTGCTGGCTGAGGTTCTGTGGGAAGAAAAAGCAAACCTATTCCCAGAATAGATCTCTATCCCTGTGAGGATGAACTGCTGGTCCAGCCAGGATGGAAGGGGCCTGATGGAGTTGATTTGCCGCCAAGTGGCTGGTTGGGCTCCTCAAGGAACAGTGCTGTATCTGGGCTGAGCATTGGTCTCTTGCTGGCAGATTGGACATTCCGAGGCAGCAGTGGCTAGATGAGTTTTGGTATATGGGGGTCTGTGCTGTTGGGCCTGTGTTTAGCCTCCATCTCTACCACTGTGACCAACTCCATGCATATGCCTATTGTGTGAGTGACAAAGTGGCTGAGTCATTTAATCGACTTAGTTTTCAATTCCTTTCCATGGGGGATGCTCTCTGGTGTGTACTAATGTGTGATACAAAAATCTTCATACTTTGTGCCTACTCCCAAAAGTCCAGCCACATGCCTATACCCCAGACCTTGTCTCCAATCTTCCAGACCTTTTTCTTCCAGTCCCCTGACTAGCCAGCTGGACCACTGGCCACTGCTCAGGAATGTAGTGTCCTGTATATAGCTCTCCTTCCATAACCATTTGCAGCTCTGCTCATCGGGAAGATTTCCCTTTGCTTCCCACTGTCTTTCAAGGCAGTCCCTGAATGTGACTGTCCTGCAGCCGCTGTCCATTTCTGTCTTCCACCCGCATACCAGGCTGACCCATCAACAAACCAAGCTTGGTCACCGTTTCCATTTCACAGTGAACTACTGATGCCTGCACCTGACTTTATGGTTCGGCAGAACGCAGTTCATAATGGGAAGGTCTTGATGTATTGTCCCTTAGTGCTCATGCTCAAGCAATTTCATCTAAACCAGGGCCCAGTCATGCGCCAGGAGCTGTTTCTCAAAAGGTATATAAATCTCTGTTGCACATGGCATGGTTTTGCTCCAGAATCCCAGGGGCCTGCTTTGTGATGCTTTTTAATGATTGGAGCTGGATGAGGTACATGAAAGCTCATTAATTTTTCCTTTTTTTTAAAGATTTTATTTATTTATTTATTTGTCAGAGAGAGAGAGAGACAGCAGAAGCAGGGGGAGTGGCAGGCAGAGAGAGAAGCAGGCTCCTTGCTGAGCAGGGAGCTGGATGTGGGACTCAATTGCAGGGATCATGACCTGAGCCGAAGGCAGACGCTTAACTGTCTGAGCCACCCAGGCATCTCTAATTTTTCATATTAAAAAGATTTAGGGGTGCCTGGGTGGCTCAGTTGGTTGGGTGACCAACTCTTGATTTCCATTCAGTTCACGGTTGTGAAATGGAGCCTCACGTTGGGCTCCGTGCTCAGCATGGAGTCTGCTTGGGATTCTCTTTTTCTCCCTCTCCTGCCTCTCCCCCAGCTCACGCTCTCTCTCTCAAAATAAATAAGTAAAATATTTTAAAAAATACTTAAAAAATATATATGGTTCTTGCCTTTATGGAGTTTGCAGTCTAATGAAGAGATAGATACTGATTTTTTAAAAATCACTCAAATGTTCAGTTGCAACTGTGATAAGTTCTGTGAAGACGCCCAATGCTATGAGAACCTAGGGGATTTGGCTTATTCAGTGAGGTCAGGAGGACTTCCCTGAGGTTGAAGGTTGAAGTTGACTGGGCAGATGAGGAGGAAGGGAAGAGTGTTTATGTAGAGGGAGCAATGTTATGCCAAGTGTCTGTGCTGGGAAGGAGCAGAGAGTACGCAAACCCAAAGGCTGGTTTGCACAGCTGGAGCAGAGGATGGTGGGGCGTGTGGTGGGGATGAAGCCAAGCAAGAGCAGGAGGCCAGCTGTGCAGGGCCATGGAAATCACCTGAGGGAGTTTTATCTTTACTATTGGAGCCCTGAGAATTCATGCAAGGGTTTCCTGAAGGTGGGTGGAGGTGACATGTTCAGATTTTAATTTTGAGGAAGGGATGTGAGCATCCCAACTAGTGGCCAAAGGGGAGATGAGAGCAGCTTGGACTAGGAGTGGTGGAGTTAAAGGGAAGGGGTTCTAGGTTCTAGAGTTGCTTCAGAGGCAAGACTGACAGGACCTGGTGATGGATTGGGTATGGGCTGAGAAAAAAGAGTTGTCAAGGGTATCTCCTAGGCCTTAGGGTTGCGTAGTCTACACTAAAGTTCAGTATGCAGACATGTGCTTATAGCCAAGTTAAAATGTGGGATGGTGTGTATATCTGTGCTTAGGGGCTCACTCCCCTGTGGGACACCCTCTAGCTGTTTTGAACTTCCTTTACTCATACTGATTCTGAGGGAGGTGGGGCTGGTTGAGCACATGAGAATCCTTGGAACTTGAGGTTCCTTCCTGCCTTTCCCTCACCCTGTTGTTTCTTCCCGGGTGAGGCGGGCCCTGAACATTTCTGCTTTGGCCCTCAGGCTGGGGTTGCAGTGATCTCAACTTCCGAAAGAGGCTTATTATCGGGTCTGACCTTTTAACTCGAGCTGCACAGGCTGGGCAGCTGCAGCAATCTTGGAACTGCAGGATTAATTGCTGAGAGCCTAGTTTCAATTGCTTGATTGCTGACCCCAGAGCTGGGCCAAGAGCATCCCTGGACCAAACTGTGTTACTTTTCTTTCATCTTGGTTCAACTCTTGGTTCCTGATCTCCTGCTCCATCTTTAGTAAGTTCTGGCTTTGGGGCCAGATAATACCTTCCCTACCTCTGTGGGCAGTCATGGGCCAGACAACTCTTCGAATCTTTATGTTGCACTTTCCAAAATGTTGCTGTTCCCACTGATGTTTCAACTGAGAACCAAAAACATTGAACACGTTAGGGACAGGCCTTCTAATAAAGAAACATTTAACCAAGATCCTGTAAGACTTTGTAAAAGCTTCCTGCTCTTAGGTTTGTGCCTCTTTATTTCAGTTTTGGGGACTGGAGGAAACTCTGGTGAGAGGTGGAATTGGGTGACCTCAGCCCACCAAGGTAGCACACCTGTTGTGCAGTTTGCTAAGCATACCCCTGTAGCATGATGAGACAACATGGATTTATACAACTTTGTAGCAAAAAGTAATCATAATGTTGAATTACAATTGGTGCTTGGTTTTTTTTTTTTTTTTTTGCAACATATTTCAATTTACTGAATTCACAAAGGTGATTCTCTTGGGTAGTTCTTTATTTAGAATAAGGTTGCTAAATCCCCAATGCAGGCTTTAATCTGGGGAGCTGAAGCAGCTAGGTTTCAGTCTTAGACTACTGTGGGTCCCACAAACTCAAGTGGGGTACCTTCCTGTTCTCAGTTCTCATATGTAAAATGAGCACACTAGCTTCACATTACTGATGTGTACTGAAGATTGAAGGACCTAGCAAATAAATGATTTTCAAAAATAAATCAGTAGCAATTAGTCAAGAAGACTAAATAAAATGTATCCAAATTGAAAAGGAAGAAGTAAAACTATCTGCAGATGACATGATCTTGTATTTAGAAAATCCTAAGGAGTCTATTAAAAACTATTAGAACTAATAAATGAAGTTAGTAAGGCTTCAGTATACAGGATCAATATACAAAAATAAATTGTATTTCCATAAAGGAGCAATAAACAAACTGATAATTAAGAAAACAATTTTATTTACAATAATATAAAAAAGAATAAAATACTTAGGAATCTTCAACAAAAGAAGTATAAAGCACATCCTCTGAAAACTACCAAACATCACCAAAGGAAATTAATGGAGACTTAAATAAATAGAATGACATCCATGTGCATGGATCAGAAGACTTAATATTGGTAAGATGGCAGTACTCCCTAGATTGACCTTCAGTTCACTGTAATTTCTATCACTACTCTATCTGACTTTGCAGAAATTGATAAGCTGATTCTAAAATTGATACGGAAATTCAAGGGATCCAGAATAGCCAAAACGAGCTTGAAAAAGAAGAACAAAGTTGGAGAACTCACACTTCCCAATTTCAAAACTTACACAGAGCTACAGTAATCAAGACAGTGTGGTACTGACATAAGGACAGACATACAGATCAGTGGAATAGAACCGAGTCCAGAAATAAATCCTCACATTTCAGTCAACTGATTTTTGACAAGAGTGCCAAGATGATTCAATGGGGGAAAGAATAGTCTTTTTCAACAAATGGTGATGGAACAACTGGGTATCAACATGCAAAGGAATAACGTTGGACTCCTACTTTGCATCACACACAAAAATTAACTCAAATTGGGTTTCAGGGCAGGGAATGTATAGTTTCTTAGCTGGCCTGTTTCGTCTCTGCAAAGTTTTTTAAATTTTATTTTAGAGAGAGCACAAGTGGGAGGGGCAGAGGAAGAGGGAGAGAGAATCTCAAGCAGACTTCATGCTGAGTGTGGAGCCCAATGTGGGGCTCGATCCCAGGACCCTGAGATCATGACCTGAGCTGAAACCAAGAGCTGGACTCTTAACTGATTGCACCACCCAGGCGCCCGCCCCCCCACCCCGCCAGCATGTCTGCATAGTTTTACTCAAGTAGGCATCGAGCACAAGTTCCATGCTGGCAGCTGTGCTATGATGAGATCAGAGATAAATCATATCAGGCCCTCCCCTGGACAGACTCCCACATATGACCATATGATGTCATGGTCAAGGATAGAGTCCATGGACATAGTGACAATAACAATAATGATGATGTGATGATCACAAGCATTACGGAGTACTAACTCTGAAACAAGCACCGTGCCAACTACTTTATAAATATTACTCATTTGATTCTTACAAATATTATTACCCCCCATTTCACAGATGAGGAAACTGGGGCACGGGGGAGGTGAACTAACTTGCCCACAGCTGATAAGTAGCAGAGCTGGTGAGAGGACTTTCAGGGAAGGCTTCCAGGGGCTGGGTCAACCCCTGAGCCAGGCCTGGGCAGATGATGCCGATCGAGAGGAAAGGGGAAGGCATCGTGGTCCCCTGGGGCAAGGTCTCAGCTTGTTTGCACTGGCCACAGGTCTCCTTGGAGTTCTGTTGCTGACCTGCCCACACTGGGCTCAGCAGTTCTGTGCAACTCTGGACCTGCCTTGGCCTTCACATCCCACACTGCCTTAAGGAGCATCTCCTCAGCCTGGCATGGAGCAGGAACTTGTGGGTAGATGCTGTAGGCAAGGCACTCGACATTTGCACTTATTCATGGGCCGAACTCCTGACTTCCATGGTGTCTCTCTTCCTGAAAATAATTTAATTACAAAACAATAATAGATGGTCATTATTACACATGTAGTGGGAAGACAAACAGAAAAACTGTCTCTGGTTGCTTGTTCAGTTTGGATGAAATGACTCTTAAAAGGGTTCTTGATCATCTTTTGCATATGAAAGGTCAAGATTTTTCTGCTGGGAAAAGCAGGTTTCTTGAGGGAGGTCTCATCCTCTGTATGAGGGAACAAAGGACTTGAAGGATTTGGTCGTTTCGTAGCAGGTGAGGACCTAGAAAGGGGCCCAGCCACTTGGTGAAAGACAGGGATGGGAGAAGAATGTCCAGTGAGAATCCCCCAGAAGCAGGGTCAGCCAGAACATGTAGGAACAGGGATCCTCCTGCTGATTTTAAGTGGTCTCGTGTGCCGTGTAGAACTCTAGCCCCCTCGGCAGTGCCTCACGCTAAGATAGTTTTTGGGGAAATCAAGGAAAAGGGACAGTGTTCCATATTTGTGTTTATTAGGGACAGAGAAGGGACAGCTGCAGAAAGCGGGATGCCAGGGAAACAGAGTGGCAGGAAGAGGAAATCGTAGTAAACATGAGAACTAGGCACCTGGACATTTGCATCAATGTTGGGGGAGGGCATTGGAATTTGCTTATATATACTTGTTTACATGTTAGTATATTTGCTGTATACTTTTCCTCAGTATATAGGATGAAGATTTCAGCCATTTTTATTTAAATGTTAAAGGGTGATCCTGTGAGGCTAGAAGACGTAAGGATACAAAGATGGCAGATATCTATGCATGTCATTTTGAAGTCTGCTTTTACCATTTAACATCCTTCCGTTTCAATAAATATTCATCTTGGCATCATTTCTAGGGATTGTGTAGTATCTGTATGGAGATACCAAACCTGATCACACAGCCAAGTCTGAATATTTTGACTTTAGCTACGTGTGGGTTTTGTGGGGTTTTTTTTGCATCTATTTGTTTTATTTTATTTAAAACATTTTTAAAATTCAAGCATAATTAACATACAGTGTTATATTATTTTCAGGTGTACAATATAATAATTGAACATTTCTGTACATTATTCAGTGTTCATCACAATAAGTATACTCTTAATCCCCTTTATTTCACTCCCCACCCACCTCTGGCATCCACCAGTTTGTTCTCTATAGATTTAAGAGTCTGGTTTTTTTTGTTTTTCCCCTTTTTTCTTTGTTTCTTAAATTTCACGTATGCGTGAAATCATACAGTACTTGTCTTTCTCTGACTGACTGATTTCACTTAGCATGATATCCTCTAGATCTGTCTATGTGGTTGCAAATGGCAAGATTTCATTCTTTTTATGACTGAGTCATATTCCATTGTATACATACACCACTTCTTTATCCATTCATCTGTGGATGGACACTTGGTTTACTTCCATATCTTGGCTATAGTAAATAAAGCTATAATAATCATAGGGGTACATACATCTTTTAAATTAGTGTTTTCATTTTCTTTGGGTAAATACCCAGTAGTAGAATTATGGATCATATGGTAATTGTGTTTTTAACTTTTTGAGGCGCCTCCATACTGTTTTCCACAGTGGCTGCACAGCTTGCATTCCCAACAACGGTACACAAGGTTCCTTTTCGTCCACAATTTTAGCTGTGTTTTTATAATAGTTAGATATGCTCATAGTTTGAAGAGCCAACTAATTCTGTAAAATTTGCTATGAAAAATAGCAGTCAGTCCCTTACCCACTCTTCCTCTTTGCCTGGGAGCAAATGTAACCACTTTCATCTCCTTTTTAGCTAATTATTTCGGTATTTACCCCTGTGGCTCTAAATAACTGCCTACAATTGCTACTTGCTGATTTTTCATCTTAGGTATTTTCTTTTTAAGTGGGCTCCACGCTGGGCGTGGGCTTGAACTCATGACCCTGAGATCAAGACCTGAGCTGAGATCAAGAGTTGGACACTCACCTGACTGAGCCACCCAGGCACCCTTCATCTTAGATGTTATTTCTTGATATGTTGCTATGATTTCTTGCTACAGAAATTGAGGATTTCTCTCTTTCCTCCTATTCTCCCAGGACACATACACATCTCCCCATTCTCCTATCCTCTTGATAAAATGATATGGTAGTTTGGGGCGCCTGGGTGGCTCAGTCGTTAAGCGTCTGCCTTCAGCTCAGGTCATGATCCCAGGGTCCTGGGATCGAGCCCCACATCGGGCTCCCTGCTCGGCGGGAAGCCTGCTTCTCTCTCTCCCACCCCCTCTGCTTGTGTTCCCTCTCTCGCTGTGTCTCTGTCAAATAAATAAATAAAATCTTTAAAAAAAATGATATGGTAGTTTTAGTTAAATCAATATATAGAATTGTTGTTATTATGGCTATGTAAATGTTATTTTTTTTTTTAAATTTAAATTTGAGTTAACATATAGTGTAGTATTGGTTTCAGGAGTAGATTTTAGTGATTCATCACTTACATATAACACCCAGTGCTCATCACAAGTGCCCTCCTTAATGCCCATCACCCATTTGCCCATCCCCCCACCTACCTCCGGCAACCCTCAGTTTGTTCTCTATAGTTAAAAGGGTCACTTATGGTTTGCCTCCCTCTGTTTTTATCTTATTTTATTCTTCCTTCCCTTTCCCTATGTTCATCTGTTTTGTTTCTTAAATTCCACAAATGAGTAAAATCATATATCTATCTTTCTCTGACTGATTTATTTCACTTAGCATAATACACTCCAGTTCCATCCACATTGTTGCAAATGGCAAGATTTCATTCTTTTTGATGGCTGAGTAGTATTCCATTGTGTATATATACACCACATCTTCTTTATCCATTCATCAGTTGGTGGATATCTGGGCTCTTTCCATAAATTGGCTATTGTGGATAGTGCTGTTATAAACATTGGGGTGTGTGTGTGCCCCTTCGAATTAGCATTTTTGTATCCTTTGGATAAATACCCAATAGTGCTATTGCTGGGTTGTAGGGTAGTTCTATTTTTAACATTTTGAAGAACCTCCATACTGTTTTCCACAGTGGCTGCACCAGTTTGCATTCCCACCAACAGTATAAGAGGGTTTCCCTTTCTCTGCATCCTCACCAACAACTCTGTTGTTTCCCGAGTTGTTACTTTTAGCCATTCTGACTGGTGGGAGGTGGTCAAATGCTGAGTGATGTTGAGCATTTTTTCATGTGTCTGTTAGTCATTTGTATGTCTTCTTTGGAGAACTGTCTGTTCATGTCTTCTGCCCATTTCTTAATGATTATTTGGTTTTTGACTTTGAGTTTGGAAAGTTCTTTATGGATTTTTGATACTAGTCCTTTATCTGATGTCATTTGCAAATATTTTCTCCCATTCCATAGGTTGCCTTTTAGTTTTGTTGATTGTTTCCTTTGCTGTGCAGAAGCTTTTTTATCTTGATGAAGTCCCAATAGTTCTATTTTTGCTTTTGTTTCCTTTGCCTGTGGTGACATGTTCAGTAAGAAGTTGCTGTGGCCAAGGTCATAAAGGTTGCGGCTTGTTTTCTCTTCTAGGATTTTGATGCTTTCCTGTCTCAAAGTTAGGTCTTTGATCCATTTTGAGTCTATTTTTGTGTATGGTGTAAGAAAATGGTCCAGTTTCATTCTTCTGCATGTTGCTGTCCAGTTTTCCCAACACCATTTGTTGAAGAGACTGTCTTTTTTCCATTGGACATTCTTTCCTGCTTTGTCAAAGAGTAGTTGACCATAGTGTTGAGGGTCCATTTCTGGGTTTTCTGTTCTGTTCCATTGATCTCTGTGTCTATTTTTGTGCCAGTACCATACTATCTTAATGATTACAGCTTTGTAATACAGCTTGAAGTCTGGGATTGTGATGCCTCCAACTTTGGTTTTCTTTTAAAGTGTTACTTTGGCTATTCGGGGTCTTTTCTGGTTCCATACAAATTTTAGGATTGTTTGTTCTAGTTCTATGAAAAATGGTGGTGTTATTTTGATCACAATTGCATTGATCATATAGATTCCTCGGTTAGCATAGACATTTTATCAATATTTTTCTTCCAATCCATGATCACAGAACATTTTTCCATTTCTTTGTGTCTTCTTCAATTTCTTTCATAAGTGTTTTATAGTTTTCAGCATACAGATCTTTTACCTCTTTGGTTAGGTTTATTCCTAGGTATCTTAAAAGTTTTTGGTACAGTTGTAAATGGGATCAATTCCTTGATTTCTCTTTCTGCTGCTTCATAATTGGTTTATAGAAATTCCAGTTTCTGTGTGTTGTTTTTATATCCTGTGACTTTGCCGAATTCATGTATCAGTTCTAGCAATTTTTTGGTTGAGTCTTTCGGGTTTTCTACAAGGAGTATCATGTCATCTTCAAAGAGTGAAGGTTTGAGTTCTTTGTAAATGCTATTGATAGCTGCATGGTGTAGTCAAATATGATGGATTGTCCTTCCCTTCCCAAATTTTCTTTTCTCTGGAGTTGTCTTGTATTGCAAGTTGGGGTGTCCAGGAAGCAAACTCTGAGATGGAGCTTAGTGTATAGGATATTTATTAGGGAGTACCCTTAGGATCAGTACCTGTGTATAGAGGGGAAGAAGACAGGAGTGGGGATTTGGGAGAGAGAGAAGCCAGGCTGCTATGTAGGCATGAGCACAGTCTTGACTGATGCCATGGGAGCTCTGGAGCTAGAGTGGCCCTTCAGAATGGCCCCTTTGGAGTTTCTTTGTTGAGTTTCCTTGAGTTAATCACTAACTTAACCCTGAACCCTTGGCTGGTTGTCAAAAATCTCCTCTTAATGCATTAGTTTGTACCAGACATTTAATGCATTCCTATCTTCTTAAGTCTCTCCTGGATTCTTGGGCCTGCTTCAGCCTGGACTCGTGGCTACCTGGGGCCCACTGTCATCCTGGGGTCTCCTCTTACCATCAACCTGGCTGCAGGACATCCCACTGTGTAGAGGTTGTGGTTACTGTACTTTCCTATATTGAATGTCCTGTTTTCCTGGGTCCCATGCCTTCCTTTTTCTTTATTCCCTTATTTTAGTGGAACATATTTCCCAGTAACATCCCTAGGAAGTAATGGGCTGTACATTTTTTGAGATCTTACATATATGAAAATGTTGTTATTCTGTTCTTACAGATTCCTAGTTTGGAAAAATACAGACTTCTAGCTTGGAAATAGTTTTTCTTAATTTTAAATGCATTGTCTCATGCCTTCTATTTTCCAGTGTCACTACTGAGAAGTCCAAAGCCACTCTGATGTCTGACCCTTTGTATGAGACCTGTGTTTTCTTTCTGGAAGCTTGTGGGATCTTTTTTTGTTTCTGATGATGAAATTTGCCTAAGTGTGTGTATTTTCATCCATTGTAGGCCCTTAATAGGCCCTTTCAATTAATTTGGAAATTCATGGGCTTCATTTCCGGGGAATTTTCTTAATTTATTCCTTAGATGTTTTCCTCCCCTTCTCTTTCTGTTTTCTCTTTCTGGAATGTCTGTTGTTGAGATGCTGAATGCTCTGTCCCTCATCTTACCACTCACTCATTTTTCCATCTTTTTGTCTTTGTTTTTGGGAAGATTTCTTCAGTTTTATCATGTAGCTCTTTTCTAGTAGGTTCTTAAAATGAAACATAACACACAAACAACACAATGCAGAAATCACAAGCATGCATTCAGATCAGCAAATTATCACCACTGAAACTAGAAACACTTGCGTGGCTCCCACCCAGGCCAAGGAAATGGAATCTAATAACTACCATTCTGCAACCCTCGCACGCCCCGGCCCTCACACCCTCAAACAATCACTATCCTAACTTCTAACACCGTAGATCAATTTTATCATTTCCAATGGTTTTCAAACGTCAGTGCACATGAGAATCAGCTAGAAGATTTGTTAAAACGGATTTCTGGGACTCACCCTCAGAGTTTCTGTTTCAGTGTGTCTCAGGTGGAGAATTCTCACTCCTCCCAAGTTACCAGGTGATGCTGCTGCTGCTGCTGGGCTGGGACAGCTCTCTGAGAACTGTGGGCCTATTCTTGACCTGATTATGAATGGAGTCATACAGTGCATCCTCTTTTGTGATGGTTTCTTTTGTTCAACATTAACTTTGTGAGGGTCATCCTTTTTTTCTTTTTCTTTTAATGGAGCTGAAGGTCATTCATTTTAACTGCCGAATAGTAAAAATGCACCATGTAGTATGAAGTTATTTATCCATTCTGCTGTTGATGGTCATTTGGGCTATTCTCAGGATTTGGTTACATGAACAATGGTGCTAAGATAAAAGTTCCTTTAGAGTCTTTTGGGGAAAATGTGCATGTATTTCTGCTGGAGATATATATATATATATATCTCCATACATATATCCATATATATATATCCATATATATATATGGGAACTGCTGGTACACACTACATGTGTCAAACCTCTTTTCCAAAGTGGTTCTATCAGTTTTCACTCCCACCAGCAGGGTGCGAGTACTCTCCTTTCTCTGCATCCTACACTGTACTTGTTATTGTCAGTTTTTTTATTTTTAGCCATTCTGGTAGGAGTGCAGTGGTATCTCATTGTGGTTTTAATTTGCATTCCTGTGACGACTGATGATATCGAGTACATTTTCATATGTGTATTGGCTACTTGGATATCCTTTCTGATGAAGTGCTCATTCAAGTTTCTTGCTCATTTTTTAAATTGATTTGTCTTTTTCTTACTGACTTTTAATAGTTCTTTATATATTCTGGATATGACTATTGTTTGTTAATAGATATTGCAATATCTTCTTCCCTTCTGTGGTTTACCTTTACTCTGTTAATGGTGAATTTTGAGAAATTAAAAAGTAGTGAGTTTTGTGTGTGTGGTAAGAGCACCTGAATTCTACTCTTTTAGCAAATTTCCAGTATAAAATACAGTGTTATTAACTATAATCATCATGCTGTACATTAGACCTCTAGACTTATTCATCCTACTTAACTGTAACCTTTTACTCTTTAACCATCCCCCCATTTCTCCCACCTCCCTGCCTCTGGTAACCCACCATTTTACTCTCTGCTTCTCTGTATTCAACTTTTTAGATTCTACATACAAATGAGATCGCACAGTATTTATTTATTTAATTTAATTTGTTTTTTTTATTTAATTTTATTATGTTATGTTAGTCCCATATGGTACATCATTAGTTTTAATGTAGTGTTCCATGATTCATTGTTTTCGTATAACACCCAGTGCTCCATGCAATATGTGTCCTCCTTAATACCCATCACCAGGCTAACCCATCCCCCCACCCCCTTCCCCTCTAAAACCCTCAGTTTGTTTCTCAGAGTCCATAGTCTCTCATGGTTCGTCTCCCCCTCCGATTTCCCCCCCTTCATTTTCCCCTTCCTTCTCCTAATGTCCTCCATGCTATTCCTTATGTTCCACAAATAAGTGAAACCATATGATAATTGACTTTCTCTGCTTGACTTACTGCACTTAGCATAATCTCCAGTCCCATCCATGTTGATGTAAAAGTTGGGTATTCATCCTTTCTGATGGCTGAGTAATATTCCATTGTATATATGGACCACATCTTCTTTATCCATTCATCTGTTGAAGGGCATCTCGGCTCTTTCCACAGTTTGGCTATTGCGGACATTGCTGCTATGAACACTGGGGTGCATCTGGCCCTTCTTTTCACTACATCTGTGTCTTTAGGGTAAATACCCAGTAGTGCAATTGCTGGGTCATAGGGTAGCTCTATTTTTAATTTTTTGAGGAACCTCCACACTGTTTTCCAAAGTGGCTATACCAACTTGCATTCCCACCAACAGTGTAAGAGGGTTCCCCTTTCTCCACAACCTCTCCAACATTTGTTGTTTCTTGCCTTGTCAATTTTTTGCCATTCTAACTGGTGTAAGGTGGTATCTCAATGTGGTTTTGATTTGAATTTCCCTGATGGCTAATGATGATGAACATTTTTTCATGTGTCTGTTAGCCATTTGTATGTCTTCTTTTGAGAAGTGTCTGTTCATGTCTTTTGCCCATTTTTTGACTTGATTATTTGTTTTTTGGGTGTTGACTTTGAGAAGTTCTTTATAGATCTTGGCTATCAGCCCTTTGTCTGAAGTGTCATTTGCAAATATCTTCTCCCACTGTGTGGGTTGCCTCTTTGTTTTGTTGACTGTTTCCTTTGCTGTGCAGAAGCTTTTTATCTTGATAAAGTCCCAAAAGTTCATTTTCGCTTTTGTTTCACTTGCCTTTGGAGATATATCTTGAAAGAAGTTGCTGTGGCCGATGTTGAAGAGGTTACTCCCTATGTTTTCCTCTAGGATTTTGATGGATTCCTATCTCACATTGAGGTCTTTCATCCACTTTGAGTTTATCTTTGTGAATGGTGTTAGAGAATGGTCGAGTTTCATTCTTCTGTATATAGCTGTCCAATTTTCCCAGCATCATTCATTAAAGAGACTGTCTTCTTTCCATTGCATATTTTTTCCTCCTTTGTCGAAGATTCTTTGACCAGAGAGTTGAGGGTCCATATCTGGGCTGTCTATTCTGTTCCATTGGTCTATATGTCTGTTTTTGTGCCAGTACCATGCTGTCTTGGTAATCATGGCTTTGTGATACAGCTTGAAACCAACCAACATGATGCCTCCGGCTTTGTTTTTCTTTTTCAACATTTCCTTGGTGATTCAGAGTCTTTTCTGGTTCCATACAAATTTTAGGATTGTTTGTTCCAGCACTTTGAAAAATGTCATTGGAATTTTGATCAGGATGGTGTGAAGGTATAGATTGCTCTGGGCAGCATAGACATTTTAACAATGTTTATTCTTCCAATCCATGAGCATGGAATGTTTTTCCATCTTTTTGTGTCTTCTTCAATTTCTTTCATGAGCGTTTTGTAGTTCCTAGAGTATAGATCCTTTACCTCTTTGGTTAGGTTTATTCTGAGGTATCTTACGGTTTTTGGTGTTACTGTAAATGGAATCAATTCTCTAATTTCTCTTTCTATAGTTGCATTGTTAGTGTATAAGAAAGCAGCTGATTTCTGTGCATTGATTTTGTATCCTGCCACATTACTGAATTGCTGTATGAGTTCTAGTAATTTGGGGGTGGAGTCTTTTGGGTTTTCCACATAAAGTATCATGTCATCTGCGAAAAGAGAGAATTTGACTTCTTCTTTGCCAATTTGAATACCTTTTATTTCTTTTTGTTGTCTGATTGCTGTTGCTAGGACTTCTAGTACTATGTTGAACAATAGTGGCGAGAGTGGGCATCCTTGACATGTTCCTGATCTTAAGGGAAAGGCTCTCAGCTTTTCCCCATTGAGGATGATATTCGCTGTGGGGTTTTCATAGATGGATTTTATGAACTTGAGGAATGTTCCCTCTATCCCTATACTCTGGAGAGTTTTAATCAGGAAAGGATGTTGTATTTTGTCAAATGCTTTTTCTGCATCAATTGAGAGGACCATATGGTTCTTCTTCCTCCTCTTATTAATGTGTTCTATCACATTGATTGATTTGCAAATGTTGAACCACCCTTGCATCCCGGGGATAAATCCCACTTGGTCGTGGTGGATGATCCTTTTAATGTATTGTTGGATCCTATTAGCTAGGATTTTGTTGAGGATTTTGGAATCCATAGTCATCAGGGATATCGGTCTGAAATTCTCCTTTTTGTTGGAGTCTTTGCCTGGTTTGGGGATTAAGGTAATGCTGGCCTCATAGAATGAGTTTGGAAGTTTTCCTTCTGTTTCTATTTTTTGAAACAGCTTCAGTAGAATAGGTATTATTTCTTCTTTAAATGTTTGGTAGAATTCCCCAGGGAATCCATCAGGCCCTGGACTCTTGTTTTTTGGGAGGTTTTTGATCACTGCTTCAATCTCGTTACTGGTTATTGGCCTATTCAGGTTGTCAATTTCTTCCTGTTTCAGTCTTGGCAGCTTATAGGTTTCCAGGAAGGCCTCCATTTCATCCAGATTGCTCAGTTTATTGGCATATAGTTGTTGATAATAATTTCTAATAATTGTTTCTATTTCCTTGGTGTTAGTCGTGATCTCTCCCCTTTCATTCATAATTTTATTAATTTGGGTCCTTTCTCTTTTCTTTTGGATAAGTCTGGCCAGTGGTTTATCGATCTTATTAATTCTTTCGAAGAACCAGCTTCTAGTTTCATTGATCTGATCTACTGTGTTTCCGGTTTCTAATTCATTGATCTCTGCTCTAATCTTAATTATTTCTCTTCTAATGCGTGGCTTAGGCATTGTTTGTTGCTTTTTCTCTAGTTCTTTAAGGTGTAGAGTTAGTTGGTGAATTCGGGATTTTTCTATTTTTTTGAGTGAGGCTTGGATGGCTATGTATTTCTCCCTTAGGACCACCTTTGCAGTATCCCATAGGTTTTGGACCGATGTGTTTTCGTTCTCATTGGTTTCCATGAATTGTTTAAGTTCTTCTTTGATTTCCTGGTTGACCCAAACATTCTTGAGCAGAGTGGTCTTTAGCTTCCAAGTGTTTGAATTTCTTCCAAATTTTTTCTTGTGATTGAGTTCCAGTTTTAAAGCATTATGGTCTGAGAATATGCAGGGAATAATCTCAGTCTTTTGGTATTGGTTGAGACCTGATTTGTGACCCAGTATGTGGTCTATTCTAGAGAAAGTTCCATCGCACAGTATTTTTATTTCTGTGTCTGGCTTATTTCACTTAGCATAATGTCCTCCAGGTTCATCAGTGTTATCACAAATGGCGGGATCTCCTTGTTTCTTAAGGCTGAATAATATTTTCATTTCATATGTATATACAGAAGACACAATAGAAGACAGAGAACAAGATGAAGAAATGGATGAAGGAGAGCGAGAAACAGCAAAGAAACCTATATCTGAAAAAGATGAGTTGTAAATTATACCCTCACCATTTTGATCCTGTGTAGGGAGGGAATGTGAAATTTAAGTCATTTCTTTTGGGAGAGACTTGCCGTTGTGCCAATGACTATGCCCAAGAAGATGGAATGTGCTAATTTATATAAACCAATTAGGGCCCACTCTTGGAAATGGAATGGGGGTCAGTTTTCCAAAGCATATGGGTTGCTTACAGGAGAGGTGGATGGATAATTGAATGAATGAAAATCTATGCATTGTTAGATAATGGGTAAGGTATGCTTGAGAGGCAACCAAAAATTGTCTTACTACATTTTCAAGTGAGCACAATGAGCTTCGACCTTGACTATGTTTGGAGCCCCTGCAGCAGAAACAGGTGTTGGCAGAGTTGCCGGAGTTTAGTAGGAACTAAATAACTCTATGATAGATTTGTTTATTTGGTCCTCAGCGCTGACTTCCAAGTCCCTGGGCTATCTCTTTCAGCCCTGCATGGTCTGACAAGCTAAAAAACCAGCATAAACATCTCTTCTAGGCTCCCTTGCAGCTAGGGTCCTGGATGTGACCTACATTCTGCTAGTGAAACGTACTCATGCATTTGGAAAGTAGGAGTGAGGCGGAGGCTATTTTCCATTTGCTTTTGGCTTTATTTGTTTTGCTCGTAAATAAAGTTGTAGAAATAATTCCACAGGTGTTGAGAAGCAGATACTATGATGGCAACTTCCTTATCTTGATTCTTGAGAAGTTGAGTAACTCGCCCAAGGTTACATAGATAACAGGTGACATAGTTCAAGCTCAGGTGTCTGAGCTTGAAGAGTTGAGGTTTGTGCGGTCGTGCAGAAGTAGTGGCTTCCCTGGCAGATTAGGGCTGGTGTCTTCTGGGAATTCCTGAAGGCCCAGCCTACAGCCTACCCTTCTTGCTCTTCCAAGCTTTTTGTAAGTTCTCAGTTCTCTATATTATATACTTCTAGAGACATTTCAGTTTCTTTTTTTTTTTTTTAACATTAGAAAACCATGTGTTTATTATAGTAAAATATCTTCCTAAAAGCTTAAAAATGCTAGATTTAAATATTTTGTACTGATATAAAAACATGATAATTAACTCAAGTTAATTTCCTGATTTATTTTTAAATAATAATAATCTCACCGACTGTAATGCTTATATAAACCTTTATAGATTTTATGCATATTATCCGAGTCAGTAATCACATACCTCTGTTAAGGTTTATTTTTAGTCTGATTTTATAAATGAAAAAAATGAGTTATGGAAGAAGTTTTGGGAAGCATTTCAAGGTCTCATACCCAGTAAATAGCAGAATTTAGAATTGGAGCTCTTATTTTCATGACTTCTAATTTATTATCCTCTTTTGGCTTTAACATGTAACCTCACTGATTTTATCAAATTAACTAAATAATTCCCTTCTCCGCACATTCATATTTATAAATTAATCTTCTGAAATGTTGTACCAATATATACTCCAACCAGAAACATGCACCTAAGGTGGTGAGACATTTCAGTTTCTTGCACTGAAACCTCATTCACAGAAAAAGGGAAACACTTTTCTGGGATTTGAACAGAGCTAGTTTATCTCCAGAAATTCCAGGTTTCCTAATTACAATCATGCCATGGGTATGGATTAATAACCAGGTTTCTCCCAACAGGCAGGGGCAAGTACCTGTGCTTTGGCACAGCCATAGAATAGCCCAGATAGAGGAACTTAGGAAATACGGCACCAACCAGGCTTGGATTCCATGGGTCCTGCCTCTACCAGGTGCGTGGGGGATGAGAATCTCTCTCACTGTGTGCCCACTCTGTGCCAGAGCCTGTACTTAGCCCTTCACATAGTCTCATCCATAACTAACTTTAACCCTGCAAAGCGGTATGATTGCCCTCAGTTTACAGATGGGAAAACAGACTCTGACCAAGATCTTGCAGATAATAAATGACAGGATCAGCGTTAACATTCAGGGCTATCTCCATACTCAGCTTATACATGTTTACATTAAAAAAAAATCTTCCCTCTTCTTAATTATAAAAGTAATACCTGTTCAGGGCTCCTGGGTGGCTCAGTCGGTTAAGCATCGAACTTTTGGTTTCAGCTCAGGTCATGATCTCAGGGCCGTGAGATCAAGCCCTGCATGAGACTCTACACTCAGCAGGGAGTCTGCTTGAGATTCTTTCTCTTCCTCTGCCCCTCCCCTCCCCACTCTTTCTCGCTATAATAAATAAATAATCTTTTAAAAAATACAAGTAATACATGTTCATTGTAGAAACTTTATCATCATCCCTTTGGTGTCATGGTAGCAAGATGGAAGCAAGGGCTACTTTTTCTACAAATGTATTTACATAACTGTAAAGTCCCTGCTTCTATCACATATGCTGCCCAGTTTTGTTTTTTTTTTAAGACTTTATTTATTTGAGAGAGAGAGAGAGCACAAGCAGAGGCAGAGGGAGAAGCAGGGTTCCCACTGAGCAGGGAGCCTGATGCAGGACTAGATCCCAGGACCCTGGGATCATAACCTGAGCCGAAGGCAGACACTTCACACTGCCCAGTTTTTGATGTAAGATATATGAACTTTATTTTTACCTTTTCCTTTTCTCTTTATTTTCTTTTTTTCTTGAACATTGACATGAACAATATTTTAGAAATAAGAAATAATTGACAAACTGGCTTGTGTTGACCTAGTAATAAATGAAAGGGTATTGTTAGTTATCTGCAAGAAAATTGCAGAATGGATAAACAGATAATTGCAAGGAATCATAGGTTACACCTTAACTTGTTATCTTATTAATAGGCTCTGTGAACTAATTTAAAAGGATAACGGCATCTCTAATATCAGTAATCTTATATAATGATTTTAAAGACTGACCTGCATGTGTGTGTGTGTGTTGATTGTCCATTCTCTTCCCACAGGCTTTAGGCAATAGTCAGCAGTGTTGCCACAAGAATTGAAAAGATGTTATCTGTTACCTCTTTAGCCTAAATGGATCCAGGACAATAATTCACCATAATCAGGTGTCCACAATTCTACGGCAGCAGGAGAAATTCACTTATACTTTATGGCTGAAAGGGAACTATGAACAAACAGTGAAAATTTCCATGATTTTCAAAAATGGTTGGGATCTAGACTTCATTCAATTTTCAGTTACTTTGGTGGTTATGTTAATAAAAACCACCTCCACTCTAGTTCTTCTTCTCTTCTTCTTCTATGGCAATATAGTCAGATGGCTCAACAATTAAAATGTATAAAGAGATAATCACTGAAAACCTCCCTTCCATTTTCTACCTCCATCTACCCAGTCACCTCCTTAATTTCTTTGATATCTTTCTAGATTCTTTATGTATATATAAACAAATACAAATACAGATAGATTCTTGTTTTTCTTCTTTCTTTACCCAGAACATAGCAGAATATCCACTGTTCTGCACTTTGTTTTTCTCATTTAAAAGTGTATCTTGGAGGGGTGACTGGGTGACTCAGTCAGTTAAGCATCCAACTCTCAATTTCAGCTCAGGTCATGATCTGAGGGTTGTCAGATCAAGCCCTGCCATTGGACTCCACATTGAGCATGGAACCTGCTGAAGATTCTCTCTCTCTCCCTCTGCCCCCACCTACATCCCACCTCCCCGCTGCTTGCTCTCTCTCTCAAAAAAGTGTATCTTGGAGATCTTTCCATATTAAAACATATAGAGCTTCCTCATTCCTTTTTGCAGCTGCATAATGTTCTATTTTATTTTATTTTATTTTATTATGTTAGTTTTTGATGTAGTGTTCCATGACTCATTGTTTGCGTATAATACCCAGTGAGTGCTCTATGCAATACGTATCCTCCTTAATACCCACCACCGGGCTAACCCATCCCCTCACCCCCTTCCCCTCTAAAACCCTCAGTTTGTTTCTCGGAGTCCATAGTCTGTCATGGTTCGTCCTCCCCTCCGATTTCCCCCCTTCATTTTTCCCTTCCTACTATCTTCTTTTTTTTTTTTTAAACATATCATGTGTTATTTATTTCAGAGGTACAGGTCTGTGATTCATTGGTCTTACACAATTCACAGCGCTCACCATAGCACATACCCTCCCCAATGTCCATCACCCAGCCACCCTATCCCTCCCACCCCCCACCACTCCAGCAACCCTCAGTTTGTTTCCTGAGATTAAGAGTCTCTTATGATTTGTCTCCCTCTCTTGTTTCATCTTGTTGCATTTTTTCCCTCCCTTCCCCTATGCTCCTCTGTCTTGTTTCTTAAATTCCTCGTATTAGTGAGATCATATGATACTTGTTTTTCTCTGATTGACTTATTTCACTTAGCATAATACCCTCTAGTTCCATCCACATCGTTGCAAATAGCAAGATTTCGTGGGGTTTTTTTGATGGCTGCATAATATTCCATTGTATATATATATACCATATCTTCTTTATCCATTCATCTGTTGATGGACATCTAGGCTCTTTCCATAGTTTGGCTATTGTGGACATTGCTGCTATAAACATTGGGGTGCATGTGCCCCTTCGGATCACTACATTTGTATCTTTGGGGTAAATACCCAGTAGTGAAATTTCTGGGTCGTAGGGTAGCTCTATTTTCAACTTTTTGAGGAACCTCCATACTGTTTTCCAGAGTGGCTGCACCATCTAAGCCTCATTTTCTTAATGTGTAAATGAGGATAATCATTAGAGTAATAATTATTATTATCTGTTGCTTTGGGATGGAATGTTCTGAATATATCTGTGAAGTCCATTTGGTCCAGTGTGTCACTTAAAGCCTTTATTTCCAGGCGCCTGGGTGGCTCAGTCGTTAAGCGTCTGCCTTCGGCTCAGGTCATGATCCCAGGGTCCTGGGATCGAGCCCCACATTGGGCTCCCTGCTCCACGGGAAGTCTGCTTCTCCCTCTCCCACTCCCCCTGCTTGTGTTCCCTCTCTCGCTGTGTCTCTCTCTGTCAAATAAATAAATAAAATCTTTTAAAAAAAATAATAAATAAAGCCTTTATTTCCTTGTTGATCTTTTGCTTAAATGATCTGTCCATTTCAGTGAGGCAGGGTGTTAAAGTCCCATACTATTATTGTATTGTTGTCGATGTGTTTCTTTGATTTTGTTATTAATTGGCTTATATAATTGGCTGCTCCCATGTTAGGGGCATAGATATTTACAATTGTTAGATCTTCTTGTTGGATAGACACTTTAAGTAGGATATAGTGTCCTTCCTCATCTCTTATGATAGTCTTTGGTTTAAAATCGAATTTGTCTGATATAAGGATTGCCACCCCAGCTTTCTTTTGATGTCCATTAACATGGTAAATGGTTTTCCACCCCCTCACTTTCAATCTGGAGGTGTCTTTGGGTCTAAAATGAGTCTCTTGCAGGCAGCATATTGATGGGTCTTGTTTTTTTATCCAATCTGATACCCTGTGTCTTTTGATTGGGGCATTTCTCCCATTTACATTCAGGGTAACTATTGAAAGATACGAATTTAGTGCCATTGTATTGCCTGTAAGGTGACTGTTACTGTATATTGTCTCTGTTCTTTTCTGGTCTATGTTACTTTTAGGCTCTTTCTTTGCTTAGAGGACCCCTTTCAATATTTCTTGTAGGGCTGGTTTGGTGTTTGCAAATTCTTTTAGTTTTTGTTTGTTCTGAAAGCTTTTTATCTCTCCTTCTATTTTCAATGACAGCCTAGCTGGATATACTATTCTTGGCTGCATATTTTTCTCATTTAGTGCTCTGAATATATCATGCCAATCCTTTCTGGCCTGCCAGGTCTCTGTGGATAGGTCTGCTGCCAATCTAATGTTTCTACTGTTGTAGGTTACAGACCTCTTGTCCCGAGCTGCTTTCAGGATTTTCTCTTTGTCTCTGAGACTTGTAAGTTTTACTATTAAATGTTGGGGTGTTGACCTATTTTTATTGATTTTGAGGGGGGTTCTCTGTGCTTCCTGGATTTGATGCCTGTTCCCCTCCCCAAATTAGGGAAGTTCTCTGCTATAATTTGCTCCAGTATACCTTCTGCCCCTCTATCTCTTTATTCTTCTGGGATCCCAATTATTCTAATATTGTTTCGTCTTATGGTATCACTTATCTCTCGAATTCTGCCCTCGTGATCCAGTAGTTGTTTATCTCTCTTTTCCTCAGCTTCTTTATTCTCCATCATTTGGTCTTCTATATCACTAATTGTCTCTTCTGCCTCATTTATCCTAGCAGTTAGAGCCCCCATTTTTGATTGCACCTCATTAAAAGCCTTTTTGATTTCAACTTGGTTAGATTTTAGTTCTTTTATTTCTCCAGAAAGGGATGCTCTAGTATCTTCCATGCTTTTTTCAAGCCCAGCTAGTATCTTTAAAATCGTCATTCTGAACTCTAGTTCCAACATCTTACTAATGTCCGTATTGATTAGGTCCCTGGCAGTCAGTACTGCCTCTTGTTCTTTTTTTTGAGGTGAGTTTTTCCATCTTGTCATTTTGTCCAGAGGTGAATAGATGAATGAGAGAACAAAATGCTAAAAGTGTAACAACGACCCCAGAAAAATATGCACTTCTAGAAAGTGGTCGCTTTTCTGTTCATAGAGTTGCTGCTATTCTTTTCTTCGATCTCCTGTTGAGTTTGTAGGTGTTCAGAATGGTTTGATACCTATCTAGCTGAATTCCTGGGACCAGACGAAATTTTGGTCTCCTACTCCTCCGCCATCTTGCTCCTTCTCCCCATAACGTTTTATTTTATGGATGTCCTAAAATTTCTATTTCCAGCCACTTATTGAAGGACGTTTGAGTTGCTTCTAATCTTTTGCTGCTACAAACAGACAGTGATGAATGGCTTTGTTCAGATGTCATTTTTCAGACATGAAAGTCAATCCATATTAAAAATATATGTATTTATTTAATTTAAATAGATATTTTAAGATTTAAGATTTTTGTAGAACTTATGTGTGTACACTCCTACCACTAATGTTTGAAATGCCTGTTTCCCTAGTCTTGCAAGGAGAGTGTGTTATCAAACTTTGGATTTTTGTTTCATATGTTTAAGATTCATTTATATTTCTTTGAATTCATATCCTTTGCCTATTTTCTTTTGGGTTACTTATTGATAATCTGGTAGCTCTTTATATATGAGGGAGATTATTCCTTTGTGATCTCATATGAAAACATTCCTCCGAGTTTATTATTTCTTTTTTTGACTTATGTTTTTAAAACATCAGAGTTTATTTTTGGATGATTGAACTTATTAATCCTTCACGGCTTCTGGATTTCGGGTGATAGGCTTTTCCTCACTACAAGATGAAAAGTATTTTCCCATTTTTCTTTTCACATTTTTGAAGTTTTTAGAAAAGTTAAGTCTTTTATGCATTTGAAATTAACCCAGTGAGACATGAGGAATGGTTCTGACTTCATTTTTGTCTAAGTGGCTACTCATTTGTCCTAGTACCATTTATTTAGTAATCCATATTTTCTCCAATGAGATGTCAGCTTTATTATATTGTGTCTGTGTATGATTTTGCAACCATTTTTGGAAATTATATCCTACTCCATTAGCCGTCTATGTATGTTCATGCCAACATTACACTGTTCTGCTTACTGAGGCTTCATAACATCTTTTAATATCTGGTAGTGCAGATCCACCTCTCCCCATCATTGCTCTTCTTTTTCACACTTTTTGTCATTATTCTTGCCCCTTTCTTTTTCTAAGTAAACTTTAGAATCAATTTATCTAGTTAATAATAAAAAGCCTGTTGAGTCATTCACATTAAAAATTTTAGGGCACCTGGGTGGCTCAGATGGTTAAGCGTCTGCCTTTGGCTCAGGTCATGATCCCAGGGTCCTGGGATCGAGTCCCACATTGGGCTCCCTGCTCCTTGGGAGCCTGCTTCTCCCTCTGCCTCTCTCTCTCTGTCTCTCATGAATAAATAAATAAAATCTTAAAAAAATTTTTTTTTGGGGCGCCTGGGTGGCTCAGTCGTCGAGCATCTGCCTTCGGCTCAGGTCATGATCCCAGGGTCCTGGGATCCAGCCCCACATTGGGCTCTCTGCTCCACAGGAAGCCTGCTTCTCCCTCTCCCACTCCCCCTGCTTGTGTTCCCTCTCTTGCTGTGTCTCTCTCTGTCAAATAAATAAATAAAAATCTTTAAAAAAATTTTTTTTAAATTAAGTTATGGAGAACTGACATTTTTGTGATGTTGAGTATTCCTATCCAAGAGCATGTTATATTTCTACTTGTTCAAGTTTTCTTTTGGATAGTGTTTAGTAGTGTTTGAAATTTTTTCTTCACATAGGCTTTGAATATTTCTTTTTTTAAAAAAATATTTATTTATTTGACACACAGAGAGAGAGAGAGAGAGAGATCACAAGTGGGCAGAGTGGCAGCAGAGGGAGAGGGAGAAGCAGGCTCCCAGCTGAGCAGGGAGACCAACATGGGACTCAATCCCAGGACCCCAGGATCATCACCTGAGCTGAAGGCAGATGCTTAACTGACTGAGTCATCCAGGCATCCCTGAATATTTGTTATGTTCATTCCAAGGTATTTAACTTTTTGTTGTTGTTGCTATTATAAATAGGGTATTTTTTCTATCATATAATTTATATTGAGAAAACTCGATTTCTGTATGTTGATTTTGTTCCCTATGAGTTTACTGTGTTTTTTTTATGACTTATAGTAGTTTTTCAGTTGATTTTCTTAGATTTTCTAGATATACAATTATATCACCTGCCAATGTTTCTCTCTTCCAAATTTCACGCTTCTGATTTATTTTATCTAGTTGATTTGACTAATATGTCCTGTAAAGTGTTAAATAATATTCAAGTGATCATCTTTGTCTTGTTTCAAAGTCTGATAGAAATATTTCTAGTGTTTCCCCATTGAGTTTGATGTTGGCTTTTGGACTAAGATAGTTTTTTTCATGTTAAAGAAGTATTTACCCCTATCTTATTGAATGTTTTTATCAAGAATGCTTGCTTGTTTATCTATTTATTTATTTAGAGAGGAGAGGGGAGGGGCAGAGGGAGAAGGAGAGACAGAATCTTAAGCAGGCTCCATGCTCAGTGTGGAGCCCAACAACTCTGAGTTCATGACCTGAGCCAAAATCAAGAGTCGCACTCTTAACTGACTGAGCCACCCAGGCACCCCAAGAATACATATTTAAAATGCCCTTTAACATCTATAGAGGTGATCATATGATTTTCTACTTCCAATTTATTTATTGGGTTTAGTTATGTAAATGGTATAATATTGATCTGTATTTGCATTCTGAAATGTATACTACTTAATTATGATGCTAAATTCTGTTGCTAATTTTTTGTTTAGGACTTTTTATTAATGGTCATAAGTGATATTGATCTATAGTTTGGTTTTTTTTTGTGTGTGTGTACAATATTATCAAGTTTTGACCTTTTTTTAAAGATTTTATTTTTAAGTAATCTCTACACCCAGTGTGGGGCTCAAACTTACAACCCTGAGATCAAGAGTCCCACGCTCCACTGACTGAACCAGGTAGGTGCCCCTCAAGTTTTGATATTAATGGTGTACTTGCTTCATAGAAAAAATTGAACTTTTCTCCATGACTCTAGAGCAATTAAAAAACATAGGAATAATCCACTTTTTTTTTTTTTTGGTGGGCAGCAAAGCAAGGTTTATTGAGTGATAGTAAAGTGATAGTACAAAGCTCTTGAAGAGGGAGGGGACCCAAGAGGTTTGCCCTGGAATAATCCACTTTTTTAAAAAGTTTGTTAGAATTTTTCCTGTGAAATTATCTGGGCCTGCCTCATTTTTAAGAGGTAGAGTAGTTCTTTGACAACCTTCTCTGTTTCTTTCATTACAAATTGGTCTCTATCATTTCTCTCTTTTCAGAGGCCAGTTTTGTGTACATGGCTCTTCTGCTATTTATAAATCTTTGATTTTTCTTCTTCCAGTTGCCTTTATAATTTTTTTTCCTTTTTTAAAAGATTTATTTATTTGAGAGAGAGAGTGTACAAGCAGGGGGAGGGGCAGAGGGAGAGGGAGAAGCAGACTCCTTGCTGAGCAGGGAGCCCTATGTGGGGCTCAATGAGGACCTGGGATCATGACCTCAGCCAAAGTCAGAGGCTTAACTGACCGAGCCACCCAGGTGCCCCTAATTATAGTTTTCTATGATGTCCTTCACCCTCCATTTCTTTAGATAGTATCTATGACTTGCCTTCTGTGAGAATAATAAAACTAGCTCATATCCTGATACAAAGCTCAGACAGGCAGCTGAGATAGAGGCAGCAGCAAGAAGAAAAGAGGATGTCTATATGGGGGCAGCGTTGAGACCCACAGTGACTGGTCCATCCCCAGGGTCTGCTCCTGTGGTGTCTGCACAAATATTAACTCTGACCCAAGCACTGGGACAGGAATTGCCCACCCTCAGGCAGTAAACTTTGTCAGTAAATTATTATAAAATAAAGGCAAGCATATACATCCTGCAGTCAAGCATAGCAGGGAGTTATTAGAATTTTTTGAAGAGTTTAGAATCTCTGCTTTTTAAAACTGCTGCAACACTGGGAAACAAGTATCCACAGGCTTAGAAATAGAAACCAAATACAAAAATTGTTCCATGAGGTAGAAAAGAATACTATTTTCTTTCTTCCTTTTTTTTAAGATTTTATTTATTTATTTGAGAGACAGAGAGAACAAGCAGAGGGGAGGAGGAGAGGGAGAGGGAGAAGCAGACTCCCCACTGAGTAGGGAGCCCAATGTGGGGCTCAATCCCAGGACTCTGGGATCATGACCTGAGCTGAAGGCAGACGCTTAACCAACTGAGCCATCCAGGCGCCCCAAGAATACTATTTTCTTTTTTTCTTTTTTCTTTTTTTTTAAAGATTATTTATTTATTTATTTGAGAGAGAAAATGAGATAGAGAGAGCATGAGGGGGGGAGGGTCAGAGGGAGAAGCAGACTCCCCGCTGAGCAGGGAGCCCGATGCGGGGCTCGATCCCAGGACCCCGGGATCATGACCTGAGCCGAAGGCAGACGCTTAACGACTGAGCCACCCAGGCGCCCCAAGAATACTATTTTCATATGAAGCTTCAGTTTAACCAATTATTAACAAGGAAGACAATTTTAAAATTAATTTTTCCTTATTAAAGATATGATGAATACATCAACAGGTGTTTTGCATTACATACAAATCATGAAGCCTCTTTCTCAGTTTCTTATATTACTCCACAAATTACAAGAAATGTCAAAGAAAACATTGACATACCATTATAAATTTATATTTAAATTAAAGTCAGATTTACCCAAAAGTGATTTATATGAAGAGTTAAATCTTTTTAGAAAAATTGTTCCACGATTCCAAGAATTGTAAGCTGTAGGGATGCCTGGGTGGCTCAGTCGTTAAGCATCTGCCTTTGGCTCAAGTCATGATCCCAGGGTCCTGGGATCGAGCCCCACATTGGGCTCCCTGCTCTGTGGGAAGCCTGCTTCTCCCTCTCCAACTCCCATCGCTTGTGTTCCCACTCTCACTGTGTCTCTCTGTCAAATAAATAAATAAAATCTTTAAAAAAAAAAAAAGAATCATAAACTCTAAAATTTATATTTTAAAATAATTGATCAAAGTGTATCCTGGGTGCCTGGGTGGCTCAGATGGTTAAGTGTCTGCCTTCGGCTCAGGTCATGATCCCAGGGTCCTGGGATCGAGTCCCGCATTGGGCTCCTTGCTCAGCGGGGAGCCTGCTTCTCCCTCTGCCTCTCTCTCTGTCTCTTATGAATAAATAAATAAAATCTTTAAAAAAAAAAGTGTATCCCAATATGTTATAGCCTATAAAATACTCTCAATAGACCCAATAACAGTTGGATCAACAGAAAGATCCTTCTCAAAATCACAAATTATCAAAATTTATTTGTGACCTTTCATTTGCCAAGAATGACTGATGTCCTTTTAATTATATTGATTGAAAATGAAGATCCTAAAAGTATAAATTTGATGACCTAATACATGAATTTCTAGAAAAATGAGGCAGAAAAAAATCTTATGATCAATCAAGATAGCACATTAATAAAGTATTTTTATTTATTGCATTGTATAAAATTATTTCCCTAAAAAGTTCTTTTTTTGCAGTTTGTGAGTTTATGTTGTTATTTATATATTGATATTACCCCTACTATGTTTAACAAGTATAAAATATTTTTGAAAGGGGGCACCTGGCTGGCTCAGGTGGAGCATGCCACTCTTGATATCTGGGTTGTGAGTTTGAGTCCCACCTTGGGTGCAGAGATTACTTAAAAAAATGAAATCTTAAAAAAATATATTTTTAAAGGAAAAAACTATTTTTAGCACCTTTACTGGAACTTTCCCCTTGTTTTTTGAATAAGGGGCCTTGCGTTTTAATTTTTCACTAGGCCCTGCAAATTATGTAGCTGGTCCTGCTCATGACGTTCACTATGGAGGAAATGCAGGCAGGGAAGCACCAAAGGTTTTTTTTATTTTAAGATTTTTATTTATTTGAGAGAGAGAGAGAGCATGAACACACTCACGTGCATGAGCAGGGGGAGGGGCAGAGGGAGAGGGAGAAGCAGACTCCACGCTGAGCAGAGAGCCCCATGCAGGGCTCGATCTCAGGACTGGAGTGGAAGGCAGGCGCTTAACTGACTGAGCCACCCAGGCGCCCCACCAAAAGTTTTTAAACAGGAATTATGATATTTATATTTTGGAGGAGGTCTTGAGGATGAACTTTTAGGTCTTTGAGGGCAGGATTTGCCTCTGAATTCATCTTGTATCTTCTATAATGTCTAATACAGTGCCTGGCACACCTGGGCTGTACAGAGCAGTTAAGAAGGTGGATCTGATGCCAGACATCTTGGCATTGAGTCCTGGTCGGCCACTTCCTAGCAAGTTACTTAACCTCCCTTCACTTCAGATTCTACATCTGTAAAATAAAGATAATGGTGATATCCACTTCACCGAGTGTCTATGAAGATTAAATGAGCTAATGCACATGAAGTCCTTAACAATAGTGTCTGACATTTAGTATTCACTCAAATGTTAAGTAAACGTTAAAAGTAAATATTTATTGGAAGAATTTTTAACCCTCCTAAAGCAAAAGAGAATGTTGATGCAGTTTTTAGAACCGTTGAAAAAAATAAATGGAGTCCTGGCGTTTACACCAAGATCACATCAACTTTGTGAATGAGCCATCCAGGCACCCCAATCGTTTATTTCTTAGGCTTCTGAAAGGATTCATTTCTACCCAACTATCTTTCTTCCATCTCCCTGAGAGGATCACCTGCTACCCAGCCAGAATTTCCTAATGGAGGCTTTTATGGAACTGACTAGGACTACGTTGGGGCTGTAAATAAAAAAACCCACTCAAAAACCTCAGTGAACCACCACTTCACATCCCTGAGGATGGCTATCATTTAAAACAAAACAAAAGAGAAAGTAAGTTTTGGCGAGGATGTGAAGAAATTGGAACTCTTGTGCATTGCTGGTGGGAATGAAAAATGGTGTAGCTGAAATGGTAAACAGTATTGAAGTTATTCAAAAAATTATATATGGAATTATGGTATGATCCAGCAATTCTGCTTATATATACTAAGAAGAATTGAAAGCAGAGACATAAACAGGTATTTGTGCACCCATATTCACAATCATATTATTCACAATAGCCAAAAGGTGGAAGCAACCCAAGTGTCCACTGATGAGTGAATAAACAAAATGTGGTCTACACATACAAGGAATATTCTTCAGACTTTAAAAAGAGAGGAAATTCTGACACATGCTACAGTATAGATGAACCTTGAAGACTTTGCACTTGGTGAAACCAGCCAGCCACAAATACTGCATGGTTCCATTCATATGAGGTGCTGGGAGTAGGCAGATTCATAGAAACAGAAAGTGGGATTGTAGTTGCTAGGAGCAGGGGTGGGGTAGGGGAAAGGGCAGTTATTGTTTAATGATATAGAGTTTCAGTTTTGCAGGATGAAAAAAAGATCTGGATGTGGATGGTAGTGATGGTTGCACAATGACGTAAATGTACTCAAGGCTGCTAAATTGTACACTTAAAAATGGTGAAAATGGTAAATTTTATGTTGTATATATTTTACCACAATTTAAAAACAAACAGGGGTGCCTGGGTGGCTCAGTTGGTTAAGCGTCTGCCTCCTACTCACATTGTGATTTTGGGGTCTTGGAATTGAGCTGCATCGGACTCTCTGCTCAGCGGGGAGTCTGCTTCCCCCTCCCCCTCCTGCTCCTGCTCTCTCACGCTTTCTTTCTCTCTCTCTCTCTAATGAATAAGTAAAATCTTTAAAAAAAATAAAAAATAAAAACAAACCCAATGCAAACAATAAGAAAGTGCACTGGCACGTATAACCAGAGATCCTGAGGAAGGAAGCCTGCGTTGGCTTCAGTGTTTCTCTTAGTTTACCTTCTTCAGGTTGGTACCAAGATGGCTGCTACAGTTTCTCACCAGAACCACAGCACAGGAAGAAAAGAGAACACTTGCATGCCAGCCTTTCAAGCAAGGGGACTGAGATTCACTCTGATTAGAATATTGTTATATGCTTATCCCTGAACCCATGACTATTACAAGGGGAATAGAATGAAAGATATGTATTTTTTAAGATTTTATTTATTTGAGAGGGAGTGAGTGGGAGGGAGAGGGAGAGAGAATCTGAGGCAGACTCCACACTGAGCACAGAGCCCAACATGGGGCTCAATCCCAAGACCGCAAGATCATGACCTGAGCTGAAACCAAGAGTTGGATGCTCAACCGCCTGAGCTGTCCAGGTGCCCCAGAATGAAAGATATTGATGTCTTAAGCCAACTCCAGAGCCTGAAGTTGAGGTTGGGGCAGCTTCCCTCCTAGGAACATGAATATATGTTAGGAAGAAAAAAGGAGCAGATGAGGATGAGTAAGCAACCAGAAAAATTGACTGCCTCATATCCAGCTCAGAAATATTGAAAAAGTTTTTCAGGACATATGAAAGCCATCCATGGAGGAAAAATTAATGTGGAGCAAGAGCAGATCGGTTTTCCTTCCAGCATTAGTTCTTAGGACCTGCTAACCTGCTGACTCTAGAACTTTCATCCATACCTCATTGCTTTTGTGGGAACATCTCAGCAAACACATTTTTCTTTGAGGTATAGTATATTTATAATCAAGATACACCATTTCATTCATTTAAATATTTACTGAGACCCACTTCATGTCTTTTAGGCAAAGGGAAGAGTGTGGGCAAAAGAAAGCATGTATGAGGGGAAAATGATAAACTTCTGGTGTAAATAGTTTGATGTCTCTGGAGCATAGCCTGTGAGGGAGTGATAGGAGAGAAGCTGGAAAAGTAGAATGGGATCAGATCATAAAAGTCTTTGGCTGGGCAGTTCTTGTTTCAGCTTAGTTATTGAGGTAAAACACAGACAATAAAGCGCATTAAGCTTAAGCCAACATCTCAGTGAATTTTTACATATATATATACATCCATATAATCACCACCCAGATCAAGATCTAAAATATTTCTAGCATTCCAGAAGGTTCCTTCATGCCTTTCCCAGTCAATCCCCATCCCCAGTGGGAACACTGTTCTGGCCTCAATTGCTATTAATTAGTTCAGTCTGTTCTTAACCTTCATAGAAGTGGACTTATACAATTTGTACCCTTTTGTATCTGGCTTCTTTTACCCATTGTAATGATCATGAGATGTCTCTGTGTTGTGGAACTTACGAGACTTTGTTCATTTTCAGGCTCCATAGTATTCCATTGAACGAAAATCCAGCAACTTGTTTATGCAGTTTCTAGTTGACAGCCATTTGGGTTATTTCCAGTTTTGTGCTAGTGTGACTATAGCTATTGTGAACATTCTTATACATGTCTTTTGGTGAACATATGTACTCATTTCTCTTGGGTATATACCCGGAAGTGGGTAGGCACGTTTTTGTTTTAGTAGGTACTTCCCAACAGTTCTCCAGAGTGGCCGTATCAAGGGAGTTTTGACTTTCACCTGAGGAAGACTGGGAGTGGTGTGATGAGATTTATATTTTAGTCTGGCAGCCACTGTGAAAGATGCACTGAAGGCGGGTGAGGTTGGAGACAGGGATACCAGTAAAGAATCACAGACCAGGAGCAATAGACCAGGTGAGGGATGATGAGGCCCTGAGCTCTGGAAGCTTGTATGGAGGGAGAGGATGGCTTTGAGAGATGATAAGAAGGTAGAGTTGATATGATTGTTTGGATGTGGTAGGGAGAGAGAGAATGGAGTCCAGGATGACTGCCAGGTCTCTGACTTGGTGTTGGCAGAATGGTGGTGCCCTTTTCAGAGAGAGGGAGCACTTGGGAAGGAGAAGGTTTGAGGGAGAAGATGAGCTCTGTTTTGAACATCTTGAATCTGAGAGACCTGTGCAAGATCAAGGTGGAGGTATCCAGTAGGTAATTGGATACATAGAACGGAAGCTATGGGAAGAGATGCAAGCTGGAGATTTCTATTATGGAAGCAAGGGAATGAGTGAACCATCAGGGAGGAAGGAGGTGTAGAAAGAGGATCCCAAGAAGATGATTGAGAAGGCATTTCCTGAGAGGTAGGAGGAAAACCAGGAGCTTGCCTGCTGTGATGAAAATCCAGGGGAGGGACAGTTTCCAAAAAGAGTTTCCAAAGGCTGCTGAGGAATCAAAAAAGATGGGCACTGAAAGGTGTCTGGTGAATACAGAGTTTAACCTAGCCGTCCATGGTGCAGAGGCACCCAGGGTCTTCTGCCTCCACAGCCTCTCTCGTGCCAGAAGCCTACACCAGTATGGTGGGGCTGATTGGGCTCTCTTTCCCCTCAGGTCTTGAGCCTGAGGGAAAGGAGAGGGAGAGGAAGAGGCAGATTCAGCCTCAGTCCAGGGACAGTGGTTGTGGCCTCTCAGAGAAGTTTGTGGGGACCTCAGCTGGACAATAGAAGGCAGACGTCAGCTAGTGCAGGGCCCACCGAGTCCCTCCCGACATTGGAACACTGAAAACATTGACATTTGAATATAAACTTCCCCTGGAGCCTTTCCCCTATGGAAATTTCCAGTTGTAAACCATACTGACTTTAATCTGAAGTGTCAGAAAGGTTGCCCAGGAGTCTGGGAGCCAACCAGCTGAAAGCACATTTGTATGGAAGTCGGGGCAAACAAAATAGAATTCAGAACATTTTTTGAGATTTGTGCCAGTGGTGAACTTTTCCAGGAAACATGACAAAAACTGACCCTCTTAGGCAAAAAAGCACTGGGTCTTATCATAATTAATTTGTATTCTTACTGAAACATGAACTTGGGGGAAAAGATGAAGGGAAAGAACAGCACATGTCTTATTTCTTTACCAGGCACACGGGGCTGGAGGAGGCTCCCGTAGAACTTAATGGGCAGCTTTATGTATTTATATGCTTTGACTGGAGCTAAAGAGGTCTGTGCCACACAATGGGCAGTTTCTAGTTGGATTTTAAAAGAAAATAACTTTGATCATTTCAAAAGCAATGAAGCCTGATGCAGCGCAGAGAAAAGAAAGTGGTAATTTATGGCTACCATTAAGGACACAAAGACAAAGGCGGAGGGAACGTTTCACTAAGTGAAGATTTACAAATGTGTAAAAACCATCCTTATGGCTAGAAATAGCTGAGTGTCTCTCTCGGTACCAAACAAAAGGGGATAGGAGGGAGGGGCAAAAGACAGAAAAAGGGATGCAACCTGCCTGCCTTCACTGGGGATGAAAAGGTCAAAAGAAAAACAACCACAGAAAAGTTATTTTCTTAGATTCTCCATCCAGCAGCAGCACTAGCAATGAAGGCCCAAAGAGGCATTCTTCGCCTAGGCCCATGGGCATGGGAAAGACAGAGGCAGCAGACTGGGGGGGGGGTGGGATGTGTGTGCTACAAAGAGGGGCGCTCTGGAAAGGGGATGGACCCTAGGAAGACATGTTCTTGTGCATGAGCTAGGTGGGTATTTTCTATGACGTTTCTTTTTTTCCTGATTACCAAAGGGGTGTGTGTGTGTGCGTATTCACTATTCATATATATTCATTATTAAATTTTCTCCTGTAAATATATACACACGTACACAAACATGTATGTTTGTATGTATGTATGTATATATATGCGTAGGAGAAAATGTAATAAATAAAGAGAAACTGATTAAAACCCCTCAGTATGGCGTTCAACAGCAGCATCTCGGAATCGTTGCATTTGTTCCTGGAGTGATGCCGGGTGTAGTGGGCTCCATCATCAGCGGCAAGGGGAGGTATGGGAAGTCTCCGTATGTACATGTGCCCTTGTAGGGACTGTCTTGCTTGGAGGGCCAGCTGACAGGCGCTGCCTGTATTTGCAGCTGGCCAGACCTGATGTTTACGAGTTCAGGTGGTCATAGAAACCACCCGTGACCCAGGCAAAACTGGTGCGGTCTCTTGTCCCTGCTGGCTCACCTTTGACTGCTAGCCCCCTTTCCCTTCACCTTCTAGGCTCCCCTGTAGATACATTTAACTAGTGTTGAGTGAGATGAACATTTTCTGCTGTGATTCTAGGCCCAGCAGTGTACCAGAGAGGAACAGTCCTAAGCATGTGGGGTGGTGGGACAGGTGGTTGGGCCACTGCTTGGGGCTGGGGATCACAGAAGGCCTGGCCTGGGCAACATGGAGAAAGGTGCAGAGTGCATGTGAAGGTGAGCGGCGATCCGATGTTGCCCTCTCCCCTGAGTCTCCTGAGGGTCAGAAGTATGTGGAATTGCTCACTCCAACCACATTACCCGTCCCAAGTGGAGAGGTGGGAAAGCCCCAGAGGTGGCTTTAGGGTTTGGGGATTATAGGATTCTGAACTACACAGGACAATTTCTGGGAGCCTCCTGTTGGAATATTTCAGGCCAGAGTGCTATTTGTCGCACAAGAGGGACTGGGTCAAGTTGTAGGACACTGCAAACGGCGGAGCACGAGGCTCTGGGGGCTGGAGCGGGGCGGGGGTGCGGGAGCAGCGGGTCTGGTGACGGGGCCTGCACTGGGGACGCGGGCCTGCCCGGCCAAGCTGACAGCCGCCCTCCGGCCACCGCGGCCGCGCCCCCTCCGCCCAGCGCCCGGAGGGGGAAGGGAGGGGGCCGGGAGGGGCGGCACTGCCCCCGCGCCGCCCGCCCCGGCCCCGGGGAGGACCGTGTGAAAATGAGGCCGGGGCTCGGGGGCCGGGCGGGGCCGGGCCGGGGGTGTCAGAGCGCGGCGGGCAGGGCGCCCGCACACACCTCCCGGAGCCGCCGCCGCGCTCGCCGTCTCTGCCCGCAGCCGCCGCGCCACCCATGGGGGTCTTGGGCCGCGGCTGCCCCGGGACGGCCCGGGCGCTGCTGTCGCTGCTGCTGCCGCCGCTGCTGCTGACCGCGGCCGTCCCGCCCGGCCCGGGCCGCGCCCCGGGGCCGCCAGAGGGTGAGTGCCCGCACCTCCGGGGCCTCGGCACGCACCTGGCAGAGGCGGGCGGGGCCGGCGCCGGGACGGGGTCCCGGGTCTTCCCCCCAACCCCCGCGCGGGGTCGCGCCGCGCGGGGCGGGCCGGGCCAGGGCTTGGCTGCGGGAGCTCCGCGTGGCCCCCGCTCCCCTGGGGCCTCACCCGCTGGCCAGGCCAAGGCGCCGCCACCGCTTGGGCTAGAGGCCCAGGGCCTGAGTGCCGCGGCCCGGCCTCGGACCCGGGGCTGATGACAGTTCCCGCCCCGGTCCCGCTGCCCGGGGTCCCCGGAGAGCGCCTGCTGGGCAGACTCTCGCCCGCTGAGTAGGACGGAGAGCACCCGACTCTCGGCGGTCCAGCTCCTCATGTGTGTAGGTGGGGAACCTGAGGGTCCCGACCGCGGTACCTCCGTGAGGCTGTGGCAGCTTTGCTCCGTCTTTCTTCCGGAGCCGGGAAGTTCTGTGGGCTTCAGGGTCGGCTCCAGAGAGTTCTCTATCTGCGAAACAGGCGCCGGTTGAGGATCCGGGAATACCGTGAGCCTTAAGCCGCAACAAACCTGGGTTTTCCCGGCGGCCAGAGATAAGTACCCTGGACGCTGTGCGTTAACTGGACTTGCAGTAATTTCAAAAACTTTTGTTTTTAATTAACATCCTAGAGTGGTGTCAATGCAGGAAATACTTCAGGCCAAGGCCGGTTTCCAGGTTGTGAGGGCGGGCAGCGGTTGATGGGGTGTGGAAACCATTCCCACTTTGCGCCATCTGAGAGCTCAGGATGGTGTGCTCAGAGCCCAGGGCAAGCTTTTCCCGTATACCCCAAGCCCCGAGAAAGCTGACACTGCTTGGTTTTCAGGTTTTGCTTTTTTCGTTTTGTTTCGTTTTTGCCAACGTGGTCTTTTCCTTCAACAGGCATTTATTACTGCCTACTCATGTGCCTGGCACTGTGCTTGGCATCAGGGGCACAGAGTCTGTAATCAAGACACCATCTAGAGGGGAGGACCGGCAGGAAAACAGTAACAGTCCTGTGTGATATGTGCTATGAAAGGAGATAAATATGGCAGCGGGTTGTGGGGGACACCACCTCCACTGGGGGATCACAATAGGCTCCCTGGAGAAGGTAGATTGGAGCTGAGTCTTGCAGGCGAGTAGAAAGGGTGTGTGTGGGGTAGTCTAGTGAGAGGGAACAGAAGCCTGGAAGTGGAGTGGTTCATCCTAGGGGCTCCTGAGGAGTTTAGCTGATGAGGAGTGGGGTGGGCTGGTGGGAGATGAAGCTAAAGGAGGGCCGATGCCAGATCTCGAAGGGCTTGGGGCATGGTACCAGGAGCTTGCTGTGCTCTTTTGCAGATGTGGACGAGTGTGCCCAAGGGCTAGATGACTGCCACACCAATGCCCTCTGTCAGAATACACTCACCTCCTACAAGTGCTCCTGCAAGCCTGGCTACCAAGGGGAGGGCAGGCAGTGTGAGGGTAAGTGACTTGGGGACTGGTGGTAAGTGGGCCAGCAGGTGAAGCTCCCCACCCCCTCAGCTCTTGTAGTGGCCACTCATGCTGGTAAAAGTGCCCCTCCACTGCCCCCCATGTCATACCACCCACCTTCTGAAATACATTTCAGACCCTTAGCACACTAGGAACATTAGGTCTTCCCTAGAGCTGATCATATAGTTTTATGTGGTTCCAAAATGTCCTTTTGTCTAGCTTGTGTAAAGGAAAAGAGGTGCTTTAGTATTTTTGGTCCCACTCAGTTTGGGGGCAGAAAGTCAACAGTCATATGGATCAGGAGAGCCACGCCTGCCAGAGAAGGGCTGATCCTTCACCTCCCTGGGGCAGTTTACACCCGTGCCCTGGAGTCTGAGGGCAGGAGTCCTGCCTTCCACTGCTGGCTCTGGAGGGTCCATCTTGTTCATGGCTTTGGGCTGTTTGGCGTTGTGACCTCCCAAGCTTTAGAGCTATACCAAGGGTCTGCCTCATTTGGAGCTGCATGCTCACCCTGGAAAGGTGTGCAAAGGGATATTTTAAGCCCTTAGAGTTCTAGATCTTTGAGCCTAAAGTCTGGACTCTGCCATCTTGTGTTCTGGGCCAGTGTCATGAACTCTGAAATTCAGAACTGGCCAGAGACTGGGCACTCCTAGGAGGAGGCTATTCCTGGGGATGGAATTATGGCATGTTGGAGCTGGCAGGGCTCTTCTCTTTCAGGGAGCTCTGAGGCATTCCCATCCCTCAGATGTGAGACACTGAATTGGGAAGGGGACTTGTGGCCATAATCACACAGCTAACCAACAGGTTGAAGAAAGTCAGATGTCTACCCTAGCTCTGTCCCTGGACCCTTATCTCTTGGATTCACTCAGCCTCCTGGTGTCCTTCTTTGGTGGGTGAGAAATCCTGATATTTATATTTTCCTTTGTGCGTGAGGAGCAAAACTTGTTTCTCCTATCAGAGGAGACATACTCCTGGTCAGGTTCATAGCAAATGGGGTTGGTAGTCCATCCTTAAAGCCCTTGTGTTTCTCTAAGATCATGTTCTCCCAGAGACAGGCAGCCATCCCTCTCTGTCTTACATCATGGGAGGCCAAAAGGCTACCTCTCCCTGAAACCTTTCTCTGCCGATTCCTCTGTACCACATCCTCACTACTTACAGAACGGGAACTCACACATGTTCATACCCTGCTTGGGGAAAAAATGTTTACTTTTTCACTGGTTTTCTGTATACTCTCTGGGAGTGGGGGAGGGGGCAGAAACTGTGCCATGGTTTCTTTGAGATAGAGTACATATTTAGCAAGTGATATAGAATGACAGGTGGCAAGAATTTCTTTATTCTTAGCTGTTGGGCTTGACATATGACACATGAAACTGAATTGCTGACAGTTTATCCTTGAAAAGTCTACTATTTAGGGGCGCCTGGGTGGCTCAGTCGTTGGGCGTCTGCCTTCGGCTCAGGTCATGATCCCAGGGTCCTGGGATTGAGCCCCGCATTGGGCTCCCTGCTCCGCGGGAAGCCTGCTTCTCCCTCTCCCACTCCCCCTGCTTGTGTCTCTCGCTGTGTCTCTCTCTGTCAAATAAGTAAATAAAATCTTAAAAAAAAAAAAAAGAAAAGTCTACTATTTAGTTTAAAATAACTAATGAATGACTGGCGTTGTTGCTTTTATATATTTAAATTGGCTTTAAAATAATAATATATATTGTTATTATAAAAAGTCAAACAATACAGAAAATGTATGAAATAGAAAATTAAAGACCCTCTTACTCCTTTATCCACAGGTAATCACTGTTAACAGGGAGCATATATTCGTTGTAGTGTCATTGAAAACTAAAACTCCAGAGGGATATGATCTTTTACATACTTGTAATACTTTTGAATACCTATAAAGCTAGTGAGTAAGGATGTCCCTGTTTAGTTCGGATTTCTTGGTGCCAGAGTTGAGAAGCAGAAACATTCTTCCAAGAAGGAAAAGGAAAGAAAATGAAGATTGCAAGGATTCAAAGATGTAGATATTTGAAGATGTGACTCTTTTATGTGTGTTCCTTGGCTTACTGGTTTAAACCTCTCAGGTCCAACCCCTGGTATCGTTTCTGTTGTGTTTATCGTCAGCTTCGCTGCTGCTGATTAAGTATAGAGATGGGAACTGGGTTTGCCCAGAGTGACCAGAATTTTATCCTCTATAGTTTCTTCTGCCAAATTATTGGAGAAATGAAAATATGGGCCCTGAATAAGTATTTTGAAAATAATACGATTCCAAAGTGGCTTTGAAGAAATGAAGTTTCGTTCTAAATGATCTTTGTTTATATCCCAGACTTTGGGGATGGGGCATTTCAGTGGTCAGTGTTCATTGTATGGTTCTTACTTCTCAATCTAGGGAACTGAATCAAATTTAACAAGGATGAATCTAAACGTGGCCTTTGTATTGAGGAGCTGTGTGTTTTTGTTTTTGTTTTTAAGATTTTATTATTTATTTGACAGAGAGAGACACAGAGAGAGAGGGAACACAAGCAGGGGGAGTGGGAGAGGGAGAAGCAGACTTCCTGCCAAGCAGGAGCCCGATGCGGGGCTTGATCCCAGGACCCTGGGATCATGACCTGAGCCGAAGGCATATGCTCAACGACTAGCGACCCAGGTGCCCCGAGGAGCTGTGTTTAAAAAAAAAAAATTTGGGCGCCTGGGTGGCTCAGTTGGTTAAGCGACTGCCTTCAGCTCAGGTCATGATCCTGGAGTCCCTGGATCGAGTCCCGCATCGGGCTCCCTGCTCGGCAGGGAGTCTGCTTCTCCCTCTGACCCTCCCCCCTCTCATGTGCTCTCTCTCTCATTCTCTCTGTCAAATAAATAAATAAAATCTTTAAAAAAAAAAAAAATAAAATAAAAAAAAAAAAAAATTACACTTGAGAAAAATAAAAACCAGGTAATCTGTAATTTTAAAAAAAAATCTTAAAAATTTTACCAAAACTTTTATAGTAAAGTTTT